>NC_089785.1:23035206-23177706 GCF_040412425.1 Macrobrachium rosenbergii | reverse complement strand
TCTCTCTCTCTCTCTCTCTCTCCTTAAATACTCAGTCTTGCTTTATAGGCCTAAATTATACCCTTGGTTACTGACCGACTTTCGTGGGTTACATCTGAGAAGGTGAACTCCATTAAAATCCATTCAACTCTTAATTGAAAACGGAACAACCTCGACGAGGTCATCTGTACCTCACAGAGATGAGGGCATTTACCCTTCTACCCCAGTCTCTCACTGTGAGAAACTATGGGATCGATCCCCGTGGGGAGAGAAGTCTCAAGCCAATGAGAGAGAGAGACAGAAGTAGGTCTATGTTGCCAAAGCTAGACCGACGTGAGAGAATGGTCTTTGTAGGCTATGCGTATGTTTGTGCGTATAAATGTATTTCATTCATCTATATATAAGCTAATTCATCTGACTAACGCTTTCTATTGGTTTTCTCCTTCTCCTTCTTCTCCTTTTCCTTCTCCTTCTCCTTCTCTTACTTCCAGAATGACATGTGGCTGCCGGACACCTACTTTATCATGCACGGGGAGTTCAAGACCGATCTCTCCAAAGACGACATCGCCTTAAAAATATACAGTGACGGGAAGGTCTCTTATACGATAAGGTAAATATTTTAATTTTAGGGGGGGATCGACCCCCCCCTTTTTTTTGGTTTTTATTCATAAGTCTTAATTGCTATAGTTGCCTTTTGTGGTTTGATATTTGGTAAATGTAGGTTTTTTTAAGCCTTTTTTAAATTTTTGTGAGTTATTGTGCAGGTTACAAATAGATTTATTATATATATATATATATATATATATATATATATATATATATATATATATATATATATATATATATATATATATATATATATATATATATATATATATATATATATATATATATATATATGAGAGAGGGAGAGAGAGAGAGAGAGAGAGAGAGGAGATAGTTATTAGGACAGAGATTTAATACCAACTTTACCAGTTCTTTTCTTAGACCTAACGAATGATTGAATTCATACGTACAAATTGAATTCAGGAATGTGATCATCCATCTTTCTTCTCGCGTTCCAGGAGGTATCTGGTATTGTCTTGTGAGGGTAATTTGAACAAATTCCCGTTCGACGATCCATTCTGTACTTTCTCCATGGAGAGCAGTGAGTATTTATTATTCCACCTACGTGCGAGAGAGAGAGAGAGAGAGAGAGAGAGAGAGAGAGAGAGAGAGAGAGAGAGAGAGAGAGGGAGACCCACTAGTTCTGATCACCCCAGATTCAGTAGAAACGAATTATTGCACCCATTTTAAAGGTTAATATCACTAGGCCTACGGTAAGTATTATTCCACCTGAGAGAGAGAGAGAGAGAGAGAGAGAGAGAGAGAGAGAGAGAGAGAGAGAGAGACCCTCACTAGTTCTGATCACCCCACGTTCAGTAGATACGATTTATTGCACCCATTTTAAAGGTTAATATCACTAGGCCTACGGTAAGTATTATTCCACCTACGAGAGAGAGAGAGAGAGAGAGAGAGAGAGAGAGAGAGAGAGAGAGACCAACCAGTTCTGATCACCCTAGATTCAGTAGATACGAATTATTACACACATTTCAAAGGTTAGAATATCACCAGGCCTAAGGTAGTGATTTTAACCGGATCATGGACCTGAAATCCATCACTTCCATTAAGTAAATTAAATCCTTTTCTGTGTACAGGTTTTGTCAAGCCCAGGAAATCCATCACTTCAAGTAAATCCTTTTCTGTGTACAGATTTAAACGAGTCACATTAACTTTATTGTATCACAAATTCTCGGAAAAATTAGCAGATGTTCTCGATGGCTCGTGAACTCGTAATCTTAGGCCTATGTCGAAAACATGTAAGAAAATTAAACAAAAAATGGCGTCAAATCTTTTTATATGTAAATATATATCATTTTTTACTTTCGCTAATCGTGCATCTGTGTCTTCCCTCCTCGTCTCCCCCCGACAGTATCTTACGAAAGACACGAACTGACCTACGCCTGGCTAAACAACACGGCGTCGGGCAACGGCACCTCCCTGGCGAAATCGTCCAACCTACGAGCACTCAACGCCTACATGATAATGAACCGGACGGTCTTCTGCGAAGAGACTTTCTTCTGGAGAGGTAAGGAGGACGCTGACGAAGGGGGAGGGGGGGGGGAGGGAACTGAAGGGCGCTATATATATATATACTAATCTTTTCCGCTCCCTGTACATACATAGATCTGTTTCTCTGTGAAGAATTAACCGCATCGATTCGACGGTCCGAGAGCGCTTTCTTCTTTCTGACCAGAGGCTGCGTCTTGTGACTGGCTGTAAAAATAATCTTATGTGTATTGATTGTAGCTTTGGTGTGAGAGGATTAACCGGATTAATTTGGCTAGCTGGTTGTAAAGGATTTTTTTTTTTCCTTAGTGACTTCATTCTCAGCTTTTTTTAGGGGGATTTAGAAGGGAGAACCGGATTTTATTTCTGTAGTTAATTAATCGTTTTGCTTTGACTGTTGTTTGCAGCGATTAACCAAAGGCTGTTTTTCAGTGTTGGAGCTTTGGGACTTGAAGGGTTGGTTAGTTAGACTGATCTGGTTAGATTTTCGTTTAGAGAGCTTAGAGAGAAGCTTAGCGAAAGGTGCTCTTAGTCTGAGCTCTAGAATTGAAAGAGTTGGACTTAATCCGATCAAACTTTCATTTAGATATATAAGCTTATCGAAAGGTGTTCTTACCCTGAGCTGTAGGAATTAAAGGGTTAGTTAGACTGATCTGATCAAACTTTCGTTTAGAGAGCTTAGAGATAAGCTTAGCGAAAGGTGTTCTTAGCCTGACTGTAGGATTTAAAGGGTTAGTTAGACTGATCTGATCAAACTTTCGTTTAGAGAGCTTAGATGTCAGCTTAGCGAAAAGCTTAACGAAAGATGTTCTTAGCCTGAGCTCTAGGACTGAAAGTTATAGTTAGACTAATCTGATCAAACTTTTGTTTAAAGACCTTAGAGGTAAGCTTAGCGAAAGCTGTTCTTAGTCCGAGGTCTAGGATTGAAAGTAAGTTAGACTGATCTGATCAAACTTTCATTTAGAGAGCTTAGAGCTTAGCGAAAGGTACTCTTAGTCTGAGCCCTAGGATTGAAAGTTATAGTTAGACTGATCTTATAAAAAAAAACACTCGTTTAGAGAGCTTAGCGAAAGGTGTTCCGAGTCTGAGTTCTCGGATTGAAAGTAAGTTAGACTGATCTGATCAAACTCTCTTCTAGGGAGCTTTAGCGTAATGCGTTCTCAGTCTCACCTCAGGGCTTAGAACGTATACAACCCAAAAATAATTCGGTCAACCTATCGGCCACTTTCTCCCGGAGTGCTTAGATGAAGGCTGTCTTGGTCAGAAACGTGAAGTTTGAAGTGGTCAGCTATACGTCGATACAATCATCTTATCATTGAAGCCATTTTTCTCCAAAGTGGTTAGACGAGACTGATTAATTCTTGACTGGTTAGTTTATTTTTTAGATATATTATCCAGTGACAATCTAGACTGACTGTCTTACATTAGGAAATAAAGTTAATAAGATCAATTTAATGAACCAATTGATCGATTTTTCCCTGCGTAGTAGTAGTTTTAAGTTTGAAAATATGTAGGTTAATTTATTAATCATATAAATATGAACATTTGTTACTGACTGAAGTGTGAACTGACGTGCCAGTTCGAATCGTGCTTTTAGGTTAATAGTTTATTTCGTTTTGTATTTTTCGCGAGGATGAAGGACGACTGACTGAACCGTGCTTTTAGGTTAACAGTTTATTTCATTTTGTACATTTCGCGATAATGAAGGACTGACTGAATCGTGCTTTTAGGTTAATAGTTTATTTCATTTCGTATTTTTCGCGATAATGAAGGACTGACTGAATCGTGCTTTTAGGTTAATAGTTTATTTCATTTCGTATTTTTCGCAATAATGAAGGAAGACTGACTGAGTCGTGCTTTTAGGTTAATAGTTTATTTCATTTCGTATTTTTCGCAATAATGAAGGAAGACTGACTGAGTCGTGCTCTTAGGGTAATAGTTTGCTTCGCTGTGCATTTTTCGTATGGATGAATGAGGTAAATCAAACTGAAAAAAAGCAAATCCTTAAATTTTTGCAAATAAGTAATGTTTTCATTTACTTTTACATTCAATTGATATAGATTTTCTGCATATAAATATTGTTTAGTATTATTCATTATATATATATATATATATATATATATATATATATATATATATATATATATATATATATATATATATATATATATATAAAAGCCATTGGCCCAATGAGATGAGTATTATTATTTTCCTTAATAATAATAATAATAATAATAATAATAATAATAATAATAATAATAATAATAATAATAATTACCCTGGGTATGAGAGAATGAATATTGTACGCTAGACAGTTGGTTTATTGCGTATATTCAGTGATGTGAGTTTATTGTGTTAGAAAGATGGTATTTGTGTTTTTGCTTCGATATGAGTAGAATAAGTTAGCTGAGTTTATATTTTGTTCAGCAATGGAAGTTAGTTGAGTTTACAGTTTATTGTGTGCAAAGGAAGTTTTTTATTTTATTGTTTATTCTGCAACAGAAGTGAGTTGAGTTTATAGTTTATTCTGCAACAGAAGTGAGTTGAGTTTATAGTTTATTCTGCAACAGAAGTTAGCTGAGTTTATAGTTTATTCTGCAACAGAAGTGAGTTGAGTTTATAGTTTATTCTACAACAGAAGTTAGTTGAGTTTACAGTTTATTCTGCAACAGAAGTTTGTTGAGTTTATAGTTTATTCTGCGATGGAAGTTAGTTGAATTATAGTTTATTCTGCAGTAGAAGTTAGTTGAATTATAGTTTATATTCTGCACCAGAATTTAGTTGAGTTTACAGTTCATTCTGCAATAGAAGTTAGTCGAGTTATCATAAAATCAGTTTTGGTATGTTATATTTTTTTTATGATGTCAAATGTAGCCATTTTGGTCTAGAAGTAATTTGGATTTAACGAACGTGTGTGTACGTATGTATGTGCGTATATAATCCTTATACATACCACCTCCAGTATATATGACTTCAAATTCTTCAATCACTGGCTGAAAAGGAGAATCACTCGGTGCTTGTGATAGGCCTATACATTCCTGCTGTTGCCACTGGATTGCAGTCATTGCACTAGTGTGCAATTACTTGTGGCCATTCTAGAGAAATGAGACATCGGATTTTACAGTCCGTTTTGACAGTTTCGAACACTTCGTGATCTTGGGTCTAACTGGGTCTTACGTGGTTTGTAGGTCAGGATGAAATGGGTCTTGATTTCTTAGAATTTCTGAACTTTTTTGCTTATGGGGTTTGTGTAGTTTGGGCGCTGCTTTGATCGTTAATTTATGTCGGTTCTGATGTTCCGGATGTGTACGTAGTACAAAGCTTTACATAGGTCTAAGTAAGGCTTTGATTGTGACACCTCTGCGTAGGAATTTTTCAGAAAGAGGACACAGGAAATTTCATTGAATAGCCATCTTAATATTTCATGTCTTCACCTGATTATAGCCGATATTATTGTTAGTATAATTACATTATAAATAATGACGATGGTGGTTCATAGACATACCACGCTAATTTCGATAAGAGAACAATCTCCCTTTGAAATGAGAAAACAAGTCGCAAAAATAAGCTAAACATAAGCACTGTCATCAAAAAACCAGCGACAAATTTTAGCCATACTTGTCACCAAGGTGTAAGGTGACATTTTAGTTAGACAGGACTTCAAGTTTTTACACTTCTTGCAATTGCAATGCGCAAATCAGTGCAGTGTTGCGTAGGCCTAGGCAGAAAGATTTGTTTTTAAATGAGCTCTGAAAGGGAACTAGGGAAAGTTAAGGAAGCTTGACAGTTAATGAGACCGCAATTAGTGGATGAAAATGAAAAGAGAGAATACAAAGCTCCTTGGGCTTTAAAAAGGAAGATGTTAAACAACATTTAGTACTACCGGAGTGCGCCATTTGGCGCGCGCTTTACGGAGGAGGCGTATCGGTCTAAAAGCAAATTCATTTTATCCAAAATGATTTCTACGCTTCCTTTTAAATACTTTGGACTTTTATTTGACAATTAACCTTAGCATAACACTGTAAGGTAAGGACTGACTGCACCAAATTCTTTAATTAATCTTTAGATAGCCATTATTATTATTTTGCTCCTGCGAACGAGGGAGTCTGGTTTCAACTTTAGAATCAGGAGTTGACCAAGAAAACAGCCTAAGCTTGATTTATTTATTTATTTATTTTTCGTAGCATTTTCTTTACTATCATCCTTTTTTTAAATCGTTTTGGGTTGCCCTTGTATTTGCTGTTTAAACTTACTTTGAGATTCTTTAATGTTAGTACCATTATTTTGAGAAACACCGCCTAATTACGAACGGTGGACTTATTTTTTTTTTTTTTAGCTCTAACCAAAACAAGCCCAGTTTTAGGGCGCTGTTTTACAAAGAAGAAACAACAAAGACAGTTTTTTTTATTGTTGTTTTCCTATTTTTTAACCTTAAAATTTATGATTTGCTTAACTAAACACTTCCATGCACTAAGGTCATCTAAGCACTCAGAATTGGGACGACAATCTGCGTAAATTGAATTTTTTACAATTAGGATAAGTGGTTTATGATATAGATTTTATTATTATTAATATCATTATTAATATTAAGGGTAGCTCTTGACATTGAGTTTACAAAACTAGACAAAATCCCCTGCTATAATTCTCGGGGATATCGATTTTGTTTAGACCAAGTGTATGTCTACGTATGCATGCCTGTGTGTATGTACTGAGTTATACGACTTTTTTTTCATTTTGCAATGTTTAGTTGGTGCACCGTAGGTTATTCATACACATTGTCTGTGTACGTATACGTATAGTGTATTTTAAATAGATGTCAGTCAATATAGGCCTAGTACATTAAACCGTTGATTTCATTTTCAAACCATTAAAGTATTGAGAGTACTTATTTTATTTATATAGGTTAATAAGCCACTCTAGAAGACAAAAAGTATATAAATTTAGACATACTGCATGTTTTAATTCTGTTGCATAAGCCGTGTGTCTTCTCTTTGCCCATAGATGAAAGAAGAAGAAGAAGGAGAAGAAAGATTTTTAAATAAAAAAAAGAGTATTGTTTCTTGCACGCTTTGACGTATACGACAGATTACAACACTTCCTGAAATCTATATTATCTGTTTTGTCTGTCAATATGTTTTTTTTTGAGAAAGTTGTTAAAAGTTTATAGAGTTATCTGAACAATTGAAGCATTATGTCACTGAGCCAGTTTTTTTTTTTTTTTTTGTTCTTGTTTGACTGTTGAAGAAACAAAAAAATTCTCTTGTTTGTTTTTTTAGAAGGTTGAGCGGTCACCCACCTCTCTTGGCGAGGCAGTTGTCATCCGGTCAACATCGTCATCCACTTTTTTTAACTACTACTTCTGCTAGCACCTAGTACTAGTGCCGCTGTTTCCACCGCTAATTGCTAATCCTTTTCTCTTTGTGTTCTTTCTGTTCATCTCTTTGTCCATTGTCTCTCTCTCTCTCTCTCTCTATCTCTCTATCTTTATTTTTGTACCTTTCTCCTTCCTTAGTCCAATATCCCTTCTGTCTCTGCACCCCTTGGTCTAGTGTCTCTCTCTCTACCTCTATCCATCCTTTTCCACTCCTTCCCTTTATCTGATATTTCCTTCATTCTTCACTTTATTCAGTGTTCCTCTCATCCTCACCTTTAGCACATTTGCCTCTTCCTTCATTTAATGTTTAATGTCTAATGCCCTCTCTGACATACTCTCATTCCGTTTGTCATATCTGTACCCAACCTCCATTTTTCCACTTGTTCCAATAATCTTCCTGACTGTCTCATTCTTCCGCTTGCGTCTCTTACCCTTGTCCAATATTCTGTCTTTCTCTGTTTCCTATTCGTCATTCTCTCTCTTCCCATCATGCCATTCTGAAGTCATTTTTTTCCCCTTTTATTTGTTCATCTTTGTCATTTCATGTTTTTCTCTCTCTCTATCTCACCCTCTCTCTTTTGTAGTGATTCGTCTGCTTAGCTCTCTCTCTCTCTCTCTCTCTCTCTCTCTCTCTCTCTCTCTCTCTCTCTCTCTCTCTCTCTCTCTCTCTGTCATGCAACACTCAACTCTGGTGATACCTGAGAATCCTCCATTGATTAGGGATTGGCAAACCTCCCAATTTTTCAAAAAAAATTAATTTTTTTCTTTGAGTTTTGTATTTTGGGATAAAATGGTTGATATAGCTTTTGAGGAGTGTGTAACTGGGTTCTACTAATTGCAGTTTACGTGTTTTTTTTATCTGTAAACAATAATAGTGTAAATAAAATCCTTGACTGGTTTTTTTTTCTAATTTTTATTGTATCATATCTGGGCGGCTTACGAGAGTTGAGCACAGAGTAAATAATTATTGTATATATACAGCAGAACTCACACCATATGTCATGGTAAACACACCTCTCTCTCCCCCCTCCCCCTTCCCCACCAAAAAGCTTTCATCTGCTTCACATAGCAGCAGATTAAAGCAGTATATTAGCCAGTTCATTGACTACTGTCCTCTAAATTTGAAACGGGATAGTCTCTCCCACTTGACGAAGCTAGAAACCGGATGGTTCGGTCCCTCGAAGGATCCCTGTTTTATTTTATTTTGCCTTTTATAATCATTCCTCACCATCATCATATTCATCCTCATCAACATCATCATCACGATGTTTACCGTCACCTTTGCCCTCGAGTGCCGAGTGCCTTCAGCCTCGCCCTGTGGTGTGGGGGACTCGTCAGAGACCCCAGAGTGCTCAGCTGGTCATTCTGTTGCAGGCCCGAGCCCGTTACATGGAGGTTTGGCTGAGGGCTGAGTGTGGCCCCTTTGTTACAGTAAGAGTAGGACACTTAGCACACGCTCCCTCTTCCTTCCTCTACAGACAGCACCGAAAAAAAATACCCCTCTACGATGCCCCTCCTACCACTACTGATATAACCCTAAGGATGATCCAAGTTGGCCCCCAGAATCCTCCTCCTCCTCTATCTCCTCTGTCAGATCCTGTGCCCTCACATCCTAAAGTCTAAAGGTCTCCCTTGTCTTGCCTGTGTATATCAGGTTTGGCGTCATCCCTTCCTCCCTCCCTCCCTTCCTCCCTCCTTTAACATTCCTACATGGAACCTTTGTTTGAAACCTCTCTCTCTCTCTCTCTCTCTCTCTCTCTCTCTCTCTCTCTCTCTCTCTCTCTCTCTCATTATATGGCTGTCAGTCTGTCACATACTTGCTAGCTCTTTCTCTCAAGTGATTCTGTAGTTTGCATTTTGATCAAAACTTACCACTCTGTACCACTTCTTATTTATTCTGATATTTTTCCATTTACTCCCAACTTGAATGTTGTTTACAAGTTTTTCTTCTCATTCCAAAATGAATTTTTTTTCCAGGATTAGTGTAATCAAATTAATATCTGGTGTTTTCCAAGTGTGTACAGTTTATGCTATCTCTATCTGTGCCACAAACTTGGATGTAGAACCCTTTTGAAGACCACGACATCTACTATGACAAACTACAATTTGGAAGGTCACACGCAAGCAGAAGGATAAGACGAAATGGCCTTTGGCCGTGGACGGAAATTGTTTTCCACTGCATTCTTGAGACTGCGCTTGCAGTTCGCCACTTTGTCGCTCCTTTGGGTGTTTTAACAGTCTTTATACCAGTTCATTTCCTGACTCGAACAGTAAGTACGTCATTACCTACTTCGGAAATGTGTTTTCGAAGAAGTCTTTGAGTGTACAGTGTGGTCATCAGGAATAGTATTCCTAAAATATTATTGCCACGAGTTCGAACAGCTTCGATAAACCTTTGTATTCATTCCATTGTCCAGTCTACGTTTCAAGTTCTTAGTCATGATCATCTATCGATGCAGATGTTCGACTATCTGCCTTTGGATCTAATCTTGAACAATCTCGTGCTTTCCCTTGTGTTCCAACATTTAACTGCATTTCTTACATGTCAAGTTCTTTGTCGTGCATCATTTTAGAAGTTTTCTTATGTTTTTAATTCGTTTATTCTTTAGTTGCTTACCTACTCTAGTTTTGGTACTCCATTTCTTTGATTTTTGCATTTTTATATACCTCTGGTGTGATCCCTGCAATTGACACCAAGTGGTGCTTGACTTGTTCTGTAGTGGTTTGAGTTTTGCCCCGGTCAGTGATAGCTCCTGCTTGCTTCTTGTTCCAGAATATACTGTTAGGGTTACTCATATACTTTGTATTATGCATAATTTCCATACATCAGTCATCCCTGCACCTCTGCTAACATGTCTTACCAGCAAAAGAAGCTACTCTTTTAGGCTACACCCTTCTGTGATTTTTTTTTTTTTAGACTGCTGGGTTCCCTTCCTATTGATGTAAGACTCTCTGGTGTTGCTTGATCTTGTGTCCTTTAAAATCCCTGGCAATAGTAACCTGGTTTTAGTCATAAACTCTCATTGTGTATTCAGCCTTGGCTGCCTGCTTTGTGAAATCTTTAGGCCAGTACGTTTTTCAGACCTCTTTTGATGGCTTTAAACTGCTGTTTACTAATTTTTCCAGTTGTTCTACTAATAACTGCCACATTTACAAAGCAGCTCCAGTTCTTTGTTTTAATGAAAGCACTTGCATGTTTCATGAGCCTTTTGTGCCTTAGTGTCCATCCAGGAAATCCGAGCAATTTAGATTGTACTGAATGTTTAGGTGAATAAACACTCTAGCTTCTTGTACTAACTGGTTTCAAGCAACCCTTGTTTTTTTTTTTTTACTTTTCGCCCAGTTATCAGTTCAGCTTTTCAAGTATTAGTCTTACCTTTTGTTTGATGCACCCATGTTCATGTTGACATCATGTTCTTTATAACATCAAGTGTCATCCAGTTTTCAAATTCCGACATCATTATCTAAAACGTGTCGTTTCCATCAAGGAGTTGGCAGCCATGGGTTTCCAAGGTTTTTTTTATTTAGAATTTTTCAACGTAGATCCCTTTCTTCTTGCAGAAGAGTTCAACATAGGATGTCAGGTGAAAGGATGTGTTACTTCAAGCATTTTAACGGTACCTGCTGTCTCACGTTACCAAACTCTAACTCTGATGTTTGTCTGTTGTTCAGCATCTCCTAGTTTAACAATTGTTTCTTTTTATCTTGAAACAGTGAAGTGTTCATCCTCACCCTTCTAAGTTTTTCTCTGATTTCGAGAAGTTTTGCCCAAGTTTGCTCTGAGGGAAGTAGACTAAGAGCATTGTACTGGTCTCACAGCGTTTCTTTTCAAATGAAAGACGTTGGTGCCCATTCTTGTTGTCTGAGGGCCAACTCAGTGGTTTGGGTACTCTATTTTATCAATTTTACCCATATTTTATAGTCCCTACCCCCACGCCATTTATCTCAGCTGGGATCCAACTTCGTTCAGAAAGACCGACTATGTTGTGTCATTTTTTTATATACCAGTGAGACTGAGATGACAAAGCTACTATAAGTTATTTGAATGACTCTGTGGAACAAAAACACTGATGGTCATGGACTTTCATCCCAGAAGTGCTCTGAAACTTTCTTGAATTGGGAGAGACTTTGGAAGCTGGAACTAAACAGGTAATCCTACATTTCGGGGGGTGAATGTGAATGACACTTAATTACCTTCATTTCACATCTTATATACACTATGACTGGACTGTTCCATTGCACTTGGGCCTTGAGACCGCCAGCTAATCAGTACATCACTGTTGACCATCCACTTTGAAGTCCAAAGGTCTCGACACCCTTAGACCATCCACTCCAGAGTTTAAGACAACTGGTGACCATCCACTCCAAAGTCCAAAGGTCCTGACACCTGTAGACCATCCATTCCAGAGTTTAGTGGCAACTGGTGACCATCCACTCCAAAGTCCAAAGGTCCTGACAACTGTAGACCATCCACTCTAGAGTTTAAGACAACTGATGGCCATCCACCCCAAAGTCCAAAGGTCGTGAAACCTGTAGACCATCCACTCCAGAGTTTAGTGACAACTGGTGACCATCCACTCCAAAGTCCAAAGGTCTTGACACCTGTAGACCATCCACTCCAGAGTTTAGTGACAACTGGTGACCATCCACTCCAAAGTCCAAAGGTTGTGACAACTGTACACCAGTCACTTCAGAGGTTAAAGTTCACCCATTTCATTATTTAGTTCTGTCTATCAGATATGACCTTCCGGATTGTTCTAAGGGCATTGTGTCCTGCGTGAAGGCATCATGCATGGTCTGTGAAAAAAGGGCTCTACCTCCAAGCTAGAGGCACAGAAAGATGTGCGTCAATTCTCCCTTCAATCAGAGCTCCCCTGTTTATCAAGTAATCATGTACCATTCAATATATCAATCTTTGACTCTCTTAATTATTGACTTGTCTGTGCCTCATTCCTGTTTCTTCTTCTTCTTCTTCTTCTTCTTCTTCTTCTTCTTCTTCTTCTCAGCCTATAATCCTTGTTCTTCTTCTTCTTCTTCTCCTAAGCCTATAATCCTTGTTGTTGTTGTTCAACCACTTCCTTTTATACCCCAAAACCCTCGTCCCTCCCACCCTTTTCGCTCCTACTGCTCTCCTGGCTGTGGTGCCGGCTCTGCTGTGGCTGCTGCTGCTGTGGCTGCTGCTGTTACTGCTGTGCTGGAGTTGTCACGAGTCCTAGATATGCCAGGAGCCATGATCCACAGTCTACCGTAATACCTCTACGCAAAAACAGTCCCACAACGATTGAAAACGTCACGGTTTCTTCTTCTTCCCGTTTTCTTAATCACAGAACTTTTTTTCTTTTTTTGGAATAACTGCTGCTTTCTGAAGTACTGTTTACTAGATTGGGCTAATTTGATGAGACTAACACTTGATTAATAAAGCAATTTAATGAGTTTGTCTTTTGTTCTTTCAGTAGTTTTAATGATTAGACGTTGTGGAGGTAGCATGGTAGATTTCTTTAGTCAGACTGACCGTTATACTCACTACCATAACATACACACAAACACCTCCCCCCATCTCTCCCCTGTTTCACCTCCTCCCACCCCCATTCTACCTCCCCCACCCCCTTCCCACGTCCAGCCATCTGCTCAACATTAGACAGACACATAAACTATCAGTCTGGATGGATTTCTAGCCGACGTAGAGAGATAATCGCTTGGTTTTCAAAGCTGGAGACGAACGCTTATAGTAACTGTTTGAGTTGCATGGAGTTTTGTATTTATATTAAGATTAATATTTCTCCTTTCTTTGTAAAATGTTAATAGGAAATCTAAAATGGCTGACATAATATAACCCAAGATTTTTTTTAGAGTAGACATTCGCTGAGTTTGAGATTCATTCTAGCCCTTTGAAAATAAAATTACCTGAAGATGTTTATCAGATAAATTCACTCTCATGTCGTTACCTCAGTGTCCCTGATATATCCTTCAGGCAAAGTTTATCAGTGCGAAAACATCTTAAAGTAACCATTTCAAAGATCAAGTCGAAATTGTCATCAGTCTTTCCGATTAAGTACCAGATTAATTCTACTATCTACTGGAGTCCCTTGAATTGTATGACGTCATGAGATGACCATTTTGTTGGATGAATTAAAAAATAAAAAAAAAAATCCGTGAATATTATTTATTCTAAGTTATTATCTTTATCGCATCGGCTGAGATCTCCCCAGTCCACTTTTCACATATTTATTAATACACGCCTCCACACCCTTTTGTATGTGTATGTGTGTATGTGATTAGATACACAAACACACTCAGCAAATTTTATCTTTTTGTATAAACACGCAGAAAAAAATTATTATATAAATACATATATATGAATGTATATATGTCATCGTATGTTGTAATGTATTCATACGAATGAATCTATATATTCATGTTTACAGATATATAGCTTGTATACATGAATAGTTCTACACCTGCACGCCTACACATACACACACACATATGTATATACACATTACTCTAACGCACATGTCAATACAAGCATTATACATTTGTATATGCATAACACTACCTTTCTTGACAAAACACTGATGTATATCTGAGTATGTATGAGGGTATGTGTGGGTATATATGCCCCTCCCACCTTCTCCTCCATACCCAAATACCCAACCACACCACCCCACTAAGCATCTCTCCTGATACAAAATGGGCACTCTTTGCAAAAAAAAAATATATATATATATATATATATATGTATATATATGAATATATATATGTATATATAAATTTATATATATGTATATATATATAAATTCCTCCCCCCAGAAATCCAAAGCTTCAGTTTGGTACCGGAACTAACTATTAAAAATTGAACACAAATTTAAAAATCCCTTTTAGAAGAAGGATTAATCACAGCTAATCCTAAATTGCCATTACGGACTGAAAGCCGTGGAACCCCAGTGGGGAAATAACACGGTTTTTTTTGATAGATGAAGATTGATTGATATCTTATATTTTTTTGGCAGCACTTTTTTTTCTCACTTTTTCCCACCTCCCCCTGCCCCCTCTTCCCCCTCTCCCGCCCCCTGCAAAAGTAGGAACCTGGCTTTCACTTTAACGCTATAGTAAAGAATTGTCGGAGTTGCATTCAGTGTTACGGCTTATTACTAGTAATAAATAAATGCATTATATATATGTATATATATACATATATATATATATATTATATATATATATATATCTTTATATATATATATTAATGCTACCAATCACCTATTATCACTAAAAGGCATGAACTATATAGCAATCAGATGCAAAACTATTGGTTAAAATCTATATATATATATATATATATATATATATATATATATATATATATATATATATATATATTGTGTATATACTTAAGGTAACGTAAGCATTACGGAAAACTCATTAAGGCATCGGCAGATGAAATAAATTTATAAAAAAAAAAAATCACTTTCCTTTCTCTCTCCATTCTGTGTTTGTCACGTCCAGAAGAAGTGGCTTACCTTACCTTATATACTGTTTATTATTATTTATGTATGTATGAGTCTTAATATATATATATAAATTTACTTATTTGTGTATATGGATATATGTATATATGTGTATGTATATATATATATATATATATATATATATAGTGTGTGTGTGTGTGTATGCATACACCCTGTTTGTCTTACGTGTATTCGTATATTTATTTGTTTTGTATGTTTCTGTGTCATGCCTTTTGTATACATATATAAAGTATTCCGAGGGGCCTTTCTAATCATCTTGCAGAATTTTCTTTCATCTAGAAATCTATTCTAGTTGTTATCAGTTCTCTGCCCCAAAACACATTTCTGCACGAGTCATCTAAAATAGCGAAAATTTGCACCTCTCAGATTCTCCTCTCAATGATCTGAAAAACTGTAATGATGTTCTCTGAAGTTCTCTGCATTATTGGAACTTTTGCATTAGCGTCACCAAGCTCCGCTTTTCAGAAGTCTGTGCTCTCAAAGCTGCAGTACTGTACTGGTCTTGTTACTCATTTTTTTTACTTCAGTCTTGATCATTGCATTTCTAAAAGTGGTCTCTCTTTTTTTTTCTGTCTATTGTCTTGTGTTGTGGTGTTTTTTTTTTTGTGTTTCGTTTTCTCTTGTCCGTTTCGTCTCTCTAACTAAATCCCGTTATCTTTGTTTCAGAGTTTGATGATGGTTGCACAGGGCCATTGGAAAATGGACTGTCTACTTCTGAATGTTTGTGGAGTTAAATGAAAACGATTCTTTGTTTTTGTCTGAATCCTAACTTTTAAAAAAAAAGTAAACAACAATCCTGTTCCCATCCAAATTATCGATGTAAATCCACCCAGCTTTTGGGAGTAGGTAAAGTTAACAAAATTTGCAAAAACTGCAGATAAGTGGGACTTTGGATCGTCTACCAAACTGTAGTAATGGTATAAGTAAATAGTGTTTCTTGTTTGAACCTTCATCTTCGTGGTAAATCTATTTTCAACCCAGTTAAAATCTATTAAGATAAGGTTGATATGGTTGCTTAGTTTACCTGAAGTAAGGTTACCTTCGGTGACTGTCAGTTGGGGGTTAATGGTAAAAGCCTTACTAAGAATCGTTTCTTCAGTTCAGACCAGCCTGACTTTTCTCAGCCTTCCCCTGACAATTGTTTCATAGTGCAACTGCTGTTTCTTTTTTTTTCCTCCTGTTACACCTGTCAATCCTCCTTTTCTGTCAATTTCCCTTTCAGCGCTGATGAATGACCTCGTCATATAGGTCCCAGCGCTTGGCCTTTGGCCTAAATTCTGTATTCCAGTCCAAACTAGCTAGTACAGTACCGTTTCTGTATCCTAGTGAAATTCACACTTCATTTGCTCCAGTTTGGTTTCTGTTGTGGCTTGGAATGGTCGAACACCTTGGAATTTGATCAGTGAAACAATTTGGAACACAATTGGTTGAAGAGCTCGAGATCTGATTGGTGGAACTACTTGAGAACTGATTGGTCGGAAGGTGTTGTGTCAAAATGATTGAAGTTTTTTAGTAAATATATAAATATATATATATATATTATATATATATATAGAAAGAAGTGTTTTTTGAGAGCCACAGTGGCTAGCTTAGATTCCTTATTTCCCCACACTGAAAGCCTTGTATCCGGGGAGGAAATAAGTGAAGATGTACCCCCTTCCTTGGTAAAAAGGGTGAGATGGATTTTAACAGTCCTTCTGCTATGCATTGAGTCTAGTCTTTCATATGTGTACCCAAATTTGTTAGCTGATCACATTGTGACACATTTTTACAAAAACCAACAAATTAGTTTTATTGGTTAAAGTGCCTGGAATTTTATCAGGGGAAAACTTGAGATAATCAGTCAAAGGCGTTGTAACATATTAGGTTAAATATTATGGGATTTTGTTTACAGAACCACCTATACAGTTCAGTAGTCAGTATTCTTATGCTTTTTAAGTTCCGTGCCCAATAACCACAGGATGTGATTGGTGTATCATCTATGTATATAATTCTGAAATCATAGTGATTGGTCAAAGAAGGTGTGATCAGTTTGTCTGAGAGCCTCATTCAAAGAGTAAGTCAAGTTGAACACTTTGGGATTTTAGGGATTGAAAGCTTGATGTCTGCTTGGTTGAAAACATTGGTTCAGTCTGACTGAACAGCCTCCTCTCTCGGCTGGTCAGAAACTCTGCGATTGGTTTGGTGGGACGCCCTGGCTTAGATTGGTGCAGGGCATTTGGTATTTTTGGCAGAAAACCTTTCTAGAGGCGCAGGCACTGAAGGCGACAAGTTCCAGTACAACAATTTTGTCTAGTTGATGAGGTTTATGGGAGGCTCCTAGGCTACTGACACCCAAGTTGAACAGTATTTTATTAGTTGCAGAAAAACTATAAAACTTATGTCATCTTTACTATCCTTACAAGTTACACAAAGCTTTTAGGAGGCATTAGGGGGTTAAGAAGAGAGCTAAGAGTCTCTGGGAGTTACCACTAACGCTAAATATTCATGACTGTCAAGTACAGTACAGTGTTACCCACTGCCAGAGAATCTTGGAGTGAGAGAAAGGTATAAAAATTGTCAGCACTGTCTTTTGTCGTTCTTACTGATACCCCAGTGACTTCACTTCTTACTAGTCTTCACTGGACCTCCATGAAGGCCAGAAATGACTTCGTTTTGCATTGGGAGAATGGATATGACTGCAACAAGAGTAGTATCATCTGCACTAGTTTGCTTTTCAGGCCTAGAATTGTTCCACCAGAAAAGACTAAAACGCAAAATGCCAAGGAACGTTAAAATTATTAGCTAGTTATTGCAAATACCTAATTCTTTGCTTTTATCATATCATCAAGAGGCAAGCAAGTAAATTCTAGGTATTAGAAGTACTAGCATAAATGTTCAGACATTTGAGGAACTTACAGAAGTCGTTAGGATAGTGACTGTTGGCCTGCAATCACTGAAATCTCATTTATACTATCTCTTGACATAGTTACAGTATTGCTTAATTTTTACTTAAGTGAAGTTCATTATTAAAATGAAAATTTTTTATTGCTGTTTTTATCTTTTAATTGCCCTGTAAATGAAACTCAGGTTTGGTGAGCTATTGAGCAGGAATCTTGGTGTCCAGTAGAGGTAACCAGATACCTGAATAAGCCGTGTAGCCTACCCCTTGAAAAGGAAAACTGAAACAAGATAATTTTATATTTTCAGTACTGGTCTCTGGAATAATTATCGTTAATGCAAGTACATAGGTTAAATGGTTCATATTCACTTAATTACCAAGTGAAGTGAAAGAGGTAGGGGCTTGAAATCAGAAATATTTGTATGTAGGTTTTTATAGTAAGTTGTCTGTTGTTTATAGTATCATTCGGGTTTTATAGGTTGCCCATTTTATTTAGGATGCTGTATTTAGGTTTAATATCAATTTGTCCATTTGCCGAGGTTCCAACGACTTAGTCTGTCGAATTTTTGAAGTCTCCGTTGGTCCTTCTGAGAGTTATCCCGTTCCAATGACGAACAGAAAAAATACAACGCAGTATTGCATTGGAGGTTTGACAATGGATTCCCCACTTTATCATCGATGGTTACTTAAAAACATTTAGGGAACTTCATCACCAACAGTTATAGAAAAATATGAGACTTTATCATCGACACTTAAAAAATATTAGGAAACTTGACTCAGCTGTTTTGACACAGATCCTATGATGTTCCATAGATCAGATCTAAAAAAAAGATGTGGTGTTTGTCGTATGGTGAATTTTGGGGCTGTTTTTTTACATGTTTTTGAGTAATATTTAAAAGAGTGTTTGCTTTTTTGAACAAGTTTTTTTTTTTTTTAGACATTTTAATGTACAGTTGAATATGCATTTTTTTTTTTTCAAAGATTACCAGAATTTATTTACCAATCTGAGCTCTACTGGTATTAGTGGGTGTTAGCAAATGAATTATTACTTGGAGATTATTTCAAGAGTAATTTCAATCTCTCTCTCTCTCTCTCTCTCTCTCTCTCTCTCTCTCTCTCTCTCTCTCTCTCTCTCTCTCTCTCTCTCATTTACTAAGACCTCCTTTTACTTCCGTTGAGTTTTATCTTCTTATACGTCAGAAAAATCGCCATAATCCATCGTTATCTCAGTTACTTTTTATGCAGTTATCATTACATTATCATTATCTTTTATGTACCTCTCATTATCCCGTTCACCTCTTCGTTACTTCTCATTATCGTATGGTTTCTTGGTCGTTACCTCGTCGTGACACCAAATTCACCTGTGTGCACCTGTCATGACCTCCATTTGGTACCTGTCATTACCTATTCTTGACACCTTTCGTTATGTCATTACCTCATCCTGTCATTTTGTCATTATCTCATCCCGGAACCTGTCATTACCTCTTCATGACCCCAAATTCACCTGTGTGCACCTGTCATGACCTCATTCTGGTACCTGTCATTACCTAATCCTGACACCTGTCATTCCCTCATTGTGACCCCAAATTCACCTGTGTGCACCTGTCATTATCTCATCCTGCCACCTGTCGTTACCTCATCCTGACACCTGTCATTATGTCAGTACCTCATCCTGACACCTGCCATTATGTCATTACCTCATCCTGACACCTGTCATTATGTCATTACCTCATCCTGGCACCTATCATCACCTCATCGTGGTCCCCATATTCACCTGTGCTCACCTGTCATTACCTCATCCTGACACCTGTCATTATGTCAGTACCTCATCCTGGCACCTGTCATTACCTCATCCTGACACCTGTCATTATGTCAATACCTCATCCTGGCACCTGTCATTACCTCATCCTGACACCTGTCATTACGTCAATACCTCATTCTGGCACCTGTCATTACCTCATTGTGGTCCCCAAACTCATCTGTCATTACCTAATCCTGACACCTGTCATTATGTCAATACCTCATCCTGGCACCTGTCATTTCATCATTACCTCATCCTGGCACCTGTCATTATGTCATTACCTCATCCTGACACCTGTCATTATGTCAATACCTCATTCTGCACCTGTCATTAACTCACCATGGTCACCAAACTCACCTGTCATTACCTCATCCTGACACCTGTCATTTTGTCATTACCTCATCCTGGCACCTGTCATTAACTCATCCTGGCACCTGTCATTATGTCATTCCCTCATCCTGGCACCTGTCATTATGTCGGTACCTCATCTTGACACCTGTCTTTGTCATTCCCTCATCCTGGCACCTGTCATGTCAGTACCTCATCCTGACACCTGTCATTATGTCATTCCCTCATCCTGGCACCTGTCATTACCTCAGTGGTCCCCAAACTGACCTATCATTACCTCATCCTGCCACCTGTAATTGTCAGTACCTCATTCTGGCACCTGTCATTACCTCATCCTGACACCTGTCATTGTCAGTACCTCATTCTGGCACCTGTCATTACCTCATCCTGACACCTGTCATTGTCAGTACCTCATTCTGGCACCTGTCATTACCTCATCCTGACACCTGTCATTACCTCATCCTGACACCTGTCATTGTCAGTACCTCATTCTGGCACCTGTCATTACCTCATCGTGGTCCCCAAACTCACCTGTGCTCACCTGTCATTACCTCATCCTGACACCTGTCATTACCTCGTCATGACCCCAAATTCACCAATGTTGACCTGTCATTACCTCATCTAGGCACCTGTGCTCACACCTGTCATTACCTCACAGTTCACCTGGCATTATCTCAGAGTAAGTCGATATAAGCGAACGAAACCCGCCCCACGCCACCAAGGCCGCACTAACCACAGCCCCCACCGGCCCTTTGTCCACCCGCAGGAGACTACAGCTGCCTGAAGGTGGAGCTGGAGTTCACCCGCGACGACGCCTTTTACCTGAGCACCGTGTTCTTCCCTGGCATGGTGCTGGTGACGAGCTCCTTCATCACCTTCTGGCTGGAGTGGAACGCCGTCCCGGCCCGCGTCATGATCGGCGTCACGACGATGCTCAACTTCTTCACGACGTCGAACAGCTTCCGGTCGACGCTGCCCGTCGTGTCGAACCTGAGCGCCATGAACCTGTGGGACAGCGTCTGCATGTTCTTCATCTACGTGTCGCTGCTGGAGTTCGTCGTGGTGAACTACGTGGGGCGGAAGAGACCCAAACACAACATGGCCTACATGCCTGGGGAGAACGCGGTCATCCAGGTATTGACTGAGAACAGACACGTAAGCAGATATACCTTCTTCCTCTTCCACCTCCTGTGGTGTATTTTTTTTCTCTCTCTTTATAACTCTCCTTTTTCGGCTTTCTTTTTATTTTTTTTTTTACCCCTTTTCTTTCACTCTAGGTCCTCTTTTTAGAGATGTGTTTATGCGTCTGTGTCTCGGCCGCTCCCGAAAATAGCTGATGGTCATGCTGCTTCTATTTTTGTTTATTTTTTTACGTTTTTTCGTTTTTTTTTTTTCGTAGGAAAATGTCTTGGATACGAGTTCACACATCTTTTTTTTATATCTTTGCAAGCTGACATGACAGTTGCTGTTTCATTATTATAGTAGTTTTGATACTCTCTCTCTCTCTCTCTCTCTCTCTCTCTCTCTCTCTCTCTCTCTCTCTCTCTCTCTCATGTAATACCACATTCAACAAAGCACATGACAGCATTCACATTACTCTTCCAGAACCCCGACAACTCGAACAGGAATAAAAACAATTTCTCCATTTCAGTTATTCATTTATTTTGCTGAATGGTTTTCCTAGCATTGTATATTCTACCTGCATTGGATTTATGGAATGGCAGGTTTCCATTCCCCCTCCCCCCCCCTTTTTTTGGGTTTGCCGTGACACCCACCCCCCCAAAAAACAAGACGAATCAAGCATGTGATCTTGTAGATCTCTATCCACCTTTCTCAATGAGACTCGGTAGGTGTGGAAAGTGTTGCTTCTCGTTTTGTCTCACTCGAACGCCGATACGTTTTATGCTATAACTCTTCATTTCCTAAATTAATTCTATCTGTATATATATAAATAAAAAGCATACGTATTGTAAATTTATATAAATGTTTATGTATGTAAAGACGTCTTTCTACAGGCTCTAAATTGAGAGAGGACACACTCACACCACACACGACGTACTTGCATGCCAAGTATTGAGAGTTATTTGAATGTACAGTTTAAAACTCCTCCCTTATTTGGTGTAAATAACTATGGCAAGAGTAGTGTAACTCCCTAGTTGGTGGTGTAATATGATATTTTATTTAGAAATCAACGTTTGTAGCTGCAACGACATTTCTCGTGAAGTGTTTTGCGTCGAAGTCTTTCTCTCACACAAACACTCGCCGTTAAAATCCTACCCCCTAGTCAATTTCCTACCCCCCTTCTACTAATCCATTACTCTCATATCCTATATATAAAGTTTATTTCCAAGATCTTGATGCTTTAAGGGGGTGAGGCTGCAAGCTTCACGCCTCCATGGTGAATGAGCTGTTGTTTTTGCGGAAGAGTACTTATCTGGTTCAAGCCTGAAGTACTTGGACAATAGTTAATAGTCCTAAAGTTGGGACTTAACGTCCCGATTCTCTCTTATATCACCTATTCAGAGGCTAAATATTGAAGGAAGTATTCATTAACTTCCTTTTACGCCGGTCCTCAGAATCCAGTGGTTAGAACTCTCTCTTCCCCAGCAGGAGGAAGTGGTATCGATTCCCCTCCAAAGTGGACCAGTTTGGGCCTGGTCTGTTAAGTCCTGATGGGCCTTTGTTGCCCAAAACACTGACTTCTCAAGTACCTGGTAGTTAATCTATTGGTGTGGGTGATAATTCAGTTCTTGGGCTTTTCTACCTGTTGTAGCTTGGATTAGGCCTATAAGACCTGCCTCAGGATTTTGGCGTGTCTATCCTTTTTATTTCATCAAGGAGGTTAGATCCTTCTATTTCATCCCCCCGCCCCCTTTTTCCATAACCCCTTCCCCTCCTAAACCCCAAAACCTAACGGCCAGAGGCTGATTTAAAATCAAACTGTCTCTTTTAATACACTACTCGCAAAACCATTCTCTGCATACTTTTTATTTTCCGTTAACAGTTTCAAATCGATAAGGAAAAACAACGCGTTTCAGCGCAAAACACTTCGAGAAATGTTGTTTTAAACAACCAAAAAAAAAAAAAAAAAAACCCTTTGCATGAGAAGCATGTGTTGTCTCCATCATTACACGCATCGAGATTCGAAACTGTTTTTTCGTCTTCAAAAAAAGGTAATGGCGGATACGATCTTTGGGTTTGGTCGCCTGAATGGCGTCGGGGTTTACTCAACTGCTTTAGGATGCTCGTGACATTTTCTGTAGAGCGGGATAAACTTTTTTTGTGGGTTTTTTTGTAAATTAAATATATTTTGAAATAGTTTTTTTCATAGATAGTGATTTGTAGGGAAACCCGATTTTGCCCCCACAAAGAACAGCGTTTTATTTTTGACACTATTTTGGGGGTGTAACCTGTTTTTACCGGTGGAACGGAATAGAACTCGCATTCGGGAATACTTTACATAGATAATGATCAGCTGAAAAACTGTTTTTGCTTTAGAAAAACAATAGGAAAAAATTAGTATTCGTTTTCTTTTTACCGAACTACAGGGAAAACTCTCACAGTCTCTGTAGGTTTTCTAAAAAGCCTGTACTTTTTAATTTTTTTTTTTTTAGACTGAATCTTTTTCAGACTACTTTATCCAGACTTTATACAGAGAAAATAAAGATATATACAAGCACGTTAGCCTGTCAGTCCTAGCGTTTACAATAAAACACAGGTATAGGCCTACACTGAGACAGGTACACACCTGCATGCGTACACAGTCAGTGTTGTGTGGGTCTATGTGTATGAGTGTTGATATGTAGTCAACAAGAGCCTGTACTGTACTGGCATAAGGCCAAAGTAATCCACAGCAAGCAGGATGTATAGTCAGTGTCAATAGAAATTCAGGTCGTCAATAGATTAAAATGACAGAAAGAAAATAGTCAGTTTTCCCTCACTGGTGAGACGATTTGCTGATGGAGATTGTAGGAAGAAATTATTAGTTTTACCTTCACTTGACATTCAGGGTAGAGGAAATATTGGTAGATTACCTTAGTTTCATCTATCGTGAACAAGAAATGAACTGCACTGACCTACATTTGTTGTGGTCAGTAGGAAATGAACTGTTTTTTAGGGGAAACTACATTAAACTCTCTTCTCCCTCTGTTCTGGAAAGTAAACCACTTCAAAATCGACCTTATTTTGCCACTGACTACACATTTGTAAATTGTAAATATATAAACTGTGAATTGTAAATCTAGGATTTTTGTAAAAACTTCTTCAGGATTCGTTCAACTTTTCAAGAAGCGAGAGTTTTTTTTTTAACTAATTTAGGCAACCTTAGCCCCCCCGCCCCTTCCCTTAGTGCAAGACAAATATAAAGATTAGTTTGTTTGTGTGTATGTGTGTGCGCGCGTCTTTGTCTGTCACGCTTTTTTTTTTACCTGTGAGTGGATGCTACATTAAAAAAAAAAAAATAGACTCCCTAATTACCTGTCTGAAACATGTTTAGTGTCTAGAGGTTGGTGAAACCCGTCCTAGCTGAGTTAGACTGATATGTTTAGACATGAAATCTGTTTAGACTGTATAGATAATCATTTTTTCGTTAGCCACAGTTTGGCTTGGTTGTCATTGGCTGTTAGAAGGGACTGGAATCAAATTATTTGGTCAAATTACCAATTAACGAAGTTTTCGATGGCTGCCATGTTATCAGCTTGGCGATGTAGGTTGATTACAGAAAATTATTCTGATTAAAATACATCAGTTTGTTGAATTAGAGGCTTCTTCCGGTTCCATGTCCTTATCAGTCTTTGGACAAAGGCTTGGTGGTCAAGAATCTCATCTTGGAAGGATATTTCAACTAATAATAATAAAATAATAAAGAGATTTCTAGGTAGCAATAACAACCAAGCCACCACTGTGTCTAGACAAGCAGGTGGAGCTGATAGTGCTATTTATATAGAACCAGAGATATAGAACCATAGCAAGTTAGAAAACTGCTTTTTGTGATGTGATAGAAACATAGGTCTTTTCGCTAACTCCCCTCTCTCCCCAATCTTTACAACTACCCCCTCCCCTTCCCCCTCGCAAGCAAACCTATATAGGTCTACTGCCCTTTTTTTTTCTCTTCCCCCCTCAGCAAACCTATATAGGCCTACTGCCTTCTTTTGCCCCCTTTTCCCCCACCCCCAACCCTTAGCATTTTAAGTGATCTGCATGAATAACTACTATATTGCTACCGTGCTCCATCTAGCCTGACTGCTAATGGCGTGCGAGTAACTCGTGCCTGTAGAATAGGCGCTCCAGATGGCACGAGTTGCACGCACGCCTTTAAGTGGAGACGCTCGATGGAGCTACGGTTGCCCAAGTTGCAGCTGTAGGAATTTTAGGAGCTTAAGATTCACTAGGATGGAGCCATAAAGCTCACTAAAACAGATATCGAATGTTTGTCACCGTCCCTCTCCCAAGCCAGCGACCGTTACGCCGTGCAGCTGCGCAGCGGTTTTGGCGAAAGCAATATCTGCAGAGATCAGTCGGGTGTTTCTTGCATGCACGACGACCAAGATTAATTAAACGTCACGAATCTGACCCAAAAAAACAATGAAAATAACGAGAAACTGATTTTCTTTGTCCGTCCGTGTACCCCTGACTCTATAGGCCTATGTATTGCAGTGGTCGGTTGTAGTTTTGTAGCTATTAATAATTAGCCTCGACTAATCTATGTGGATTCCGAGTTGGCAGATTTTAACATTAGAATGAAATCTTTAGCATTAACCGTCATCCCCAACTATCAAAGCGACCGTGGGGATATGAATATATATATAAAAATATATATTAAAGATGTTTGGTTTTGAATGAGACTAACGCATAGAGTTTTGGTTGGAAACTAATTCTGTATTGAGACTGTTTGTCAGTGGCTTGAATCTTACTATTGTAAAAAAGCGGAATTGATTCCGTATGCACAGATCAATGTTAAATATGTTAAATCAGGTGTGTCTTTAACGAAGAGAGTGTCTTTGTGGTAGCCATGTCCAGCCGACGGGATTGGAGACCTTCGGTACGTATTTTACCATATTGCAAGATGAGAAACAGCTGCTTTATGATGTATATGTAGAGCTTTGCCAATGGTAATAAAGAGAGAGAGGTGTCTTGTGCATTATGCAAAGCTTTCTATAGTGGAGTTTGCAATTTTAGTCAGGAAATTTGACTGAGAAGGAAAGTGTTCAGGAAGCCTCTTTAAGTTTTTAGTTAATGCTGCAGAGCTACTGAAAGAATTCTTATTATATTTTCCTTGTTTAAACGCAGATTTTAGTCATAGCTGTAGAATATATTGTGAGAGGTTTATATTCACTAAAAATAGACTGAATATATTTTTTTTATTGAGTGTGCATGGCTACAAAACATGAGATAAATCGTATCTGAATAGTCTTGTGAAAATTCATATCGAGTTTACAACGATTTGCGGAATTTGAATCCTTTTTCTGCATCTGTGGACGGCCGTGATAAAAAAAATAGTATTTTTGTGTATTTGTTACATTTCTTTTATATATATGACGCCATATTGTAGCGCAGAGCCTAACCCAAGCTGAGATATTTTCCAAAAACAGTATTAGAATTCGTAGAGACATCATTTTCAGAGCCTAGTACCATAATACTATTCTACGCCGTTATTTATGATTATGACCTCTCTGCTAAAGCCATGCTTAATGGAATCTGGCTACTAATAATTCAGATTTCAAACTACGGCCAGATTCCGCGGCTTATTTCAGAAACTGGTCTGAAAACCAACATTATGAAAACGAACCGGCGCCGACCCGTAAGATGTAAGATGCTGATTCCAATATGTCTGACCGACTCCCAAGCGTCTGCCCTCATCTTCAGATCGATTTCTCTGATATATTTACTGCCGTATGAGAAGCTAGGTCAATAATGTATGACCCCATCTGGAACCAGGGCCCCTCCGCAGACATGTTTGTCACTAGTTGCTTGAAACAAAATCGAATTTCGGAGGAAAATTGGCCATCGGCGGATTCGCTCCGATTGCCAAGCGTCAAAACCCTAGGCCGATGTTTCGAAATATCAGTGGTCATATTTTTCCTTTTATTCTAAATACGTCCATATTTCTATCTTCATCTGTGTATTAATCTTGACCTTCCAGTTTGCAAAGTGGAGTGTGTGTAAGTGGAGGGTTTACACTGCAATAACTTACTTCTTTTTTTTTTAAATTGTCTACTGAGGTCATCTTCAGTAGCAGAAATAGCTTTAGTTTTATTTTACACTGCCTATGAAAAGACTGTAGGCGTATATTGAGTTATACTGAAGCATTTGTTTTTCTTTTTAAAGGTTTCATATTAATCCTTTGATAGGGTATTCATGCTATTCAGCATTACGCAATCCTATCACTTGGAGATTGCGTTACACAAGGATTAACTTGAAGCTTCAAAACTTATTTTTCTTATATGGCCTATTCCCCATTTTTATATCCCGACTTGAAGGCAAATCATGGTATTAAAGTGAATTATTGTGCCTTTATTATATTTTATCAGACAGAATTTTACATTTATATTAAATTAGCTTCACAGATCAGTTGAAAATGGAATAGTCTGACAATCTTCAAAAGATATTAGGATAGCCACTAGCTCTAGTTCTGGGACAGGCAGAGCAAATTTTATCTTATTTTTTTAATCACGTGATGGAGGCATATCGTTACACACACAAATATTCATTAGGGAATCTGCATGAGTGCATGAATCTCTTTTCGAACGGAGAGAGGTCACTCTTTCGATTAAATGACCTCGTATAGTACCACTCATTTGCCAAAATGGCTCCGTGTGACGCTCTCTGGACTGATCTCCTCTCGCTCTGAATTCGGGTCACCACACCTAGTCTCGGGTACCTGTCACTGTAAATACCTGGTACTTAAGATGGTTTATTTTAAGAACTACAAATACCTGGTGCTTAAAATGGATTATCTTCAGAACTATAAAGACCAGGTACTTAAGATGGTTCAGTTGATGAAATTCTGTTTCTGTGCTGAATCTCAAAAACAACTGGAAGATTCCGGTTTGTCGGTGTTGTTTGAAGGAGGCCTTATGCTGCTGTGCGCAGACAGACCTTTCTTGGACGTCAAGTTCTCACAGTGAAAAAAATGAATCGCTTTCAATTGTTAATTGTGCAAAAGAAATTTTATCCAAATTGTTTAATCTTGAAAGTGCAGACCTTAGTTTCAATAGTGTATTAGTCATTTGCTATAGTTTGTTAATCATTTTCAATGGTTTATTAACCATTTTCAGTAGTTTATTAATCATTTTCAATAGTTTATTAATCATTTTCAATAGTTTGTACCAGTCAAACCCCACGGAAAGACGTTTGTAGATGGCATTCACGAAACATAGGCCTATAACCGTTCCTCTAGGCCTATAACCAAACCGCAGAGGAAAGTACTGGCGAACTCAAGACTTGACCAACCAAAAGCAGTTTTCTGAAAAGAATTCTCTACCTGCCCCTGTGTTCCCAGGGGTCTAATTTGTCCCTACTTTCAGTGGAGAGGGGGAGCAGTCCATCAACGTAATTTTTTTATTTGAATTAGAGTTGAGATTGGAAAGAGTGACCTCCGAAGAGGATTTCAGCTTTCATTCTATTTCATTGTAATGTCTCAATTTTTTATATAATATTATATTATACTCTTTATATATATATATTTCAAGATGACATTTTTTATATTGAGAGTTTCGAAAACTTTTGTTTTTTACAGTGTAAAATGCATTTATTTTGTATATGTGTGTATATATGTATGTAATATATATATATGTATGTATATATATAATATATATAATATATATATACATTGTACAATAAGTCAATTGCTCATCAATATTGCACAAAATATTTCATGTGTAAATCACACCTTTCAAAAATTTCCATTACCACTGATCTATGTAAATCTGATGCAAGAATTTCTCACCTGTTTTTGCCTTGAATCACCAAAAAAAATAAATAAATATAAACATTTGACCCAGTCACTGTGTCTAGATATATGACCTTGAGTATTTAAAGAACCAAAAAACAAATTAATGTTAAGAAGACTCCCCTTTCACTGCCAATTTTCTAACGACTTGTCCTCTCTGCTTCTCTCTACTTTCAGCGGATTCCGCAAGCCATACACCGGATCGGTCTGAGTTTGGTAAGCGGCTGGGTAGGTTGAGGTTATTGTGGGGCCTGCTGGTGGCCTACTGTGGACCTTTGTGGCCTTGTGTTGTGTTGTAAGCGGCACCCTAATCCCTAACACGACCCTGTGACCTTTCTTTATATATATATATTCTCTCTCTCCTTGGGGGCCCCTCCTTAACTTATTCTTTCAGTCGCCTGTATAGGCCTATATCTGCTCCCAAGGTCTCCTGTTCATGTGTTGCAACTGCTCTGTATATCTAGTCAAGTACCCGTTTTCTGTGAAATTCGTTAATCTCCTAGGCGTTCCCCCTCTTCTTCTTAACTCTCTCTCTCTCTCTCTCTCTCTCTCTCTCTCTCTCTCTCTCTCTCTCTCTCTCTCTCTCTCCCCAACCAACCCCATGTACTGCATCTGTATCTAGAAAGATTAACTTCCTGTAACTCTGATTTGATAACCCTGGTCGGCTGTTGCTGGGCCCCGGATGTTGGATGCTGTTCTGGTGATGTGATGACGATGACAGTGATGATGATGATGATGGTCATCGACGATCATTCGCTCGCCTCTTCTATCGGGGGCGTGTGCGTCGCAAGGGCGCGCTCTCCGTCCGAGCCTTTTAGCGTCACGCCGTCCAACTTCGGATGAAGGAGGAGCCGCCAGTGGGTTTAAAATTAAGTCGATTCTCTGTAAATTTTACTCTGGAAATAGGTCACAACCAGTGACGGAATGATGTAGAGGAAGTTGGGTCCTTTGTGAAGTTGATGTTGTGAATGTGCGCAGCTCATACTGCGCACAAATTAAGTTTGAAATATAGAAATTGGCTCCTTAGTCGAAGCTTGGCGCGGGAAGACGCTCCAAGATGGCAGAGAGCTAGCTCGTGCGACGATGCCCTCACTCCATTAATCTCATCCGATACACAACTAACAATTCAAGAACCTCTCATTTTCACACATCTCGACCTCTATCACATTCCCCCCCCTCCCACCCCCCTTCATCGTTCAGGCCTTTTTATTTTATTTTTTGAGCCTTCGAACCCACAGAAAGTTTGAAAAGACTTTATTTTTCCTTTTTCATCCCGGAAGTCAACCGTTTCACATCAGCCTCCCCGAAAAAAAAAAAAAATTGCTTAAGGCCACAAGAAGTTTCCGCCAGCATAACCTCATGATTAACCGTGCCTGCCCGGAGGTTTTTTTTTTTATTTTTTGTTCCATAAATATTTTTTTAAGATTTTCTATGAAGATGGACCCTTTGCAGTGGGGGTCTCTTGTTTTTCCAGTATTCAAAAGTAAGAAGAAGTTGAAGGATATGTATAGTCTGTAAGGTCACGTTGCCCACTTGATCATTTCCTCACCTCCAGAGTCTTCCAGTTTCCAGATCTTCTCTGGACCTCCGATTTACCAAGGGGGTGACACCCACTTCTCAACACTTTACGTAACATTTCCCAGTCACGCACAGTAACATCGATGTGTATTACATTCTTCATTCCATACGATCCAGTCAGTCAGTCAGTCATTCCTCTTCCTCCTCACAGAGTAACCTAAAAAAATATTTAAAAAAAGACATCAAGGGGCAGTTTCGAGCGAGCGAGCGCCTCTTCTGGTACAGCCTAGCTTCTGACGCAGAGATAAAAAAATGAAAAACTTGGGCACCATTAAGACACCAGTGCTGATAGCTAAAAAAAATTCAAGTCTTAGCCGGTTTGACGCAAGCACGTGCATGCACGGCTTTATATATTACTATAGATATATAGTTTAGACGCTGATAAACCAGAATGCTCCATTGCGCAGTAAAAGTTCACTGCCGCTAGACGCTAGGAAGTGCTAGACTGAGTGCGACCTCGCCAGACACCGCCTTAAAAAGAGAAAGAATACTTCCACCTAACGGGATTCAGTCTGCTCACACGGACATTTCCATGAACGTTCGCTGTTGGACTGTACACTGACCATTACAAGACTGTCCCAAACTCACTCACTCACTCTCTCTCTCTCTCCTCACGCCATCGCTATGATAGGCCCATGCAATGTGCGCTCATTGCAGGCTCAAATAACGTAGACTGGTTGCCTGACATGAGTCTAAAAAAATGTAATTAAAAAAAAGAGAATCGTTATGATTAACCGCACTGACTCTGACATTGTCACTCGTGGTTTTTGTAGTAAGTGTCCTAAAATTAACCGATGTCCATAAATCACATAGCTGCATGCAGTAGCCAAAAAAAAAATGCATCTTGGAAAAGGGGTTGAATTATTTGATGAATGGCCTTCGTGTCTAATTTGCAATGGCTGTTTTTTTTTCATATTAAAATTAATATTAATGATCTGTTGTGGTATTCCGTAGCTGTTGGTGATTTATCGTGAATTCTTGCATTAACAATCTTAAGTTAAGAATGTCTACTTTTTAGAATGTTTTCAGTTAATTTTTTTTAGCAAAATTCGGTCCAGAAATTAAATGATTTTCACGAGTAATCAGTCACCTGTTAGAAGTGTGCTTAGGTCATGATAAAATTTAAAATACAATCTATATATTTGAATGTATAGATAAGCCATACTCACCCTGGTTGTTGAAAAATATATAAAAAAATGGTACTCTAGCTTATTTACGCGTCACATATACTCCGAAGTGCTAGTACTAAACATGGCGGAAGCCCATTTAGTACTAGCCCCTGGGGCCTGAAGTATCACCCATTTCTACATTGTGTGGTCGACAATTTATATCGATAAATAATATCTAGTACTAAACACGGCGTCCCAAGTAGCTTCCGCCATGTTTTAGTACTAGCGCTTCTGAGTAGGTGACGCATAGGTAACTAGCCAAAGTACCACCAAAAACAAGCTTGTGACAAAGTACACACGCATACACTCAACGCTGCAATAGGATTCGTCATTATTACGCTGTCATTTGATAGAGGAACAAAAAAAATTCATTAGCAAGGCCAAGATAGAAGCATCAGATGATGTTGACTGTGGAGATTTACCGTCAGCTCAAAAAAAAGACCATATATAATAGCTTCTAGCTCGTGTGTACCCTATGTTAGGAAATTAGAGAAAAGATATTGAAAGGGGTTAGGAAAACCAGTTCCTGTAGCGTTCCTTGGCCTGGGCAGGAAAGGGGCATTGGGTGGCCATGCCCACTGGCCTTCGTACCTCAGAAAAATGATACATGTGCCCATTAAGATGAAAAGGGGTAAGTTTAGGGTAAAATTCCCTTCATCACGGGGAAAAAGAACGATTGAACATTGCAACAGACCTTATGAGTCGTCAAAATAATAAATTTCATTGGTCAAAATAATACATTTCATTAGTATAGTTCATCCTTTACAAAATTTGCAACATTTCTTTAAAAATACTTTTTTTTTTATTAAATGGGCATATCTCCACAACTGTTTGACCAATTTCAAAAAGAAATATTCAGTTAAATCAACTGAGTTTCAGTGTGCTTCAATATTCAACCCTTTTCAGTAGCGTTGAACACTCAGTCAAGCACTTATAGCAGTCAAAATGTAGTGTACAAACCTTCCACAGTAACACAATGCACAAACACACACACACAAACATACCACGCAGTGTTTATGACAAAGTAGCTAACTGTGGTATTCAGAACTTCCAGTAGTACTAAGCACTTTAGTTTTCCGTAGCTGGATTCAGTTTTTAATTTCAGTACGGAAGAAGTTGTACTTAAAAATCCTCATTGTGGTGTGGTTTTCAGAGTCGGTGAGAATGCAGTAGTAGTTTAGATTACAATAATGTTACATTTATCACCGAGTGTTCTACCTTGGAGCGACGTCTAACTAATGTGTGAAAACATTATTTCTAGTGTGTTTAGACCCATGTGAATGTTTGGGTGAAATTCAGTCATTCAAAGGTGTCATGGCGGGGGCATTTTCTTCGTGGAGATGAATAATATTGAAGCCAAGAATTTTATCTTAAATGTATGACATAAAACACGAGAACTTTGACACTTTTTATTAAATTTGAAAATGGTTTTTCCTTGGAGTTTCCGAGAAGCAGCGGAGCTTAATAGGGATCTAGATCTGGTTCAGATCTTGTTACAACTTTATCTATTTCTGCTCCATCCACATCGACTGTATTAGACCCAGGGAAAATAAAACTTATTAATTCCCTGAAAGTCTGGTATGCGTTTTGTATAAAACGTTGCCTGTCGTATTTGGGAAAGACCGTTTAGACTGAGGAAACCCTAAACGGTTCCTATCGTGACGCCACTTCGTAATCAGGCCGAGGTGCGTGTCACCAACACAAACTCATCTGTACTTGGTGCAGATATGTGGAGGAGGGTATAGCCTGCTTTAATGACTCACATCAGACTGAAATTTGTTATTACCGTATTTTTCTGGCTCCAGGATTATTACTTTATGACCATAACCGGTACCAAAAGAAGAGGAACGACCTTTAATTAGACTCTCACCATCTTACTGAAAGCACTCGGCTCATACTTGTATTTTACTTGAGGGATTTTCACCTTCAAGGAATGAACCTTTTCCACTATGGCACCAAAGTGCTTAATGCCAGTTAGAAATCTAATTTTTGCCCCCATCATTGCAAAAACCACCGCCTAGGTCTATCATGATACGTGGGTCCCCCCCCCCCCGCCCAGTGTAAGCAATTGAGTTACCTCTTAGCCAATTTTGATTCATTTGAAAACCTGGTAACGCCAATTATAAATTACATTTTTATGCGAATTACTGATTCGTGGTGTTTTTAAACAGGTTTCTTCGTATTGACAACAGCAAGAGCCAACTTTTGATATATTTGAGTTTTTCTTTTATGTGAGTCTTCGTGCTGTACGTAAAAGGTGATTGAAAATTTGTAAATATGTCGTTGTTTGAAGGCTGTAACTAGCATTATTTGGCCATCAAACGCTATTTATGTTAGTCTAAATGAACGATTCTTGTACCGAAAACTAAAGGAATGGAGTAAAATGTAATTCCGTATAAAATGATGAGGCTAAACTTCAGAAATCTCGAAATATATCACATTCTCGATATCTCTGTAGGCTGGAAGGATGTCTAGACTGATTTTAGTGTTTGTTTTGGTAAAATCGTTGAATGTAATAATTATTACCAATTTTTACAGTACATAGCCTTAATGTATGAGATGGGCGTCTTCAGAAGTGATATATATATAATCATATATCTCTTTTTGAATTTTCGTCACATAATATATTCATTTTAATGTCTTGCGATACGAAAATAATCTTCAAGACTTAAAACTCATTGACATTGGATATAGTGATTTGTGAAGCAGCACTGTAGCCTAGTCGTATATCCTGTCACCATACATTTAGTGCTTGTTTTGCAATTACAGTAGTCGATAACCGTATAGAAACTTTGTTTTTGTAAATTACGTTTTCCATAATGATTCTGGATTCGTTCAGAACGGTGTGAAAGGTCAAATGTGTTTTGAGAGTGTATAAAAGAGAGTGGTTTAACTGAATTTTAGCAGCACAAGTTTCCCACGCGTTCATATTTCAGTAAAAATTACCAGGAATTTTAACGCTCATTCAAAATTCAGTGGTTTGAGAATCAACGTGGCTTAGAACTTCAAGAGCTAAAACGTTCTTATTTCAGTAAAAATTACTAGGATTTTTTAAGTTCTTTCAGAATTCAATGGTTTTAAGACTACTTTATCATGCCGGTGGACTACTAGTTGCTATTAACTTGACGATCTGGGAAAACTTGTCGGTATTTTTTTTTTATTATCTCCGCAAGTGCAATCGAATGGTCACTTTTGTTCAAGGTTTTCCTAGGCCTAGTACTAACGAGCCCATTCGAGTCCATAGCCCCCACCGGAACGGTTGAAGGTCCCCCTTCGCTGTTTCCTCATACGATTTCCTTTGCTTCTCTGTAACGGGCTTTCTTATGATCAAGAGCCCGTGCTGGTACAAGCCAGCTCGATCTTTCAACATTAGTTCGCCATGAAACATGCACGGAAGGATAAGGTTCTCAGACTGTCTTAGGTAGTGAAATGGCATTGGCCTAGTCTGCACATTTTAAAGTCTCAGATTATTTACTTATACTCTACATATGGGCCTAACATGTGACCCCAGTTCCTGTGTTTTGGCACCAGAAACCACACACCAACATCCTAACACAAACACCACATAATTATCTTGTATTCCTCTGCCGTCATTGTTGATTTCTTGTTAAACTCTGTGCATAGCAGAGTTCACTGGGGGACAGAACTCTTAATTCTCGCCTTGGCGGGAGATTGATAACAATCCTTGGGCTCGAGTTTGTGCTTATTTTAGAGTGTAAAGTTGCTTTTTATTTTTACCTTATTTTACCACTTCAAGTGGGTGACCGATTACTTTTCGTCAGTTTTAGCAGAAATCTGGACCCTTCGTGAATTTCTTAGTAAACAGAAACTCAGTGTTATAAAGTTAAGCATTTATCATTTTATTGCTAGTCAGTATTGCATAAAGAAATCTTCAGTTCCCAATTGAGTGACTAATTTCTTGTTGAATTGTCAGTTTGAGCAAAGTAACGCGTTTGACGAAAAGAAACTGCGAGTTTTAACGGTTCATTTCCAGAGCATTTGATCCTGATATCAGTCTAAAACTAGTTCCCAAGCCATTTAAGCAAACACACTACTACAGTCATAGCACATAGGCATAAATGTTCTGTTATGTCCTGTAGAAATATTCTGTGTACTTTTGATCCCAACCAGGTAAGTATCAACTAGCTTTTAAGAAAGGTTTTTCTGTTGAGGATATATGTAAGCAAGCACATTAACCTTTTTGAAGAATAAAAATCAAGTACAAAACCGCTTCAGTCATGACACGAATTAGGTCCTTTAGCTCGACCACACCTCCTGCTTATTGTGTCTAGAAGTCTTAGCCAGAGATACTTCTGCTTTAGTAGTGGTGAAATTGTCACTGAATGTTGAACCAAAAATAAAATTTGACTATAACTGTTTTTGAATTAAGTTATATTGCTTTATTGCTTCTGTGAATATATATATATCTTATATATCTATATACATTTTGAATTATATGCCCCATTTACATCGTACATTCTGATTAATGAGAGATTATTTCCTTGATTTTGGCCCCCCCTGTGTAGAGGGACTACCTTGTAAGTAACTCCTTGTTAGGAGTCGAGCTCCGAACGCTATGTCAGGGTGAAGCCATCACGGTGAGAGCTCAGAGCTGTCTCTTGAATGCCACTCTTCTTCTTCCTACTCTGTTTTATTCCTTGCTACTCAGTGTCCTGTGGGTTTAAGATAGACCGTGCTTAGTTTGATAGAGTGAGAAAGAGAAAAAGACCTCTTTTTTTTTTGACCCCCCCCCCAAAAAAAAAGTCTTTTGAAGCCAAAACAGGTAGTTCAGTGAGAGAGAGTGCGCGCGGGTGGTTTCACACAAAAGAAGCAGGATTCTTTGCATGGAGAGCCGAAACAAGAAAAGGAAAAGGAAGAAGTGGCCATGTAATCAGTCAATTTTCTCAGAAAACCCATAAGTTTTGGGAGTTGGGTTTTTGGGGGGGTGTTCTGGTGTTGCCTTTGAACACTAGACGGTGGTAGATGATGATGATGATGATGATGATGATGCAGAAGAAGAAGAAGAAGGAGAAAGACAAAAAAACAAAACAACAACGGCCTTTTTCTTTTCTTACCCTGATAACCCTGACGTAACGTAGGTGCTACTTCTCAGATGTCGTTTTCGTGGAGTCACACCCTTTTAAAAGAAAGAGAAAATTAGTTCTTTTAGTTCTGACTTGTCTTCACTTTTCAAAGCCATTTGTTCAGATTACCACACACTATCCCCTCCCCCCCACCACCCTTCCCCTGCCTCCCCCTCCTTATAGTCAGCCCTAGTAGTAGAAGTATACCTCCAGTGAAAAGTCTCTCTCTCTCCCCCACCCCAAAAAATCCTGCATCGTCGACTTATATATATTACGATGTTTTCTGTTAGGCATCTCAAAGTCTATATCGCTTCTTTTTTGGTTGCATGGGATAAATCCTTGGTCTCACCTCCAGTTGTTTTATTACAAGAATATTACGGTCTGTCATTTCGACCGCCATTTTGTCACACCAGTTCTGGGTATATTGTAACAGAGAAAGAAAATAACATCACTTTCCACTTCAATGAGTTTTTTCAAAGACATTTCTGTTCAATTTTTGCAAAGTAAGACTCGATTTACATCTTGAGTTTTCAAAGATTCTTTCAGTGAGCTGCCTTATATATATATATATAAATATTTTACAAAAATATGTGGTTGTATCGTAAGGTGTTGTATGTGTGTGTGTGCATGTTAGACGTAAGACCTTAGGTAAGTTGTGTATTAAATCGTATTGACAGTTTCATGAAATGTGAAGATATCTCTGTTGTTGACCTGACTTTGCCTCATTGTAATTCTCCCACTTATGCGAGATGTAAATTGTGAAGTATGTCTCGAATTGTCTGTAATTGTCTGCCACAGACTTTTTTCCATATAGGGAACTGAATTGTCATCTACAGAACATGTTTGTAAATATTACTATTTTGTCCCCAGCGTCATAATTTGATATGGTTGTTAAAAAAGGTTACATCTAGTTTTATATTTTCGTGTTTAGTAGACTGACCTCCAATTCAGGTTTTCAGTTTGAAAACTCAGGCTCGAAAAATAGATAAATCTTGATTTATAGAAAATATGCCGAAGTAACTTCCGCAATGTACGAAGGTGAAATATTGAAGAAAACTTAGTTTTCTCTACATAGTGAATGTGAGATGCTTATGTATATAATATAAACATACAGATACGTGTTATTGTGCAGTGCTGGTATATTCAATCTGCAGATCTTGTTGCTTCGAGGTGAACAGATGCCTGTGCAAGAATACAACACACTGTGATTTATTACGACAAAAATCAGATGACCCAATAGTTTGGATACAGTAAGAAAGGCCTGCGAGGAAGCCTTGACCCTGTAATTCAGTTCCAAAGGCCTGCAAGGAAGTCTTGATCCTCTAATTCAGTTCGAGAGTCCTGTAAGGAAGTCTTGATCCTGTAATTCAGTTCGAAAGGCCTGTAAGCAAGTCTTGATCCTGTAATTCAGTTTGAAAGACCTGCAAGGAAGTTTTGATCCTGTGATTCGGTTTGAAAGGCCTCTAAGGAAGCCTTGATCCTGTAATTCAGTTCTAAAGGCCTGTAAGGAAGCCTTGATCCTGCAATTCAGTTCTAAAGGCCTGTAAGGAAGTCTTGATCCTGCAATTCAGTTCTAAAGGCCTGTAAGGAAGTCTTGATCCTGCAATTCAGTTCTAAAGGCCTGTAAGGAAGTCTTGATCCTGCAATTCAGTTCTAAAGGCCTGTAAGGAAGTCTTGATCCTGCAATTCAGTTCGAAAGGCCTGTAAGGAAGTCTTGATCCTGTAATTCAGTTCCAAAGGCCTGTAAGAAAGCCTTGATCCTATAATTCAGTTTGAAAGGCCTGTAAGGAAGCCTTTATCCTGTAATTCAGTTCGAAAGGCCTGTAAGGAAGTCTTGATCATGTAATTCAGTTCGAAAGTCTTGTAAGCAAGTCTTGATCCTGTAATTCAGTTCGAAAGGCCTGTAAGGAAGCCTTGATCGTGTAATTCAGTTCGAAAGGCCTGTAAGGAAGCCTTGGTCTGTAATTCGGTTCGAAAAGGCCTGTAAGGAAACCTTGATCATGTAATTCAGTTCGAAAGGCCTGTAAGGAAGCCTTGATCTGTAATTCACTTCGAAAGGCCTGTAAGGAAGCCTTGATCCTGTAATTCAGTTCGAAAGGCCTGTAAGGAAGCCTTGATCTGTAATTCAGTTCGAAAGGCATGTAAGGAAGCCTTGATCTGTAATTCACTTCGAAAGGCCTGTAAGGAAGCCTTGATCCTGAAAATCAGTTCGAAAGGCCTGTAAGGAAGCCTTGATCTGTAATTCAGTTCGAAAGGCCTGTAAGGAAGCCTTGATCCTGTAATTCAGTTCGAAAGGCCTGTAAGGAAGCCTTGATCTTGTAATTCAGTTCGAAAGGCCTGTAAGGAAGCCTTGATCCTGTAATTCAGTTCCAAAGGCCTGTAAGGAAGCCTTGATCCTGTAATTCAGTTCCAAAGGCCTGTAAGGAAGCCTTGATCCTGTAATTCAGTTCGGAAGGCCTGTAAGGAGGCCTTGATCCTGTAATTCAGTTCAAAAGGCCTATAAGGAAGCCTTGATCCTGCAGTTCAGTCCGAAAGGCCTGTAAGGAAGTCTTGATCCTGTAATTCAGTTTGAAAGGCCTGTAAGGAAGTCTTGATCCTGTAATTCAGTCCGAAAGGCCTGTAAGGAAGTCTTGATCCTGTAATTCAGTTCAAAAGGCCTGTAAGGAAGCCTTGATCCTGTAATTCAGTTCAAAAGGCCTGTAAGGAAGCCTTGATCCTGCAGTTCAGTCCGAAAGGCCTGTAAGGAAGTCTTGATCCTGTAATTCAGTTTGAAAGGCCTGTAAGGAAGTCTTGATCCTGTAATTCAGTCCGAAAGGCCTGTAAGGAAGTCTTGATCCTGTAATTCAGTTTGAAAGGCCTGTAAGGAAGTCTTGATCCTGTAAATCAGTTCGAAAGGCCTGTAAGGAAGCCTTGATCCTGAAAATCAGTTCGAAAGGCCTATAAGGAAGCCTTGATCCTGCAGTTCAGTCCGAAAGGCCTGTAAGAAGTCTTGATCCTGTAATTCAGTCCGAAAGGCATGTAAGGAAGTCTTGATCCTGTAATTCAGTCCGAAAGGCCTGTAAGGAAGTCTTGATCCTGTAAATCAGTTCGAAAGGCCTGTAAGGAAGCCTTGATCCTGAAAATCAGTTCAAAAGGCCTGTAAGGAAGCCTTGATCCTGCAGTTCAGTTTGAAAGGCCTGTAAGGAAGTCTTGATCCTGTAATTCAGTTTGAAAGGCCTGTAAGGAAGTCTTGATCCTGTAATTCAGTTTGAAAGGCCTGTAAGGAAGTCTTGATCCTGTAATTCAGTTCCAAAGGCCTGTAAGGAAGTCTTGATCCTGTAAATCAGTTCGAAAGACCTGTAAGGAAGCCTTGATCCTGAAAATTAGTTCGAAAGGCCTGTAAGGAAGCCTTGATCCTGCAGTTCAGTCCGAAAGGCCTGTAAGGAAGTCTTGATCCTGTAATTCAGTTTGAAAGGCCTGTAAGGAAGTCTTGATCCTGTAATTCAGTCCCAAAAGGCCTGTAAGGAAGTCTTGATCCTGTAATTCAGTTCCAAAGGCCTGTAAGGAAGTCTCGATCCTGAAAATCAGTTCAAAAGGCCTGTAAGGAAGCCTTGATCCTGCAGTTCAGTCCGAAAGGCCTGTAAGGAAGTCTTGATCCTGTAATTCAGTTTGAAAGGCCTGTAAGGAAGTCTTGATCCTGTAATTCAGTCCCAAAAGGCCTGTAAGGAAGTCTTGATCCTGTAATTCAGTTTGAAAGGCCTGTAAGGAAGTCTTGATCCTGTAATTCAGTCCCAAAAGGCCTGTAAGGAAGTCTTGATCCTGTAATTCAGTCCGAAAGGCCTGTAAGGAAGTCTTGATCCTGAAAATCAGTTCGAAAGGCCTGTAAGGAAGCCTTGATCCTGCAGTTCAGTCCGAAAGGCCTGTAAGGAAGTCTTGATCCTGTAATTCAGTCCCAAAAGACCTGTAAGGAAGTCTTGATCCTGTAATTCAGTTTGAAAGGCCTGTAAGGAAGTCTTGATCCTGTAATTCAGTTCCAAAGGCCTGTAAGGAAGTCTTGATCCTGTAATTCAGTTGAAAGGCCTGTAAGGAGGCCTTGATCCTGTAATTCAGTTTGAAAGGCCTATAAGGAAGCCTTGATCCTGTAATTCAGTTTGAAAGGCCTGTAAGGAAGCATTGATCCTGTAATTCAGTTCGAAAGGCCTGTAAGGAAGCCTTGATCCTGTAAATTAGTTCGAAAGGTCTGTAAGGAAGCCTTGATCCTGTAATTCACTTCGAAAGGTCTGTAAGGAAGCCTTGATCCTGTAATTCAGTTCGGAAGGCCTGTAAGGAAGCCTTGATCCTGTAATTCAGTTCCAAAGGCCTGTAAGGAAGCCTTGATCCTGTAATTCAGTTCGAAAGGCCTGTAAGGAAGTCTTGATCCAGTAATTCAGTTTGAAAGGTCTGTAAGGAAGCCTTGATCCTGTAATTCAGTTCGAAAGGTCTGTAAGGAAGCCTTGATCCTGTAATTCACTTCGAAAGGTCTGTAAGGAAGCCTTGATCCTGTAATTCAGTTCGGAAGGCCTGTAAGGAAGCCTTGATCCTGTAATTCAGTTCCAAAGGCCTGTAAGGAAGCCTTGATCCTGTAATTCAGTTCGAAAGGCCTGTAAGGAAGTCTTGATCCAGTAATTCAGTTTGAAAGGCCTGTAAGGAAGCCTTGGTCCTGTAATTAAGTTCCAAAGGCCTGTAAGGAAGCATTGGTCCTGTAATTCAGTTCGAAAGGCCTGTAAGGAAGCCTTGATCCTTTAATTCAGTTCTAAATTTCTGCAAGGAAGTCTTGATCCTGTAATTCAGTTCGAAAGGCCTGCAAGGAAGTCTTGATCCTGTAATTCAGTTTGAAAGGCCTTTAAGGAAGCCTTGATCCTGTAATTCAGTTTGAAAGGCCTGTAAGGAAGCCTTGATCCTGTAATTCAGTTCGAAAGGCCTGTAAGGAAGTGTAGATCCTGTAATTCAGTTCGAAAGGCCTGTAAGGAAGTCTAGATCCTGTAATTCAGTTCTAAAGGCCTGTAAGGAAGCCTTGATCCTGTAATTCAGTTTGAAAGGCCTGTAAGGAATTCTCGATCCTGTAATTCAGTTGAAAAGGCTTATACGGAATTCTTGATCCTGTAATTCAGTTGGAAACGCTCAAAAGGAAGTCTTAATCATGTAATTCAATTCGAAAGGCCTGCAAGGAAGTCTTGATCCTGTAATTCAGTTCGAAAGGCTACATCATCTTAAGCTAATTCCTTTTGCATTGAAAATGGTTAAGCCGTTACAAAGGCTCTTCCCATCAATTACTACTACTAACACGAAGACTCCCGAATTCGAGATGAAAATCCTTCCATTTATCAGCTGTTATTTGACCAAAAGACAGATGTCTTCGTCGTGTTTTGGTTTGTATAATTATATCAATATAAAATGTGAACGTTTATAGAGAAAATGGTAATAGTTATTTAGCATTATCTTCGAATAGTCTCTGGTATTAATGGCGAGAGGTCCCTTCCAATATATTTTCCTTACTCGGGATATCCGCCCCCCTGCTTCCCCCCTCCCCCCCTCATGGGCCACTTTACATTTAGAATATGGAAATGACCGAAATCTTCATTTATTTTTGTTTATGGGTACTTGCAAATATTTACACAATATTTATTGCCCCGAGCGTAGCAAACCGTCGCCATATACCCACGAGATATTATTTATTTAATAATAATATTTTTCAGACTGAGCAATACAGAAAAGTGTGTATGTGCTGAGATAACTTGAAAATTTTACCGAAATATTTGAGAATTTTACCATCTTTAGGTTAGGATGGTAAGGGGGCTTTGCCCCCCTTCGGCCAGGTCAGGGCACAGCACCCTACGTTAGGGTAGGAAGGCAAGGAGTGGTCGGGTCAGTACATGACATTCTAGGAAAGGTTAGGATTTATTTCCTCACGCCTACCCCTGTCTCCGTACCCTGCGTCCGCATTGGGATGTAGGCTTTTGTGTTTGGTCAAGTCAGCATGGACTTAGCAATGGACATCAACAAGGAAGTTGATGAACTAGTACCTGAAACAGAGAGGATTCAGGTACGATGATCTGTAGTAGTCGTGTGAACTTGAAGATTAAAGAACCAGGTGGAGAATTTACCTTTTAACATGATCTCCAACAGAATGGGCCTGTTACCTGTGAATGAGGAACCCACTTGGGCCCAGATGGAAGAAAGTCCTGTTGTCGGGCATGATGTATCAGCTATTTAGTAATAAGATTGTCTGTCAGGAGTAGTTAAGTAGGGAATAAGGGTGCTTAAGATGAATATTCTTTTCATCAGGCAAGGAGGAGAAAGAGATAGGACAAGTTAGCCACGAGGAGGTAACAGACCTGACCAGCTAAAGAATTACTCGCATGGTGTAGAGGAAACATTAGAAAATTCAGAGAGAAAACTTCATCTGTTTATTTTCCATATCTAAGAGGGAATTGGCAGTCCTTGTTGAGTCTGTACCCTTCTTGGAGAGAGGGGACAATTGCTTGTCTCAGAATTATCAGATCATTGCTCAGTAATTGACCAGATATTATAAGTCAAGGTTTCCATGAATACTAACAACAATAATTAAAATTGGTTGCACATCAGAAAAATTATGTTGAGTGGTAAATGAGCTTGTATCCTCCAAATGAGGTGTTTAACAAAGATCTTGTGTTGCAGCCTAATTATTAACAAAGTCAAATGCAATTCTAACATTTATCTGAACAAGCTTGGACTTGTATCTAGAGGCCAAGCTCTCTTGAATGTGTCTAATTAAATCTAAACTGATGTTACAAGTACAGCACTGTACCTTGTTATAGTACATCTGGAAAGGATATATGTGGTTGGAAACAAATAATCTGGATTCATAGTAATCACACAGGTGCATAAAGGTTGAGACTGATGTGTCATTATTGGAAATGGCATTTCCACTCTTCTAGATAGATGCTTCCAGAATGTAGAATCATAAAATGTTCTGATCTGCACAGGAAGTACCTTAGACATTATTCAAAGATGACGGGGAGTCCAGTCTGGTTTGAAGAGTAACATCAGGGAAGACTGCTCATTCCCCAAAGGTCCTGTAAAGTATTTGTATTTTGTCCGTAAGACCACTCGACAGCTTCCCCTCATTAGATAATCAAGAAGATAAATTATACAAGGCACAATTGTTAGAAATGGAGGCAGTTTTTTCCTGCAGTTTGGTTGTAAATTAGTTTACTTTCCTTCTATAGGTTCATTAAAGTTTTGTGCGTAGCAGAAAACACCCATTGTGTTTAGATAGTACCTTCCCTTGGTAAGTTATAGTTGCAGCCAATCAGATAGTTCATAGGAGGGAATGAATTACAAATGTAAGGTAGTTTGTTTGTTTCAAAATTCCACACAGAATAACCATTGACAATATTTTCATTTTGATCATAGGAAGTGTTCCAAGAGTCTATTACCAGTCTCAGAGCTGGACAACATTTTCAGTCAAGTCAAAGGCAGTGAGTTAGAACTCATGTTTTATGTTTGCATAAAACCCCAAAGTGCTCATTCAGTTCGCTAAAGTACCATAAATCTTTTGACATTCCTCTCGGTGAAGAACCTCACAGTGACAAATATTCGTTTCAGATGGTATCTAGTTTTAATACATTTTATGAGTTGACTTAGTTGTGGTACATTATTATATAAACTGTAAGCCACCTGAAGTTCAGTCAAACTTCCATGTGGCACATAAATACATGTTTGCGTAGTAGGCACATCAAGAAGAGGTCATTGTTTTCAAAACAGGTTCAGGTATGAGACTCAATCTCCAGTTTGGTGACAAGGACAGCTGGAGAGTTTGGATAGATAAAAGTGGGCGAGTTTGTAATTCGTTTCAAATCGGAATTTAAAATTATTTTAAGGTGCCTCTTTTTTAGGGGTGTCACCATCTTTTCTGTAGTGATAGGCAAATTCAAGGAATTGGAGTCTGTGAATATGAAGTGAGGGCTTTGTTGTAAACAGTCTCTCCACTCACTTATATTCCAGTCTACTCTTTTTAGTACTTATTCGACTTGGTTCATCCACTCTACCTAGCCATCCAGAAATAGTAAAAGGAAGAAGCTGATATTTATGAAATAAAATGATAAAATTTGCCTATATAGAATTTGGTTATGTTCTGTTGCATTTGAGATGTGCTGCCTCAGCTATTGAATGCTGACTCAGTACATGGGATTTCAAAAGTTCTCTGCAGGGTGACTGCCTCTTGCAAATTTTACTGCTTAGTAAAGGCAGCAAGCTGTAAAAGTTATATGGCATTTCTAGATGGGAGCAAATCCCAGCCCTCCACAGTGGTCTTCAGATGGAGGTGTTCCTTCAGTGACAGACATTGGGTCAGGGCTCTGTCAGACTCCCTGTCATCTTTGTCTTATCTCTCTTAATTTTATGGGGATGAACAGCTCACTCCTTTCTTGTGCTTGAGAAATGACCAGAGGAAATACTGGAAAAATGCAAGGTCGTGGACTAGGCAACTACAGCTCTATAAAAACAGCCCTAACTATAGCATGAAGGCATTATTTTCCCTGTTCATTAGTTTTCCTTAGACTAAGGTAGAAATACCAATCTACTTTACCATACTTCATTGCTGAGTTGTAATTACAACTTCGTGGCTTGATTTGATGGAGTTTGGGCTACTGGAGAGATTTCTACGCCACCAGTTATTCGCTCTGCAGTTGGAAGCTATTCAGTCTCCCATGACATTCTCGAACATGCATTACGTATTTTTATAACTTTGGTGAGCAGTGCCTAAGATCACTGGTTCTCCTGATCATAACACATAGATAATGAATTAGCATAAGTAAAACAAGAAGATTGCACATTGCAGTACTGAAGGTTTCACAAGACTGTGAAACTATAGATAAATGAGATATAACTTTAGAAGGGATGGTCCTATAGTCCAGAATGCACCCAGTTGGATTTGACAAGGATAAACAGAGACGTTTTGTTCACTCTGAAGAAGTTTTGATATCTGCCCATTGTAGGCTACCAAAATTTTTTTCTAGTATTCAGGAACTTTTATTGACGTCAGTTTCAATATGTATGTTTACTTAGATTGTTTGAGCCCTTTGTTAACTTAATTACTTCAGGGGAGAATACATATCTTAATTCAGGGTAACATAAGTAATCAATAATTTTGAAGAGATTTTAGTTAAAGCATTTCTCTTTTGCATCTAATAGTATAGTTTTTTGTGTATAATTATCCAAGAACTTTCTTGATTCACAGTTTGATTTTATTCTTTATCTACATTGTAAAATTAGAGCTGTGTCCTAAGTTCTTCAACTCCTATCGTATGGATGTATTTTCACGGCTGTAAATTCTTTGTGGTTTTGCTAGTACGATTTTTTTCATGAAACGCCATTGTATGTTTTTCCTGGTACCAAATGTCACAAATGCTAAACATTTTTGCATACTGTAGTTTCAAAACTTTCTTGTCTAATAACAGTGTTGCAAGTAATTTAGTGGTAAATATTAAAACATTTTAGTAAATATTCACAGTTTCGTTACTCTAGGATAATTCAGGAGCCAGATGTCCAACTTAATGGGGAAATATTAGCAGAGGTCAAGAATGGATTAAAATTGGAGTACGAAGAAAGAGAAGATAATGAGGAGACTCATTTGGTCTATTTTCTGTCCAAAAGCTCTCTCTCTCTCTCTCTCTCTCTCTCTCTCTCTCTCTCTCTCTCTCTCTCTCTCTCTCTCTCTCTCTCTCTCTCTGCTTATGCTGTTGTTAGTTACTTTTCAGGTATATTCAGATGACGATAACATTTTTCACCTCTTTCAAATATGACATGTGGCCATCTTTTATCTTTCACTTAGTACAGTACGTGAATTTTACAAGAAAAAAAGCTAAAAGGGGCATTATCTGACTTATGGTTGTCCCCTCTTGGGTATAATTGTCAATCAGCAACCCCTAAATTTAGTAGGGGTTTGACCTAACTCTTGCAGTTGGATCACCATTGTTGCCATGTTGAGTTTTACTACTCTGGCGACCACATAGCCAGAGCTCTCAAATCTCACAGTGTGCAGTAGCCTCGGTATTGTGGCCTCAGGAGGCATTTGTAGTTTCATTTGATGCCCTTTTTGAAGGCTATTTTCAAGTTCCCTTCCTCCGTAGTTGTAGGTGACTTCTCTTAATTTTTATTTTCATCCCGGTTTGGCTGTACGACAGGGCGTCTGTTAACTTTGCCTATTCATTTTATTGACACTGTTCTGTGAAAGGTTGTCTTTGTTTTTCCTGTGTGAATGAGTGTACATTCATTAAAATAAAATGAGTAATAGCTAATCCCAACCGTATACTTCAAAAAATTAGTGAATGGTAGGGTGTGGAATGTCACGCGATCCTGACAGTATACGTGTTGAGAAGGCAAGCAATATTTTGTAACAAAAATCTTGAGTAAAACTATTCAGGAGTTTAATACAGATCCCTGTATGGGCAAAATTTTAGCAAGAGAGATAGGCTAATGAGTTCAGGGTCAATGTTTACAAGTTCTTGAAGTTAATGTTCTGGATGGAAGGAAATAACAAGCAAATTGTTGTTCAGGAAATTTTTTGGATCAAAGATGAAAAGGGAGAGGTACTTTTGGAAGAGGTTAAACTTTTTTGTCAGTTAAAAGAATTATTTTTAAAGGTTGTTGAATGTAGACAATAGGAGAGATGCAGAAATAAATGGCGCCTCGGTAGAAGGGTTGATATACATGTATCTAAGAATTTATGTGAAAGTAACTGTTTGGGTTGCGAGGAATTACGTCCGATTGACAAAAAGTTTCTAGAGGAATAATTACGCCTGATTGACGAAAAGTTTCTAGAGGAATAGGTAGGAGGAATACTTTAGTATAAGAAGAAAGAATGAGTGATCAGGGAATAAGATTGCTAAGCATGCATGTGAAAATATACCAGAATTTTGATTGATGGAAATAAGAAAGGTTATGAAGAGGGATGATATAGGAGAAGAAGCTTGACTTTAGCCAGGAGAGCGAGTTCATTCATACGATGTTGTATTATGGGACATTTGAAAAATTTTAAAAGAAAATATTATCATGGCACAAATGGCCATAGAAACCGCTGGATAAAACTTACAAGATGTGATGTGGAGAGGTTAGAGTATATGACAGTTCTGTAAAACATAAAGGAAGATGATTTTGATCCATTGCACGTTTTATGACTGTAGAGAAGCTTTAGTAAAGAAAAGTGGATGGACAATTGATCAGTTTTGTGTAATAAAAATGAACCTTAGATGTGTTGTTTAGTCATCTTGACTCTAACACACTGTGTATTGAATAAAGATAGCATTATGAGGAATCAGGGATAGAACAGATATAAGTTGAAGTTGGCAAAATAAGATTTGCTGTGAAGGAAAAGTTCGATGTTTGTGGTTAGTGAAGTGTAGATTGTTAGTTTTTCTTTCAGATTTTCAGTTTTTGAACTATCGTTGACGTTTCTATCGTAACAGCCCAATTAGTCTTTCTGTTATTGCAGAAGGATATCAGTGACAGCTGTTAAGGGTTATAAGTCTGCCCCCCTTTGTAGGTGTTTGAGCTTGGAGGTCCGTTGTTGGATATTCAGAATAATTAAAGAAGTTTATTCAGTACTCCCAGGAGGAAACTATAAATTACAGTACAGTTGAACCTCCAAAGAGATATCTTTCTTTCATTCTAAAAAATTGTTTCCACACCAGAGGTTGGTCATCAGCTGGCTTGTCGTTAAGTACTAATTTCTTTGCCAAGAATCAAATGATTAGGATTTGGAGTCGTACAATTGCTCCTTTCACCATACCTTCCCTCTCCCTAGCTGTAGGGAACATGGGAGATCTGCTTTGCTCATTGAGGGCCATTTATCACTAGCTTTGGAGAGCCAAGGACCTGAAGCAGTCAGTCCAGGCTTATTCTCCCTACAAGCCAGTGGAAGAAAGAAGTATTGAGGACCTATTTCATCCAACAAAGAGAGGAGACAGTTGCAACGAGAGTAAATCAGCTTAATGTGCTCTCCACATCAGTTCATTTTTAATGCAATAAGGATGCATTATGAATTTTGAATGCAGAGTACCATTTTGTGCTGTTCTACCTCCGCTGATCATTTTTAACGTTGCATAAATGATTGGTATTGCAGTGTACTGTACTTATTGGAACTGATAGTCACAGCTGGCCAGGTTATAACTTTGAGGAACATGTCAGAGTCTCTTCACCTTGTACTTGAACTTCATTCCTCATCCTTTCAGTCGTGCCATGCAGAGATATGGTCTCCTGAGTTAGTGGCGTCCATGTGATTGCCGAAATTTAGGGCATTACATGACAGTACTATACTGGTATGTTGGGAAAGCGTACTGAAGGGTTTTGAATGAAAGAGTATGTCTAATAGTAAGAGGTTTTAAAGAGAGGCAGTCTGTAGTAATTTTAGACAGGGAGGAAGGCGTAGATCAGTTTTTTTTATTTATAAAGATAACTGTGTGAGGAGTTTTGATGGTAAAAGCTATACGTGGACCTTGAGAAATCTTAGCATTGGTAGAATGCAATACGGAGAATTTTAATGTGGTACAGCATTTTATCTTGACGACAGTTTGAAATGTGATGTTCATGAAAGCCAGATGTGGAATACATTACTGTATATATATAGGAGCCAATTTTCCCTTTGTGGAAGTAGAATATGGAAACTGAATATAAATTATAAAGAAAAAAGGTATTCATATGTATATTTTTGATAGCATATGTGGAGTAAGAAAGTTTATAATGAATAGAATCAAGGAAAGTCATTGAAGATATAATAACATGTCACCTTACCTGGGTGAGTGACGAGATACATCAGATTGTTTTGCCCAAGAAATTACTAGCAAGATATACTTGAAGAGATGTTGAAAGGGAGAGTCCTTAAACGTCTGGAAAAGTCAGATACATGTTCAACATACAGATGAAGGTGAATTAAGCAGTTTGTGTTGATGTAATGGCGAGCTGACTCTGCTAATGATGAAGAGGGCCTTGTGCCGACAGAGACTCTTTATTGTACTTTAGTTCAGCAACTGAATGATTAGTATGGTATTTGGTTGTTGTCCCACTTTCATTTGGCATCTGTTGTACAAATGGTCTTAGAGAGTAAACTTCCTTATATACACATGCATTTGAAAAAGTGAGAGACATCAGTTTAACAAGTTGACAGATTAAGGACAGTTGGCTACTACTGTACATGATGTACCCAAGTTCTTTTAGTACATCAAAAGGTATAATGGTTCAGTCTTCAGAAGGTTCCTTCTCACTGAAAGTTGCATCCCCATCTATCGCGGAGTAATGACGTGTTGCTTGTCACAAGTCCAGCCTCTTGGTAGGATTTGCATATAAACTATTACAGCTGTTTCGAGTACTCGTACTAACAAAACGAGACGACGCAGGAAGCCAAATAATTACCGTGGCAGAGGTGAAGACAAGCACTGATGCTTGAATGCGTTAGCAAAGCAATATGAAGATATTGATGTCTGCCGATATAGGTTAAGCATGTCAAAAGTGCAAACTAACTGTTGGTAGATCATTTCTGAACCAGGTTTATCAGAGAAACCATAGATTTCAATAGACATACTGAAATTTTAAGAATTTTTTGATGGGACTAAAGTCTTTGTCAGAATTTTAGATAATGCTGTTTTCTTCAGGTTAGTTTTGTTAGCGTTTAATGTAGCAAAACACAAGTGTACTAAACCTCTCGGTCAACCTAAGATGCTATAAACTTGTTCACTCTTGCCTGGTGACCCCTGGTACTAGTATGTCTGCTCACAACCAAGGAACCCTCGTTAGAACCCATGTTCAACCCCTCAACTGCTAGTCTCTCTCTCTCTCTCTCTCTCTCTCTCTCTCTCTCTCTCTCTCTCTCTCTCTCTCTCTCTCTCTCTCTCTCTCTCTCTAGCTCAGAAACTATCTTCATGGTAGATGAAAATGATCTTTGCATTATATTTTATTGGTAAATAGATTTTGGCTGTGAACGAATATCACGAGTCTTTGCAATTACGCCATTTTATTTAACATGGAAATATTGCTCTTTGCATAACTGTATGGTCACAAGAAGATTGGAAAGAGTGACATTAGTGTATTGCTCTCCAAGGTTATATTATTCTTATCACAGGAAGCATTAGGTTTAATCCTAGACGTAGTAGGATTATAAGACTAGGTCTGGTAATCGCAGCAACTGACCAGAGTAGGTGAATGTTATGGCATACTTGAATTTACATTTTTGCAGTTCATTCAAGACACAGCCGGTTTATATTAACAACAAGTAGTAGAGACCTGTCTTTAATCTTCGTAACGCGAACCGATTGTTGGCGGTGTGACAAAGTTGTGACGGAAACATTGAGTGCAACATTTCGAGACTCGTTTGATGCAGACGTTCTTTGACCCCGTCAGTGTAGAACTGTAAATGAAGAGGAAAATATGATGATTCAAGATTTACCGTAACGTCACCTCCAAAAAAAAAAAAAGAAAATCCCCCAAGAATTTGTTAAACATTCGCTGGTAGTGTGTGGTATGACATCTGTAGTTGACCGACAGGCATATCTTGTGTCTTCTTCTGTCTCTCTGCAGTTTTCTAAATGGCTCACAAGGCAGTGCTTGCTTCACAGGAGACTGTGACAAAGCCTCCAGAACAAAGCTGCAGTCCCACCTCTGTATCATACACGTCTGCAGCCACGCTTGGCCAGCCCTATATGCCTCCTCACCGCGCTGTTCAAAGACCACTGTACAGTGGAGTAAAGTAAATCACATTCCTTCATAGCCTCACATAGAAGTGGAGCCATTTCCTTGGAACTTGAGTGGAGTCCTTTCCAGAGAGATGTGTGACGGCACAGAAAATCCAGGAAAGGTGTAGTCCGTCCGTTATCTGCATGAAGATAGAAAGCATGACATGCAAAAGAAGTATGAAGAATTTGTAAGATGAGAAAAGTGATCAGATTTTGTATCTGCCGCTGAATGCAGTTGCATGGCGCATATAACAGGCGTGTAGGTTTTTATAATCAGATGTGATGGAATTTTACCAAGTTGACTGTTGGAGTAGAAGGGACTTTGTGCTGCAGGAGACAGTGTGTTAACCAATCTCCTTTTTTAGATACTTCGTATAAAAAGATTTTTGTCTGAGGACTATTTTTGATCAAGTTTTGCGTTAGAACAGGAAGGAATGAGTGGGAATGAAAGAAGTGGAATCCAGTTTAGTTTTGTACCTCACGAGCTTCTTTTGTTTTGCACCCTGTTCAGCATGAAACACACCGCACGCACACTTAGGAGGCATCTACATACAGTATTGGCAATCACTTACATTGAAGCTATATATTTATTATAGTATAATGTGCTTTCTTGACTCCATAATTTTGACTAGTTAACCGAAGTGTGAACACTATGTTATGTCCTTAAGCATAAACGTTTGTTGGACCATGATGCATTTCTGAAACGTAGGCCCTCGGCACCCTTGAGGTAATTGTCACGCCTCTGTACTTAAGATGGTCACAAAGCAACGTAGGGCTTTTAAAGGTTATGTTCTTCCAATTGCCTTGACTGCATTGTGACCTGAAGTCAAGACGGGCTGGAAAGATCGTGAATTGTTTAAGTAACTGAGATATGAACAAGTCCCTTCAGTGGTCCGCGAAAGATATTCTATCAAGCATGAGATATTATCACATTTTCAAATGGTTCCAAGTAAAAATTTCTGTGACAGGGACTGAATCGAGCGGATTCCGGTTGATATTTTCCTCTTCCACCTCCCAGTGCTGGAGGAAAGTCCCCCAGAGTAAAGTTACTAATCGAAAAGATGGCCCCATGTTGATAATGCTCTTCTTCAGCTGCCCTGTAGACCTATGTATATAAACTCTTTTTTTTTTATTCCTTTCCTCCTGACAATGAGTTTAAAAAAGTGGCCTTCACTACTGTGGATGTTCCTCCTCTTGTTCCAGACGGAAAGAAAGCGTCCAAGTGGTCCTTTGGGCACTGGTGGAGGTAGTACCTGTGGCGGGGGCATGGGCGACGTGGCAGCCGCCAACAGGAACTCCCATGAACTGGTGTCCTGTGCCAACTGTGGCAACTCTCAGTGCTCGCATGCCAACGCACCAAATAACTGTCCCAATGGAGAGGTACGCACATTTGCCTTTGTTTGTTTGACCGTTCCGTGCATTGAGACTAACTCGATAAGCGAAACGCATTGCGAACATTCATTCCCGTACATTTGATTAGAGAGCAGGTGAGATCAAGGACTCCGATGCCCAGTTTATTCCAGAACCTGCTGTTGTGACCTAGCTGTGAAAAGAGTGTTGACCATGCATGCTGTCATCTCTGTCCTAGGACCAAGACTAGTGCAAGCACAGATTTCGGTGTTCATGTGTGTTGGTGTTCGTACGTGTGATGTTTAATATTACGAGTGTATATTATCCTGTACATTGCCTTTTTGTTTTCATGACGTTTTTATTTCAGAGTCTTCCAAAAACACACTGAATTTCTGCCAGGGCCTGCCAACTCTCCCGTTGTTGAATGAATTGAGTTTGGGTATTACTTGTTACAGTTAGATCTGGTGTCGTGTGTCGGAAAGGGTGTTTTTTTTTTTGTTTGTTCCATCATTACATTTCAAGTGGTAATCATATTCCTCTGTCTTACAGCTTCATCACGTTTTATTAGACTCCTCTTTTATTTGGATTTATGTATCTGTAGTACAGGTATACATATTTTCACGTTCATGACAAGTTACTCATTTTATGATAAGCAAAGATATAGAACAACTTATTACTGTGATATTTTTGGTTTTCTAAAAAAAAAAAAAATTTGAATGCCTTGAGTATTATATTATGAGCCTTGTGCCACAAATTCTGAATCTTTCAGATTTTTATTCTTGAAATGGGTTTGAATTTGACAGAGTTGCAACTACGCCTAGAATTTTTTACATTGAACTTTAAGAAAAGCCAAGGAAGTAATAATTGAGCTTGGGTACCCATTTCAGTATCCCTTCCCTTAATTGTATTAGGCGCCAAGTTCTCTTATCTTACTCTGGCAGGTGACCACACAACCAGTGTTGCCAAATGATGGGTTATGCCATTACATCCGTACCATGACTTTCTGGTCGTGGATTTCAATTGTATTTCTTGATAACATACTTGAGCAACCGTACCTCACTTCAGCTGTGAATATTTTGGCATATTTATTTCGAGCAACTGATTATTTCCTTATGATTTGTCTGTGTTGAGCTTTGCTCCTGTACTCAGACAAGATGAGAATGTCCTCTGTCATTTATAAAACACACTTTGATGCGCAGGAACATAAGCCTCCGTGCCGCAAGGTATGGCTTGCCAGCCAAAAGGGAGTAGCTCTTACCCAGTATAGTGCAGCTTTTTACTTTAGAACATCAAAAACATGAGCTAATTCCAAAACAAGATGCAGGATAGGGGCATGTAAGGAGGTGCCGCTACATGGATTACTTCTGAATGCCCAATATAAGCAGTCCCCGCTTATCAGCGGCATCGGTTAATGGCGTTTCGGTTTTACGACGCTTGGCTAACAATGTCGTTAACCAGATTTTCAGCGCCGGTAGGCAATTTTTGGCGCTGGTAAGCTGTTTATCGGCACCGTAAGTGGTTCATCGGCACCGGTAAGTGGTTTATCGGCGCTGGTAGGCAGTTTATCGGCGTTGATAGGCAGTTTATTGGCTTCTGTAAGTGATTTTCGGCGCTGGTAATCGGTTTATCAGAGTCGGTAAGTGGTTTATCGGCGTCGTTAGGCAGTTTATCGGCATCGGTAAATGATTTTCGGCACTGGTAATCGGTTTATCAGAGTCGGTAAGTGGTTTATCGGCGTTGTTAGGCAGTTTATCGGCGTTGTTAGGCAGTTTATCGGCATCGGTAAACGATTTTCGGCACTGGTAATTGGTTAATCAGAGTCAGTAATCAGTTTATTGGCACCGAGCAGGGCATATGGTGCTGTAAACGCCATTTATTACCATAAAATTATTGTGATGTTCCGGTTAACAACGATTTTCGGTTATCGGCACTCGCCCTGGAATAGAACTCCCGCCATCAACCAGAGAATGCCTGTAAAATTAAGTTCTGAAGCTTTCAAGTTACAAAGGAACAACTTGTGAATGCAGGTGGACAAAGTATGAAATACAGTGTAAGAACCTCTACAGAAAATTTGCTTGGAAAAATCCAGCAGAAAGGTTAGTTCAGTAGTTGAATAGCCAGTGAAAAAGTTAATGTTAAAGACATCATTAAGTATAAATCAGCATTGCAACATTATACTGTATCATTGAAGATTGCATGAACCTGAAAATTTTAATGAGGTTGAATTCTACCAGACGCTGGTATAGACAAAATGTATTATACTTTGTCAGGGAGTGAAAGCTCTCAAAATCTTCTGCGAACGCCTAAGGCATTACAGTTGACCAGTTGCAACAAAAATTTTTGCCAACTACATTACCTACAAAGTAATAGTGCTGAATTATAATCACTCCACAAAATATATTTATCCTAAGTATAGTGGACTAACACGTAAACTAAGCCCCTCCATGCTCATCAGAGTTTCAGGCTCTACAAAATAATTTCTATGGTCGTAATATTTCTTCCTCAACTGCTGTGATCAACAGTAAAATATTTGATCAGTGCGTAACTTGGATGACCCTGGTAATAGCCCTTTTCATTTCAGGCTTATATCAGCCTCATTTAGAGGTTTCCTTGAATCATAAATCATCTTGTTATGGTCTTATTATCCAAGTGAATGCAATTCAGAATTCATAAAGGTTTAAGAGAGTCTGATGAGCAGCATAAGCAAGGGATAGGACATTGCTTTGGTACACTGTGTCCTAGAGACTGAACATATCCACGTATGATCAGTGCCCAAGTTCCTTCTCCACCCAAGCTAGGACCTGAGAGAACCTTGGCTGCAGATGGCTCAGGAAATAGACCTATGGACTCACCCATCACTGACTCACAGGGATGACAAGGTCATGTTTTGTCTGAGAAATCTATCATGATATGAGTGGAGCTTGAATTAAGGACCATATATCCTGAGAAACTTGACAAGCCATCTTCAAGGAGATTTATACAGGGGATTCTCGACAGCACCTAGGAATTGGTGACTGAAGTGTTTTGAAAAACTTCGCACTACTTTTTGATTACATAACACGAGCCTGGTTGCTCGTATTGCATATTGCACATTTCTCAAGCTAATTTCTCCTCTTTTCTTTGTCACATCCACATATTAGTCGGCGAAAATCTCCATAAGTACCAAAGGATTCACTCAGCTGGTTACTTCAGGATAAACACCGAATAGTTGCTACGTTCCTTGATATATTTTACTATGTCTGGAGCATGTTCCTAATAAGTACGGTACTCGACTCTTGGTCAAAACTGGATTAGTCTAAACTGCCCAACTTCTGTGGCATTTTTACAACCATTTGTATCTCCAGTCAGTGCCATTTATTTAACTTTGCTTTAAGGTTAGGCCAGTCCTGTGCCATTTGATTATATAGGGTTTCATATTTTCAGGCACCAAGATTTGCATGTGTGTATTTTACTTATATCTCCTACTCCTTACAAGATTCTTATTACATATTTCAGCCTTATGTTTGATTGGGGTAGCCCCTTTAGGTGTCTACACACTAGCATACTTTAGTGTGCCATGGGTAATACATAGCTTAGGGAAAACTACTCCGTAGAGATTTCACTTTACAATTTTTTTGGCGTATGGGTTTATATCTCTAGTCCATCACACGGTCCCATTTCTGAGAAGAGAGTCAGGGACTTTGTTTCTTGCTTCTACTCTGGCATTGGCCCCTGTGTGCTTTTGCCATGCCATCCCATTCTTAAGCTTCACGTGGGTTGACCAGGCACATGTGTTCAACTATTCTTAAGTAAAGTCTTACTTTAATATCCTGCCATGAACTTGAAACTGTGGCTGACATAACTTTTCACTGTTAGTTGTTCTGCATTTTGAAAATTCCTTATCTCTCTCTCTCTCTCTCTCTCTCTCTCTCTCTCTCTCTCTCTCTCTCTCTCTCTCTCTCTCACTGGGATTCTTTAGGCCCACCTGTTGTAACAGTGCTTGCCTGTTATCACATATGAGGGCTTGCCCAACTTGATTTGCATTTGCCAAAACTCCAATTCATTCCTGCTCCCACTTCATATACGCTGCCTCAGCCGTCACGAAGCTACTCTGACTGGTCTTCAGAGATTAGCACACTTTACTTCCTGTGGCTAAACTTCATTTTGGTTGACTTAACTTATGCAGTCCCTCACTGCCACAAAAGTAAAAGAAAAAAAAAACTCATGTCACCTGTGTGAATAGCTGTTGGAAAAGTCGATGTAGGAAGAGATTTCTTGAATCAGGGAAGCGAGTTCTTTTCCATTGCAAGAAATCTTGTCAATGGAGACACATCCTCTCTCGTATATTTAACATTTCAAGTCATTAAAGTCTCGTCAATATAGAGTTCGGTAATGAAACCAAGCCCTATCATGCCCATTCTGTTACTAGACATTTTCATGGCTGCTTTCAAGTTATGATGGGGCTCCCTTACACCAGCAGGCTTTTAGTGAGCCAGTAATCATAATTCTTCAGATTTAAAGAAACTTCCACATGGGTTGCATGAAATAAATCGCCCCATTCCATGCACTCACTCATCAGGCAAGCTCAGATCTCCTGCAGATATTGGAAGGTGTCCATCAAAGGAGGCTGTGACATTCTCCTCCTTATTTTCCTTTTCCTGGGACAAAAATGGTAATGAAAGCATTCAGTAGTGAATGAAACATTGAAAGGATGAAGCAGCTTCTGTATGTTTTCAAGTACGACCAGAATTTTCTGTTTGAACCCCATGTTTCTGGAAGTCTGTCCAAGGCAGTTTCTGATTCCATAACCTGTGGAGCTTTCCTTTCCTCCATTTCTCAGCAGTGTTTTGAAGAATTACTTTCTACATTTTCAGAAGATCAAAAGTAAAGACACCTTGTGTCTTGATTATGATGATGTACAAGACAGCTTTTGAGTGCCCCTTGGAAATAGCCCTATTTAAGGTCTTTCCATATTTTGCCGTGTTAATGTTAACAGGATTCTGACAAGCTTCTGAGACCTGGTACACTTTGTAGAAATGTCTCGGAAGATTTTATTTGTGTTCTTAGCCTCTCGTAAGGAAGCTCTTCATCATGGGTACTGTAGTCCCCTGAAACTTATGAAGTGAATGACTCTCTCTGCTTAATCTTACTTGCTTCTGTGCACGGGATTAGATGTACACAGGACCTACTAAAACATTACCTTTTTTGAGTATATACTTGTGTTAAAGTCAAGAATCATGTACTGCAAATTTTTGTCCTAACTACAATGAGCTTTGATCCACTTTTATTGTACTGGCTACATATTTCTGAAACTGGCGAGTGTTAGGGATGCCTTCTAACACAAAGGAGGGAAATAATTTTTGCTTTTAATCACCGATACTGAAGATATGGATGTGGTTGTAACATTGAATTCTTTGTAGTTTTAATAGCAAAAGCAGAAAATTTTGAAATTTTGTTTCCACCCCACACACATTCAAGCAGATTGGTTAGTCCTGTTGTTTTTCCCTTAAAATCTGAATTACCTTGTGCCAAAAACCAAAAGAATATCATAGTTAGTAGGCGAGGGAACTTATTCCTTCAACCATGACCAGGGCTGATCTATCCAAACCCAGTTTGAGAGTGAGAATCATTTAAGTCTGTTCAGCGATTACGATAAAAGATTACTTCAGTTGACCATCTCCAGAGTACTTGGGAAGGCACCCCTATTTAGATCCCATTAGATGATGCATTGTGCTGTGGTATTGTGTGGTCAAATGATTGTTGTTCGCATATGCACAAGTATCTAAATGCTTGCCTCCCAGGAGGCTGACTGATATCTGTTCCAAAAATCACTATTTTGGTCTTGAAGTCCTACCATCGATTTTAGGACCTGTGACCTAGCTCTATTTTTGGTTGTGAATTTCATTTATAATTTGGTACAGGCAGTCCCCGGTTATTAGCGGGCTCGGTCATCGGCGACCTGGTTTCATGGGGCTTGTTGTGACGAAAATCGGCAATTTTCGGCGCCGAAAATTGCCAATTTCCGCTTATCGGCGCCGATAATTGCCAATTTCCGCTTATCGGCGCCGATAATTGGGTATTGGTGCTGATACATACGTAACAGAGGCACCGATAACTGAAAATCGGTGCTTTTCGGTGCTGATAAGCCCTGAAAATGGCAGAAAATTGCTGATTTTCAGTTATCGGCGATTTTCGGTTACCATCACACCGTCCGAACAGAACCCCCAGCGATAACCGGGGACTGCCATTATACTGTATTCCTGAACTATGATTAAATCATCAAAGCTGGGAGAGTTGGGTTTTTAAATAAGCACAGCTTAAGTCAAAACCCTTAAGTTATTTTATAAATGGACTGTTAGTTTATTGCATGCCCCTCCCCTCACATGATGGAAAAAAAGGTTAGATCCCCCAATTAGATTAGAAAGTTAGTTGGTCAGATGTCTTAACATTTGTAAAAGTATTAAACTCTCATATAATTATATAGTCATTTCAGTATGAAGATATAAACCAGACTTAAATCTTCAGCAAAATGAACCTCATCTAGGATATGGAAAGATTTCTAAGCATCATTTGCTGGTATAGGATCAAATATATGTGTGAAATTACTATGTGCTGGCTTCAGATATATATAGACAGACTTTTCTTTAGTATATGATTCTCTTTTGTGTTTCAGGATGTGACTGTTCCAGTGAGTAGTGCATTTTGAACTTTTGAATGTAATGCCAAACTAAATACCAAATACTTGTTACGTGTTTTGAGGTTTTCTGTGCCCTCCTCTTCCTCTTCTTCTTCAGAATTGTTTTCTGGAAACCAGGAGTTTGTGCCTTTTTTGAGTTTGCATGTCTTGAGTTTGGTTCGTTAGCCAGCAGTTTTATTGCTCCTGTGGACTGAAAACGTAGCTTGAGAGAATCAACTCTTGAATAAGGATTCTTTTCTTTTTTTTTCTTTTGTTTTATATCAGAATTGGTACCTTTTGGTAGCCATGTTTTAATACCTGAATGTTTCCGTTAATGGCTGTGGTTGCTCGTTGTTGCACACGATAGACACACACTACAGGGTAATAGGCTGAAATGGTATTACTCTCGAAAAAATAATCGTGACCGTAGATAAAAAGATAGGTTTATTCTTAAGTGGAGATGGCATGGCATATAACTCTCAACTTGAGGCTGTGTGGGCCGCAAAACTGTTTTGTTTAGAATTTAGTAATGTAGTTATATGTAAATGCATAGGTATAAACTGCATCTACATGCATATGTGCAGCTGGCTTTTATTTTTAAGTGGATGTTGCATTAGTACAATTACCTCGTGTTGTCTGTTTAAACGGAATCAGAGATTCCCTACTCCCATCGTGACTGGTGACTGTCTTGTTTTTTGAAGAAGTTGAGCAGTAGTTTTAAATGTTATATTCTGTGACTTTACAATGTATTTCATTGAGGTTCAAAGTTTTTATCAACCATACTCTTCTTAGATCCCTATCAAGCGACTGTGTTGTGTTGGTTATTTTATTTTCCAATATTCAGGCATATTTTGATATGAGGTAACACTGGATTCATGTCATTGGTTGAACTGAACTTGATTATCGGCGGCAGAGTGAATATTTTCCTTTCATGAAGACAAAGAGTACGGCTGCTAATCTGATGACAGTGAGAAGGTGCCAGTTTCCATTTTTAGTTAATGTTGTCACCTTTTCAGGCAATAAGATAATACTGTATTTGGTGAAATCATCAGGGAATGTTGGGGAGGGATTGTGGTCAGTGTTATTTAATTGTGTCATCTGGTGTAGCAACAGTTATTGGCATTGGCATTGTGGATGATGGTAGGGAATCGTGTGACTGGAGTAGGGATAGTAATGTGGTAATGTGGACGTGAAGTAGAGTGCGTGGACAAGTTAGCCTGTCTGATTCAGTCTGGGCGGCACTTGACAGTCATGCCATGAGTTCCTGTAATACCTCTGTGTTGACCTCTACTGCTGTTTCTTTTATATTAACACCTATGTATTAATATCAGCAGAATATTCAAGCAGGCTCAAGCAGATTTCAACCTCTTATATATCATCCCCCTCTGATCCTTCTTTGTCTCTCTGAAAGGTATTGAAGTCTCTTCCAGCAGTGTTGGTCCAGAAGACTCTGTGAATTCTATATGTTCATTAAAATGTTGCCTCCAGTTTGCTGATGTAGTTTGTTCGGGATTTTCCTTTCCTTTTTTGAGAAGCACTTGGCAATAAGGCATTCAGTGTAGATCATATATTCAGGGCTTCAAAAGTGGAACCAGGACATGTAGACTGGGAACAAAATATATTTATATGCTCAAAAGTACTTTTCCTTGTCAAAGAGGCCTTTGGATTCTTATCATATAGAACCTGTCGTTTTCTGTAGCTCAGACTTCCCAGTGTAGGATCCATGTATCACCTTCCACACTCTGTACAGAACTCTCAGAATCAGATATTGTGGTGTTAAAGCCTTCAGGAGCAGTTTTTAACAAATTTTTCCCCAAATTCGAGTACTGTATTGTAAGATCCCTTCCGACAGCATTCTTGTTCTCTTTTACGATTTATTGAAATTTTAATTGTTTTTGTGCCCCCTCATGCTTTTGCTTTACATGTAGGAGATGAAGTGGTGTCAGTAGATTTATATTAGTTGAATGTAGGAGTCAAGGTAGTGTATATAGAGCAGTGAAGAGTGTGAATAATCAAAGCTCCTTCAAGTTGAGTGTGACTTGGGTATAAATAAATAAATCCATTGAATAATTAAAGACTTATGTTTTGTACCATCGAGACTCAAAGTGCATCCCCATAATGTTTGACGAAATAGGCAATTGTTTTCACAATGAAGTAAGGTTGAGGTTTCTTAGGGACATGGTACTATTCCCTTACCTTTCTTAGGTGGTGGCTTATGTGTTGTTGTAGCCTGTGATCTTTTCAGTCTCATTAGCGTCCGATTGCCACACTCCTCGAGTATGACAGTTTCTTTAGTTTCCCCTGCTAATGCTAAATGTTTCAGTCCTGTCGATTATCGTTGTCCGTTACTGTAGAATGTTTCTTATTAACAGTAATTTGTTATGATGTCCTCTTTTTAAAAGGTTTTACTAACATTTTATAAGATTCCCATGATTCTTACATGGAAATGCATGGTATGCCAAAAAAAAACATTTGAAATTCTCAATAGTTTTCTGCATGCTTTGCGTACGTGGCCATGCTTGTTCTCTTTAGAAAAAAAAATTTATGAAATCTTTGGTTTTTGCATCGTTATACTTACTGAGCCTTAGAAATATCCAATTTGCCATAGGAAAAATATGTTGATCAAGGGAAAGAAGAGTGTAGTCACTATTGCAAGTTGGAGACTTTACGTTAACTCTTTGATTGGTAAGCTTGCTGAAGTTCAATTTCCTTTTGAGATTTTCTTGCCATTTTTCAAACAAATGCTGTACTGTAATGTCTTTTATTCTTTTGCTGAGAAATGAGGTGGTGATGTCACTTAGTTGATTCTGTATGTGGAAGATCATTCCATTTCAAAGTGGTTTTCAATATAACTCCATAATTACAGTCAGTCCAGTTTAATGATCTCATCAAGATAGTGAATGCATGCCTTCTGTAACTTACAGAAAGTAATTTCAGTCTGGAGGCCACAGGTAGTTGGAAAATTATTAGCAGAGCGTATGATATATCTCGGGAGAATTATGAATGGTACTTACACTGCTCAGTTTTGATGACATTTTTTCCTGTAACAAAATTTGTGGAAATGGTAGTTACAATGTTCCTGTAATTATGAACTCGATTCATCACCTTGAAACCGAAGTACAGAAGTCTGGATGTTAAGGACTCATCTAGCTCCTTTGTAGAATACTTAGACTTAATCCTTATGGGTTTAGCAAACCCACTTGAGAGATGTCCAGTTCACAAAGGTGATTCAGGCGATAATTAGACACCTCTTATAAGAACCATAGTTCTGTTTTGATTCTCATAGTTTTGATTTTAATACTTGCAGCTTTGTACCCAAATGCTAGTCACACTTTTGTTTATATACTCATTTGAATATGTCTTGCCAATTAGGTGCATCAGATATTAAACAGGAAGTTCAAGTATAACCTCCCTTCATACGTTTATGTTCAAAATACACTTAGTTTCTGATTGTCTTACTCCTCAAAAAGAAGTCATCAGCATTTAAAAGTGCTGGACTGTCAGTGTTTTCTGTTATCAAGAACTGGTGCCAAGTTCATTTTTCCTCGTCAGAGGCATTCGCATTGATCAGAAATTACTAAATAATGTTTCACAGCTACAAAGATTACTAAAGTTGATCTTTGCTAAAGAGGACATTCATTATGGTATTACCAGTCGATGTATCATTAAGTCTTTTTGTGCACCAGGACCTCCTTTTAAAACTGGTGTGTCTAGACAATATCCCTTCTCCTGTGTCCCAAAACACAGCATTGGAAAGCAAGGCGTGGCCTGGATAAGGATGCAATCAAGATCTATGCAACGAAAATTTACAGAAATAATGTTAATCTCAGCAGAGATGGAGGCCGTGAGCATAACAGTGACATAAAAGAGGCCCCATTGATGAAAATGATGTCACAGGAAGGAAAAGCCAAGTATATATAGTACCTTAGCCTGCCCGAGCCTCTAGTACAGCAGCCAGTCTAAGTTCATACTTTATATCGGTATATCGCATTAGAACGAATCATAGATGAACAATCAAGACTAAAACACACAGAAGCTCTTGATTAGCCTGTATATGAAACCATGAGTCTGCTGGAAAATATTCAGCACTAAACTTGGATTCCAATTACGGTAGATGATCGGCCACGAGAACTTATATTGCGTGCCTTTATCTCAAGTGCATAAAAACAGCTTAAGTCTGGATAAAATCACAGTAATCACCGCATTGGTGGATGCATTACTGCAACTTGTTTTACCAAGTAAAATATAATAAAGAAATACTACATGACTCCCCTAGGCAAGAGAATGCAGGACTACAGCCTTGAATGCTTCATGGGTAAAGGAGTTCCATTGCCTTCTAGTAATAATCTAGCACCGATCCAGGCCGCCCAAGTAGGTGGAGAAAGGGTACACTTTTCCATACAGTGAGTTGCATGAATTCTGCAAAATACAACAGAGGTGTTTAGGACATGGTAAAGAGAAACAGCAAAATAGCTTCACACACTTCTGCAGACTGATGGAGTGTCATCACTACTTACAAACCAGCTAGGAAAAATCTAGTCTAGTTGAGAAGATGGGGAACAACTCCCATTTTTTTGGAATGGAAACAGATAGACAGTGGGCTGGAGTGTTAGGTAAGAAGTTCAACATTAATGGATAGAGGAATTTATCTGATAGGGAGTAAAAAGCAAGAGCAGTCTGATAAATGTGGCCTTATCTCAATGGAACTTCAGATTCCTTCATATTTGTTCCATTTGAGACATTTACAGTGTGTATTCTCCAGAAAAGACCAACCATCAAGTATTTGACATTCCTGTTGGCATAAGGAGTACCGTTATTTGCAGTTAGTATAGCCACTGTGGCCCATGCAATCATTGGACTTTATGGGACAGGTCTCATCTAAAAGGTGAATTAGAAAATTATTTTTCAATGTGCGGGCTAACTGCTCTTTTCCTCTGAACAGTTGTTCCATATGAGTATATTATCTGTCACCATGTACTATCATATTATCAAACTGAGTGCTAAGTAGCTAAGTTTGGTGGATAAATTGAATTCAGAGTATTCATGCTGTCAAAATATTTACAAATTCAATTTTGCATGTATTTGTCAAGACAACATCTTGGCCTCAGGTACAAATTTTGGCACTAGAGAGCTTGATTTGACAATACCTCGAGCATAAGTAATATAGGTTTGCATTATGGAACATGAGAATTTTTCATGTACATCTGAAACCATCACCATATCAAGTATGAAAATTCCATTTGTTTGTAACAAGGAGGTGCCTTTTGCAGTGTTCATTTCTGGTTGAACAGAGGGAAAAATGTTAATAAGGTTTTCAGAATCAGTGCTATATGAAGGTTTTAACTCTGTAATAGAAGACGAAGGTTTTGTTTTTTCATTTTTATGCTGCGATTGAGGTTCTTTGCATTGATCTTCCATTTTAATTTTTAAGAGATTGGCTTCGTGACGTAGACTGAAATTTTTTACGTAGCAATTTATTATATTACAGTATTTACCTGAAAGTTGTATGAAATTTCCTCTTTCAACTTTTATCTACAGTAGGCTCTGGGTATATACCAGTGCACGTGCAAGCCAGAATAAGCTAGAAAAAATTACTCCGCATACTATATGAGCACCGACTTTGTTATAATTATAGTTCTGTAAGCCATGGGTATAAATACAATTCCACTTAAAATATTTCCCAGCATGTAACAGTCATTGATGAATCTTTCACATTAATTTCAGTTGCCTGTTTTCGAAAATACCCAATTAATACATACGAACTAATTTCCCGTGGAAATATCCATTGGCTCCAAAGGATGAGATCTCCAGGTAGAAACTTTCCAGTATTTAGAATGTAAAGGAATCCACCTCATTTCTTACACTTCTATCTCTCGTGTATTTATATTCCTTGGCTTTTGTTACAGGAACCCGTGGAAGTCAGTCAGGTAGAGTACACTTTTAAGGTAATGCTTCCCCCTTTTTTCTTGCTCTGCTTAGGTTCGAAATGCCATATACTGTATATTGGATCTGGAAACTTAGAAAGAGGGGTTGTCCTTGCCTTTCAGAAAAACTAATTCAGCACTAAATAGTTTTGAGACACCAAAACCCCCTTCGATTTCCAGTGCCCGTTATGCGGCATTTTGAATCCCTCTCGTAACAATCCTCATTTAACAGGTCAACAGAATAGGCATCTTTTTTTCTTTTTTTTTTTTTTAAAGAGAACACTTTGAACGTGGACAGATTTTCATTTCCTTTCTCATGCTTCGAGTTTCACTCCGTCTCATCTTGCACTTGGGAATATGACTAGTTTGTGACCTGATGAAGTGTTTGCTGCTTTTAAAGTGTTTGTGACGTTTTACTCTGAGCTCACAGTGCTTTAATACACAAACGTTTCTTCAGTCTTTTAATGCCAAATGTAGTGGCTTATGAGCTTCGTGACGAGGTATTTTTCCATTAGGCTTCTGTTTCGCCCCGTGCAAGGTCCTTGCATAAAGCATTTCATTTATCACCCGCTGCTGATGCAAAATTTACTAAAGAGATCTCATCTGTGCGTGTAAATACACACTACTTGTTTCTACGGGGGTACGGACCTACGCTCTCATGAATGGAGTTTCTCGTGCAAGGTGCCCTTCAGCTGCAACTGACTAGAAAAACAAAATCCCATCAAGTAGGCTTAGGTACCTTGTGACCAGAGACAGCCTACCTCATCCTTTGTTCCCAGCTGTGCTCAGTGTTGGGTGTCACAGTGTTCTCCCATTGTGATGCTGAGATTTTTATTTGTGCAGTAGTTGCAAGGTCATTGCTCATTCCAGTTTTGCGTGATTGCTTAGTAGCTCAGTGTTACATATTCAGAGTTTTCTAAGGAGCCTAGTGTTGTGTGTGTTGTGTTTGCTTTGTTCATGATGTGTGTCCCCTTTCTCTTTGAAATGGCTACCCTTGACGAAAAGCAGGACTTGCCTTGTTGTGTCGGCAAAGACAAGCCTTGCAGCAAGTTTATGCCCCGCATTGCGTCTGTGCCTCCTGTCGAGAGAGAGAGAGTGCCCAAGAACATGTTCAGAGTGTGAAGGGTGGCTGGTGCCGCAATGGAATCTACAGGAAGAGGTGTAAGGAACTTGAGGGAAGTACATCATTGAGAGAGGCAACACTCAGCCCTTCGCCCATACCTCCTTACATTCCACCTTCTCCTGGGGCCTCATCAGTTGATCATACTCCTCCGCTAGGTTTCTTTGCAGAGGCCATGGCTGAAAACGTGGTGAAGAGAGTATTCTCCATCGTGATGAAGCAAGGTCAGGCTCTAGGCAGGCAGTTGGGTCGCATAACCTCCCCCAGCTTCCCGTCATCCCCCTCCCACCTTCAGTAGAAGGGGGAAAACAGGCAAACCCACAACCCCCCCTCCCCCTGGGAGTGAGAGCAAGGGTGGTGGAGGCAAGGGAAACAAGAAGCAGTTGAGATCCTCCTCTGCCTCCCCTAGAGTTTTGAGTTGAAACCCCTTCTGTGGGAGGCAGTGAGGGAACACCCTTCAGTTAATCCCCATAGCAGGAAGATTAGCCTCCCACAAGAGGGTGAGGCTCCGTTTATTGAAGCATGTGTTTGTACCCCGATAAGAACAAGTACCAAGTTTTTAAAAAATTTGTATTTTTCATAGGTATACAAACCATAGCTTTTATAAATGAACTAACCCTCCCTCACCACATCTTTTAGTTCCAATCCCTGCTACTGTGGAGGGTGACTCCTGGTACACTCAATGGATGAGGTAGGCTGTCTCAGGTCACGAGGTGACGAAAGCCTACCCAGTGGGATTTAGGTAGAGACAGTCTGGGCGCACCTTGTACGAGAAACTCCAACCGTGAAAGCTACCGTTCATATACCCAGGAAAAACAAAAATTACTTTACTTTTAAAATTTGGTATGTAGGGGTATTTTTTGGGGTGACTTGATTTCCTTGCATGTTTATCCTTTTATTTTCTAATAGTTTTGTTTTGTTCAGATGTGACTCAGTTTCAGTATCATAGTCCTGGGTACACAAGCACTTTATATAACTTGGCACTGTTTGTCAGTCTGTCACCACATTTCTTGCACCTGCACAGTACATTATTGGAAGGCTTGTGCCCTGTGTCTTGGTATTTTCTTTGCAATAACACTGGACACTATTAGGATCAGTTTCACTACACTAGTCTCACACTCTTTTGAACGTAGGCGCAGTATACGGCTTCAACGAGACTTCTTGTTCTGTATCTCCTATACAAGCAGTCCCCGGTTATCGGTGGGGGTTCCGTCTCTGATGGCGTGACGATAACCAAAAATCACCAATAACCGAAAATCGGTGATAACGGCACTTATCAGCGCTGATTACCAGCGATCGGCGCCGATAACAGGAGATTGGTGCACATCAGCGCCGAGAGTCCAGTTATTGTTGTCACTAGACGAGCGCTGTAAAACCAGATCGCCGATAACCGGGGCAGCCGATAACCAGGGCCTGCCTGTATATAGGCAGTGACGTAGCAAAGCTAAAAAGCAATTGCTGTATACCTCCCTTCAGTTTAGAGTAACAAGAATGTAGAAAATGGATGAATGTTTCAATTCTCAACTTTTTTAAGAATTATCAAGCATAGTTTAGGGTGGACCCCATTGGTATAACCCTCTACATTAAGTGGTAATATAGAGGACACCTCCCCTTTTATTTTTACATCTTTCATGTGATTTTTAATTTTGTTACCATGTATTCATTATTCTTCAACAGTTATTTCAAGGTAAGTTGATTCCCTCAATCCGTGATTAGGTTGAATGATGGGAAATCATTTTTGGTTTGAGTTCCCTAAATCATTTGCACTTTGCATTAATGACCTTGAAAACATTAGTTTTGCAAATGTCAGATGGTTGCTCCATCTTCAGGACTACTGCTATATCTGGTGATGCAGCAATAATGTCAAATTTAATATATTTAAGCAAATGAAAATTAATATTAAAAGAAAGAAATAAGGGAATCTTTGTTACAGATAACTTAATGGGATGTGGGTGTCATGGTTCAATAGTATCCTAGATGGCATTATTTAAAAAGTGTGACCAGTCCAACAAGAAGTACTGGTAACTGTATGAGACAGGATAATTGTAGGAATTACAAGTTTTGTCATGCGAGTTGTAGAAATAGATTGTGTCTGGATTGGAAATTGTAGATTGCTACAAGATGTTCCCAAGATCCAATCCATCATAGGATTGTGGCATTGTTCATTTAAAAAAATGCAGCACACATTGAAATAATTCTGTCTTGTCTTCAAATTAATTATGCTAGTGTAACCCATTGATCTAGAATGAAGGTCAACATTTCTTAATGTTTGTCCAAATTTCGACCAATAGCGAATGTCAAGTTTTGGAAACAAATCAGCTAAGGATTTTGGTCAGCATTATCTTTAATTTTATCTATCAGATTGCAGTTAGGCCTCAGTTAATGGCCCTAATCCATTCTAACCAATCTGTCTTTAAACAAAACAAATTTAAGTGGGAGAGTTGCTGGCATGTGTGTTAGATGGTTAGACAGATGAAGAGAAGGGGAGCCCCCCCCCCCCTCCCCTCCATAAAAATTACCGGAAACTTTGCTGGAAGTTTTTTCTTTTATGTTTTCTTCTGCTGCTTTCTTCTTGAGATTCGCTGTTTCTTTCTGTAGAAACCTATCCAGTGTTGATTGTTTTTTCCGGCATTTCAAATTTTTCCTAAAGTGAGAAGTATAATTGTCATTCAGCAGGTTTATAGCGTGGGTTGTCACAGCTTTGTCAGGGTGCTATTTTTCAACAAAACTTTGCACTTCCCCAATTTGCCCAAATTTCTTTTGTTAATGAACTAGGGACATCCTCTCTTCCCTCCTCAGTGCTAGTTAGGAACAGTTATTCGATTTTGTAGGTGTTGCTGAAATGTCTAGAGCTTCACTCAGCCTCCTTTTCAAAGAGGAGTGATTCAATGGAAGTGTGTTAATAGATCATGGAGACATAAAATTTCCTTACTAGGCTAATCTAAGATGAGCTTTTCTCGCTGCCTTTGTACCTTTGAACTCTATCAAAGACTGTTTCAAAATTCTCTAATGCCACCCATTAGGATCGGTTGATCCCTTTCTTGGTAAGAACAGATGGTGTTCATTGTGCTTGCTGAAGATAAACGGTAAATGGCCATCATAAAGAACCATCCAGTGTTTTCAAATGATCCCATCAGAGAACTGTCTGCTAAATCTTCAGGACTAATATTTCTGCGGAATTAGTACTATGCTAAATGTTACCCATACTTTGTCTGTGGAAAATTTCCCAAAGAACCACTTTGGTGTTCAAAATTCATATGCCTTCAATATAAATGCAAAAGTAACAGCCATGCCATTATTTAGAGGAAACTGACTGCCTGGATTTAAAGCAAAAGTGATGGTTTTGCCGTACCAAAACTGCTATAAACATCCCACCAGGCTAGTGCAAAGTCTGCATGACATTGCCTTCTCCAAACGATTCAGCAATCATATTACTCTAGTATACACAAAAGCTGAAATGATCTCAGATCAAAATACTGCAGTGGGAATAACTATTACATGAAAACTGTTTAAATCTAAGTAACTTGACTATAGCTAAAGTTTCGTTGAGAATGAAGAATCTGAGAAATTATTTTTTGGTCAAGACAGACATGATGAAATGAAAAGACCTGACTTTGAGCTAGTGTTAAAAAACAAAAGAATGGGGTCAGTAAGTCATCTTTTGGAGCATCTTTCGAGATGTCATGCAGGTCATCAGTTAGTTCTTCTGCAAGGTCCCTTGGTAGATTTCATGTTTCAAGCCCTTTGCTGTGACAATTCTGGCTGTTGGTTTTGATGGATTCTTAGTTTCCAGTGATATTGGTAGAGCATTTCTGGAACTAAATATAACACCAGAGGAATGACCTTAGACCAAACATTTCTTGCAGCCGAAAGCACCATTTGCTTGTAAAAATCTCTATAACCCTTGCAATTCTTGGTGGTCTTGTAATTCGAGTTAATCAGCGTGCATGTTCGAATCGTTGCTGTCGTCCTTGCTTCTAGAGAAGATGGAATATACTGTTATTAATGGCGTGTGATTGTATTTTATTCTGTGCATGTCCACAGGAGACCACTAATAAAGTCGATGGGGACACAGACTTGTTAGCGTTTTTCTTCCAAACAGTTCAGACTGATGATTACTGGCCTCTGATTTCTATTCAGCCTTTCAAGGATTTGTATATTCCCAAGGACAATTTTTTTGGCTGCTAGTTGCTTGGAGGTCATTCAGTCTAATATTAACATCACTTCTGTACCACGAGTACTGCCGCTCTCTTCTTCATCATTAGTTTTGCCCCGCTATTCATCCATTTCATTTAGGAACTATAGAATAACTTTGTTTTTTGCCTTGGTCATGCAGGTACTAAAAACTGGACAACTTCTGCTGTTCACTTCTGTTTATTATCAAACTTTCCAAACACTAACCATTTTGCTGATACTTATTATTCAATTCCTTGTGTTTTTGCATTGAGCTTTTTGCTTGCAGCCCAAATTTTCTTATTCAGAGTTTTCAGGATTGTTTTGTATTTGGTGGAAGACTAAAATCTCTCTCATTTTTATCAATTTTGTTAACAGCTGTGGGTATAACCTTCTGTTACTGAGAGATCATTTTTAGACTAAAACATGGATACTTCTGTAGGGTGAGTTGACTTTTTTTTTTTTTTTGTATCAGATCATTTTAAACTACTTTATTGTTGGTAATTAGTATTATGTTTGAACTTGATACTGAATAAAGGGCACAGTTCAAAAGACATTTCAATCAATTGTATCCAGGTACTCTATTCAAACCATTTAACCTGGCATTATTTGAGTGTTTCAGACCACTTGTCTCGTTTTCCCCAAATTTGATTCAAGTTAGAAAAACTACCTGATGAATCAGTGGTGGTTGTGTGAAATCCATGAGAATGAGATCCCCCTAATTCCCCAGGAGGTTTCTTTGGAGATCTGAAGGTGACATCCATCTAGAACATTTCCTGGCTTCTTTTAACATCTTGCGAACTAACATTGCACCAAGTAGCTAATGTTGACGCAGATTTAGTCAGGCGTACCCATGGTCATGCTACAGACATGCTTGGTTTGAATTTCGCTACCAATTTTGGTAACCTGTCGACTGCTTTTGTCAGTGAGTTGCTTAAAGATGCCAGGAAATGTTCTTGTTTAGTACAGTTTTAAAGTGTTCATTGCCAACAGGTCACTTGATTTGATACAAGGGACTGCAGTTACTTTATTATGGAATTTAGACAACCACCAACACTTTGTTTTATAGTTCTGTGTCTGCGTTTTCAAAATTACCTAGAATTCAAAAAATGTTAGTGAGGTCCAGTAAATTCTTAATGAACTAAAATATTTATAGTAGCTTAAAAAATAAACAGCTTGGAATATCAGATTCTTGGATAATTTGAATAAAGTCACCAGTGGTGAGGTCCCACAGTATCCTAGAGTGAGAGGTCTGAGAAAGAAAGTGGGTAATTCAGAGGCGTTGAGAGGGAGGAAAGGGAATTCTAGGAAGTGATGGATAACTGGAGTGAGTGAAATGGACAAAAGTATGTGCAAGATAAAGTGAATACTATAAATTGCACGGAAGTGTTTGATGTTCGTTGTGTGTAGGTGTAAAAACACCTAAGGTTTTGGAAGTGTTCTGCATAGGAATTAATCTGTTCAGCAGTTCAGGTACGAAAGTTAAAGTAACGATTATCTTGGTTTTATCTGGTTGGTGTAGATTAAACTGACCTTATACTAGCATGGGCCTCTGCCTAATGGTAGCCTTGAAGTAGGGCGAGGCATTAAAGGGAACAGAAGGCCTTATGTGGACCCAGGACCTTCCCCAAACAACTAAGACCTGGGAGTGTAGTATTTGGCAAATTGTTCCACCTTTTTACTCAAACAGGAGCACATTACAAACATAAACAGTATCAGAGTTGTTTCCTCTGCACAATCGACAGGATCACCTTCCCAAGTCATCCTGTACTGTCTTAGGTTAGCAAATAGGGTATCTAACATACCACGACATAGGAGCTAGCTGTCAAGTTGTCTTTTCACTCTGTGTTCTAGTTTTTAATGTATCCCCACCTGTTTAATTTTTCCTTTTGATATTTTGCTTCCTTTGGAAGCTAATTGAAGAGAAACAAGAAATAAGAATATCCATGAGTTCTGAAAAACTATATTTCTGACATATGACATCAGCCAATTTTCATAGGAAATTTGTTAACCTGTACCCCCATTTACTGTTCGTGATTTGTAGTCCGTTAGGTCTTCATTGAGCTTATATCCAACACTGATAAATTTCCCAGAGTATCTTTAAAAAATATGTCCATTTATCCCTCAGAGTCTTATATATGAGATGAGGAAGGAAGAACTGGACCAAGTAAAAGATTGAACTGACAATACACTGATGAAAACCAGATTTTGTAAAACTTTCTAGGTGTTCTAAATGAGAGGTGAATGGTTTGTGATAAGATTGCTGTTATTTAGAGCAATGTAATATCCTTGTTCATCCCTGCCACCCGTTAATTAATCTACATGCTCAAATCGGATGAGTGGACTCACCAGGGGGTCTATTAACTGTTCGTTAGTTCTATAACATTTTCTCGACTCTCGACCCAGCACTCCATGTCACGGTAATGACACACCATACTACATGGTACTTTTCACACATATTAATAAAGCTTTGAGTGAAAACTTGAAAACTTAACTTTGGTGAAAAGAATGATACACATTGGAGATTTTTCTTAACTTTCCGCCTACATTCAGTTTTTGCGAAACTTCAGCCAGTCACCCCGAGCTGCATTTTCCCTGAAGAGCCCTGCAAGATTTTTTTTTTGGCAAATCTTTGAATATGAGTTGATACATGGAAATTATTTAATGCCTAGTGAATTCTGAACAGATGTGCATCTGGTACTTTTTTTTGTATACCAGCGTATTGTCGTTTAGTATATTGTAAACTGGTGCACTGCCTGTCTCAAGTTTATTTCTGGGTATCCTTGGTAAAAGAAACTACTGCAGTTTCGTACGTTGGGAGGAAGACCAGAGAAATGTAGGCAGTGTTCTTTTAGCAGATTACACAATAGAAAGTTGCTTCCTGATTTAGAAAATTCAACTTCAGTCTTAGCACTCAAGCACACCCCAGAACATTACCTAATTACCTACAAGACTGGATTTGCAAGAATAATTCTGTGTGATAAATGTATGCACACACACACACATATGCACACAAAACAGATATTCATATGGGAGTGACCACTTCTAGACTTTAAATAAACCCAGACATTGATTATGTAACTGATCGTTTTCAACTTTTATTTTATTTTCAACAATTGTTTTCTGAAGAGAATTAACATACAGAACTCCTTAATAACTAGGGTTCCCAAGTGTCAAATTTTTGTAATGGTTTGAAGGAAATGTAATTGCTAAGACAAGATTCACTGTGGAAAGTCCCATGACATAAGTTTAGCAGAGATACTTTGAATTTTTCCTTATACTGTGATCACCAGCTTTTGCCATTTCTTATGTTTAAAGTGTGCTCTTTGAATTAGCTTGAGAAACTCTCAAAAGTTTTTACTTTCCATTTCCCTACTCTGTTTGATTAACTTTTTACTTAGATCTTAGCGATTAATTAACACGTCCCCTAATGTCAACATTATTAATTGATGTGGATGTATTCCTTGCTCATAAAAATGAAATTTACTCGTTATGTATCTGTCTGACGACACTAATGCCTTCTTTTTTCATCCTCTCTCCTCAGCAGCCCCGCAAGAAGGACCCTCCGCATCCAATCCGGGTGGCCAAGTCCATCGACGTAATATCCCGAATCGTCTTTCCCGTTGGTTATTTCATCTTTCTTTTTTACTTCTTTGCAACGTATAGGGGTTTTGGCTGAGTCGGCCAGTTCGCCGCCCCCCCCCCCTCTCTCCTCGCCCCCTTAAGCCATCTCTCTCTCTCTCCCTGTCTCTCATCACGGTATTGGTTTGTCTCTGCCGCCGAGGCCAGATATGTCATTTGTGTTCATCACCCAGCGGTTTTTCTATGTCAAAGTGTCCCTCCCACCCATCCAGAAAGTGAGAAGTGTAACAAAGTTTTTATGGATGTCCTTGTAGCCAGCAATTGCCCAGGTCAAATATTTGTATATTGGGGATTTTTTTTTTCATTCAGGTTTTTTTTTTTTTTTCCACTCATCCCAAACGTAGAGAAAGGAATGAGAGGGTCGAGAGTCGAAAGCTGCTCCGACCAAAGCTAATGTTCAGTGCGAATTAGTTTTATACGAGACGAAGCTTCGCCGAGAGGTGCACGGTACCAAGAAACGGGAAGAAGGTCAAAGGTTTTCCAACGAAAAGTACCGCTTGAGTGCAGTTGAATTTCATACACGAGATTACGAACCGGAGTGAATCCTAGGGTGATTTTTGAAATTTGAGGAGAGTTTGCTGTGGGGCACCCAACATGATCAAAAGATCTCATTCTTGACATCCATATGTGTATATAATACATATATATAAATATATAAATATATTTTATTCCTTGCAATTTTTGTAACAACCTTTATAATTTCCTTTGTTAGTGATAGTACTGAATCGCATAATGTTATATTGTTAAATTTGTTGACGGTAATGGTACTGTTTGTACGCGAAATGAAGAGAGGTGTTGGTGGGATGCTGGTGTAATAGAAAGAAAAATAATATATATATAAATATATATAATATATGTGTGTGTACATATATATATATATATATATATCTATATAATATATATACACACACACAGTGTGCACCCAATGTACGTAGAGGCTGGCGTGACTAACGTCACGCCAGCGTCTACCGATAATAACCGTATAGTAGTTACGAATCCATCTTGCATCGCTGGCTTTGGCCTATTTCCTAATGATAAAAAAAAGTGAAGAATTATTTACTAGTCTCATTAGAAAACCATCTGGCCATACTCTCTATGGCAAATGCATTTAAAACTTAACTCATTCTCATGTTCATTTTTTTGTAGTACTATTTATACATTCTTACATTTTGTTGATGACAATTCCAGGTCTTTTTGTTTCCAACACAATGTGCAAAGACTTCTCATTTGGTGTTTTCTATATATTGTAATGATTGATTCTGTACTATCCTTAGTTAAGCTGTTGTTGTTATTGTTACACTTTGTTTCTGTTATGCCGATTGATACGAATAAGACGTTTTTTCATGAATATGAATCTCGAGAGCTTTGCACTGTCCGCGGCGCCGGGCAATGCTCGGCGCACCGATCGCAAAATATACATGATGATGATGGCAATGATGATGTATATTATGCCGTTTCGAAACTGTAGCTTTCGCTAGATGAGGCACTTGAGGGGGAGTCCTTTTTTCGGGGCCAAAGCACTCATCCTTGCCAATTCGCTCAGTGTAAGTGTCGGTGCAACTCCTTGGCCACACATACCTCACCACTGAAAAATACGAGCATTTTCGCCTAAAAGAAGAATGTTGTGTACCTCATGATATCATCATTCACCTAGGAAGATGTAAATGTTGTCATAGAATGAGGAATTGCTGTAGGAAAAACATGAAAAACATCATGACTTAAGTATTCATACACATTTCATCCATAATTATTCTTTTTTTTTTTCTCCTATAAAAGTGCTTGAACTGTCCTGGAGTTGAAGAGAACGTAGAGTTGAAGGCACCTGGCGTGATAAAAAAAGGCTGGTTTGGTGTCATGGCGCCCCATTCATCAAATCATTCATATATGTATAGGCATTTTTCCACGCACTTGTAACACACCAAAGTCATTCTGTATATCATTTCAGGATTCAGAACCTTTGCTGATTTTCCCGTTGCCCGGAGAAGCCGGTATTGAGGCTTCAGCGGATTGTGATAGTGTACAGTAAATTTATTGTTGAGATTTTTCATCGAAAAGCCAATTTTTATCCGATAATTTAGAAGAGCTAGGATAATGGTCACTGTAGTAAATTTAGTAGGAATGCAGAACTTACCTTTGTTCGTTTTGAAACTCGAGAGGAAAAGAGATTTATGAATATATTTTAGCCAAGATTTACATTAGTGGAAAAGAGACTTATTTTTCACTTTTGCAGGAAAAACGTTTTTTTTTTTAACTGATAGAAATTGATGATAGTATTCATTGCTTTTTAGAGTTCTCCAAGAATTTTGATACTTAAGATATTCCCAGATAGTTCCGAAATACAACTTTCTGTAGATTGTTTTGATACATTAGTCAATTGAGAGTTGCTTGTACATTTAGTAGTATTCTCCTATTTGGTTCCAAAGTAGACAAACTGCCGTCACCAGTTTGTGATGTACATAAAAAGCTTTTTTGAGTCTTCAGATATTCTCCACTGTTACTTAATATTATACTAAATGACTAATGCTTTTAGTGACATAACAAAAGCACAAATAATAATGTTAAGCATCACCCGTGACCCGTGACGACCACGCGCGTGGCAAACACAGTTACGTGCCCCGCGCGGGCGGTCGTCGTCATTCATGAAATTTTCCTGCCACGCTGATCTTCGCTGCATTTGATACCCACCAATCACCAGGCGACGCTTCCCATCGCAAAGCAAGCGTTTGATGACCGCCAATTGCCAGGGCATGGCTTTGGTTGCGAAGCAAGCGTTTGATGACCACCAATTGCCAGGGCATGGCTCTGGGTGCATTGCAACAACGTAGTTTCTTCAACCCCTGCGATCAGTCGCTAAGACGTTCCGCGTTGATTTCTCCATTCATTTCTCTCCTCCCCCCACCACCCCCCACCCCCCCTTTGCTATCTTGTGTGCCTCTATGTCATTCGTCTCTCTCAAGCCTATTGTGCCTTTTTCAGTTCTTTATGAAAAACATCGAATCACACTGAGGAAGAAGGAAGTTGAAATGGGAAATAGATATTAAAAAACGGAAGATGCAATAACCACTTGGCATTTCATTGTTGTTCCAGGCGTCCTCACTCTTGTGAAGGAAGGATAAAAGACGTTCCCTTTGCACGCAGCTCCGTTTAAGGATAACTGATCAGAATATTGGATTCCTGCGTAGTAATATATACAGTAAGGTTTTTCTTAATGTTAAAAAAAGACGTTTCGAAGCTCCTTAGGCTGCAAAGCTAATTCGCAATTATTTGGCCAGCTTTATTTTTTATTTTTTTTTTTTCAGATGGACCCCCCTTAGGCTTGTTGAATCTTTAGCTCTTTTTAAACATTTTTTGTGGGAATGGCCCAAATTGATGAAGGTCTTTTTTTTCAATTTTTCATGAATGTAATCGATAAAATAAAAAATATATGCCATTATGCCTAATTATATTTTCCAGAAAAGACTATTTATATGCCCTCAGTCTTTGCTGGGACTGTTCTGAACTTGTTTGGTGCCTTGCCCTTATAGATATTTCAGAAGGATGCTGCCTGCCGACAAATAAATGAAATTCATTATTCATTGCTGCAGAGACGAAGATCTTTCTACCTTCGCGGGTCGTTGCCTGACCGTAGCGGCGGTGTTCGTCGAGGAGACACTGAATGAATCTCATTTTCAGACAATTGTATCGCTTTTTGCCCCCAAAAGGAAACGTCCTTCTTTTTTTTGAGCATTGGCAAGCGGCTCCTTTGACTTTTGAATCACCAAAAAGATGCCTCTTTAAACCAAGCGCACCCGTCACTATGCCTGAAGATATAATTAACGTATTTAGTCCAAATACATAGCCTCTATTCTTTCCTAAATACCCAAGTCAGTGCATGATATATTATTTTCTTACACAGTCAAAGTTTATTAAAGTAATTCTATGATAAAATATTTATACTCTTAAGTCAGTGAATTCTGTCCTGTCCTAAGTGCACTGAAAGCTTTAATCTCTAGGTTTTTCTTAATACTGTACGTGAAAAAAAAAAAGTAAGAAGTAAAATATGACTACGTAATTGACTCTAACAGCTAAGAAAGACCCCCCCCAAAAAATAAGTATACAGTATATATAGAGCCATTCACTTTTAGAAGAGAAAGCACTCGTTCATATGAAGCCATATGAAGCCATTTAGTGATCTCATCATCATCTTTGAAATGACATCCACGTGGGAACCCACTCCGCACGCTTCCGCTACTGTTGCTACCACTTCTACCACTACTACCACTACCACTATTACTACTACTATTACCACTACTGCTACTACTACTGCTACTACTACTACTACTACTACTGCTACTGCTGCTGCCGCTTCACTAGTTGACGAGTAGCTAGTGTGGCAACGTACCGGCGAGATCACAAAGTCAATAGAGCTCCTAGAGAGATTTTTTGCTACAAGTGGTGTCAGTACAGTAGTTAGTCTACGCCGGCATCTCGTAAGGTGGTTTGCAAGCATGCTACTACAGAGTAAAAAAAAAAATGTTTTAAAAAAATGATCTAAAAGGCTTTTTTTCGGTTGCTGAAAACATGAACAGTTTAGCAGAGGTGAACAAACCAAATCCTGATGTCTTGAACGGTTGGGATTCAAGTACAAGACGTGATTTTACGGTAAAGTAGAGAACTTGTTCTGCAACTGATGACTCTGTGAAAACTTGATTCGGATAACTGTTTGTTATCCACCAGTGATTCTTATATTTGTACTAAGGCCTCAGAAAACATGAAGAGATATATATATATATATATAGTGTATATATATATATACGTACTGTATATGTAAGACTTTGAAGGAAATCAAGCTATGCTCTCACGACAGTGTTTGAATGAGACGTAAGAAAGGCGCATGCAATTTTTTCGAGCCATTGCAGTAGCTTTTAAAAGAAATAATTGCCTAAACAGCTCCATTCTGTGATCACAAAATATTACCTTTTTTTTTTTTCTTCTCTCCACTGGCTGCAGTGCCCTCCTCACATGTTGGTTGTTGTACCGGAGAAGACGTTTGTTGTTAGAAACCTTCAGAAATGTGCGAAGAACATTTCTTTTTATCTCTACATCATGTATGCAGGTTAAGCGCTTTGTATTATGTATGTATTTTCTGTTCTCGGTCAGTGAGCTCTGTTGGAACTGCGTCTCTCTGTCTCACGCAGGAATCGTGTCCGGGAGAGGGGTTTTAAAAAAATAAGAAAGATTCGGGTAGTCAGATTTCTTCCTTCCTCACTCTGCGGAGAAGTTCAGCCAATCGGGAAATAACTGCTAACGTCAATTGGTGCTCTTTAACATTGCAAGGGGGGGCTCACTGCGCCAGGGGTCAGCAGTAGGAGCGTTAAAACGGCCCAAAAATCTCGCTCGTCCAAAAACGTTTCGCCGCGTTTCGACAGAAAGGGTTGAGACCAAGAGATTTAGATACCACATAGAGCCCACTGACCTCATTCCCTCTCGCTAACATTCACTGTAGCGAGCTTCGGTCCTTACCGGTATCAAAGTGTACATAGAGGAACCGTTTGTTCTCAAGTTTGTTGGAGACATACACCAGACTCATAGCGGTCCGTATACTCACAGTTTTCCTGAGATTCTGTAAACCGGAGGGTTGAAGGAAATTCTAAAAATTCACAAATCCAGTCATTTTTTGAAGGAGATATCAAATGTCAAAAAAATTTTCATTCAATCTAGTTTTGGTATTGATCAGGTGAAGTAATCTGACTGTTAGAATAAGTTGAAACGCTGAGTTTGTATTGGAGACGATTCGATTGTCACGACACAGTATTAAAAAGTGTTGCAACAAAGTGGTAATTATCCCGAGTTGTTGATTTTCTTAATTGAAATTGAAAAGCTTTTATAAAACTATAGTCTCATTTTTCATTTGTGATTGCTTGAACAGTATGAAGTATGTCATCAGAAAACCTAATTGTTAGGTTGACTTTGGATAATTGAAACTGTGTTGCCGTGTGTAAAGGACAATTTGGGGGAATATTAATTAGGTTAAAGCATTGTAAACCAGAGTTAAATTTTTGTGAATGTATTCTGTTTATTTCCTAATCATATTTGTAACAAATGGTCCAACACACTGAAAAGTATCATCACTTACTGTCGCTGATGGAAATAAGATTTGTCAGATTTTTTTTTTTTTAAACAAAAGTCCTCAGAATGCTGTTCAGTTTTGTAATCAATTGGTGATATTGACAGAATTAGACTCAACCTATTTTTGTCAAAATCTTTAGCAAGAACTGTAGAGACTCATTTGTGTTCCTAGTCGGTGGTGTTGAAGGAAATGAAAATGTTGTTAGTATATAGAAACAAAGCTTTAATACTGTTGGAAGTAAACGATGTCGAAATTGATGTACGCAAAATTCCAGAGATTGTTTTCTCGTCAGAATTTGTCAGTTTTGCTGCCGCACGCCGCTGTGAGTGACATTCTCACTTACACATGGAATTCGCGCCTCACCGCCGCCACCATCCCATTTTTCATGATGTTTTTGAATTCAAGACACATTTTCGACACTTTTTCAATAAAAAAAAAAGTAAGAGGAAGAGAGATACGCACTCGCCAAATTCTTAATACTGCATACGGAAATCATTTAGGGCATGTTCTTAACTCCAGAGTTTTTAAACTTCGTGCGCGTGTTGCGAATGCGTGGGCATGTGTTGCTGCGAGCATCTACGTACGTGTGTATGCGAGCTTGTGAGCGTGATCACATGCATTCATGAGAATCATACATTCAACCACTAATGCTTAACATATACGAGACAGTTCGTGTGGCAAAATTTATGTTTCCATTTTTCCAAGCGAGGGATTAAAGAATTCGATTCTTTGTGTAAGTGACGTGAGACGTTGCCAAATATCTCTTGAAAGTGAAAAGAAAAAGTATTCGTCATGAGGAGACGTGTTAGGTATTCATTTCAAGCATTTTATATTCCCGCAGAGCAAAAGATATTTGGCAAGAGAGAATTCTTTAGATAGGTCCAATCTGCTCGGAGACAATACATACTGCATGATATCAGTTAGGAGATATATATATATATAAATAATATGAAACCTGAGTTTATGGTTTGATGTCTAGACTCCAATTTTTGACAGTTTTTATGTGCACCTTTGTAAACACACGGAACCTGTACTCTCAAGTCGCATTTTTCGACATTTTTTCATCTTTGATTCAGAAGAGAAGTTTTCATGCAACATGGCATCATATGGAAGACAGGTTATTCACCCCCAAGTCATTATCTCTCACGATTTTTGTCTCTCATTATCACAAAGCCCAACCAATATATATAATAAAAAAAAAGAGTGAGTTTTTTAAAGCGCTGCCTAAAACTGGCCCTCTTTTGGAGGAAATTTGCACCTTTCCTGGGTCCAAAAATGGTGGCAGGGAATTGCTGGGTCGAGGCCGTCGCCCGCTTCTTAAGAGGGACCTCTTCGTGAAAAAAAAAGAAAACGTTAAACTCGTTTCCCAAATTTGCATGTCGTACCTGAATGATATTCCCGCGGTCAGTCAGAGAGAAAATGAAGGATTTCGGAGCACCTCTTTTGACCCTCAAGAAGTGGGTGACCTCGACCCTGCGATGACCTTGCAATTATGACCCCCTTACACGCCAGGCTTCAAACCACAAGGACTTAAGAAATCTGCTGGTGTCGGACTGGAAGTAGAATGGGTTGCGTTGGGACTGCCTGCTGGTCCTCAAAATTGTTTGTGAAAATATGGTCAAATGCAGTTTTTTTTTTTTTTTTCCTTTCACTTATCTTTGACACCGGATGAAGAGCTAAATGTTAAGCGTGCTTCAGAATTGCTTGGAAGTATGGTTAGTGTTCATTTCTTTATTCCAGTTTTGTTCACGTTTGTTACTCTCAGTGATTAGTCTTGCTCTGCTCTGAAAATATGAATCTGATGACTAGTTTTAGTTGCTACTTTTCAGCATATCGAGTGATAAGATGGTATTGGATAGTAAATGAGTTTTGCATATCATTTATAGTGAGAATTTATAAGCGTGTGACCATTATTATTATCACAGTTAGAATATGAATGAAATGCCTTGTCTGAAATGAAAGTAATTTCATTTACAAATTCAATTTTACTTAGTAAATTACTTTTTTAATAAATCATCAATATTTCTTTTTGGGGTTCTGTTATTTCCATTTATCAGATGTCATCATGTATTGATACCAATGTAATTCTTGCATTTGTTTGTTATACAATCACTGCATTCCCAGGAAGCTTTCATCTTTTTAACAAAATTCACAAGAGAAGAATTATGAATCCATGGGGTATTTCCCAGACCCCCGGCAAAGTTCGGGGGTCATTATCTAGGACTAATATTCCTCTGGGGTCATTATCTTTATGATATTTACAGTTTTTTGTTTGATTTTAGAGTAATCCCCAACGGGCTTGTGCTAAACACGCCGCAAAGGCGGATACATACCAGGTTAAAACCCCTGGGAGTCGTTGTCTAGGAAAGATCTGAACCCATAAATATCATTTCTGGTAATAGGCTTGTATGATTTTTTTCAGACAATTTTATCATGTAAAAATTATAAAAGTGGTTTGTCAGTTGTTGATCATAGACAAATTCTGTGACTGAAAAATTAATCGGTTTTGTTTTAAACATAGAGGGCATTTCTCAGAGTGAACGTGCCCTGTTTTCCTTCTTTGGCGTTAAAGAACTCCTTAGAACAGAGCAGGGCAAGATGAACATGAAACAGTACAGTATTGGACTCTGAAAGCACTTCTGGATCTGCGCTGAACATTGTGATTTTCACCTCAGTGTTATGTCCCAGTAATTATTCTCTCTCTCTCTCTCTCTCTCTCTCTCTCTCTCTCTCTCTCTCTCTCTCTCTCTCTCTCTCTCTCTCTCTCTCTCTCTCTCTCCACTGTTCTTCTAAGGTGGCTTCTTTCTTAAATGAATTAGCATCTGTAATGTCTGCATAAGTAAGGCTTCATCACAGGAGCATGTCTTCAGGTATTTTTTAGCATTTTCCCTCCATATTTTGAACCAAGTAGCCAATGTTGGTAGCTGAATTGAAGTGGGGCACATTCTTGATTGAATGACGTCAATGAAACAAAATGCACTACTTCAATTTTCTTGCCAAAAAAAAGTTGGTTGCTTGTGGCAAAAGTTGGCTCCAAAATCCTAGAAGATCCAAGGAAAATGAACCTGTGAAATTGCCTCAAATCTTTTAAGACACTCCTGTCTTGCCTTCAGCCTATAACTTTCCGCTCCCAAATGGCTTTCATTCGAGTCGTTCCGCGAGACATTCTGATCTGCATTGCAAGCGCATTTGACCATATTAAGGTTCTCTCACTCAGAAAGTAATGTCATTCATATGTTTGTCCGGGAATCACCCGCAGTCTGTCAAACGGGGTAACACCTTCCCCAACCCTGCCTTGAATCATCATTTGAAACGTCACGCAATGAGAATCTGAAACGTAAAAACCTCGAGCAGATGTGAAGGAACTTCAAATTGTTGGGGGTATATACAGTATATGCAATTACTTTCAGCTGGTTTTTCTACCAAACATTGTTACTTGCTGATAGTGCTCTGAGAATCTTGTTGTGAAGAAGTGATCCGCGCGCGCGCACAACCAGATGGTGTATGTCCTTAAGATGTTTGTCATGTCGTGGTTTCCTGTTTCTTTATGTATATAAAAGATGTATATAATTTTGCATTAAATGCCCTACTCTACAATCCAACTGAGTTTAATTGTGACCTTCGTTTCTGCACTGTTTTGTTTGCGTAGCTAGACGAGGCAGTGAGATAGGCCTATAGGCCTATACTAGCCCTGCTGAAATATTTGGAAGTCGGTTAATTGTACATAGTCACTGTAGTACAGTACAACAGTTGGTGTCTGGTTTTGGCCATCTCATAGGTCCCAGCACTTGGCATTTGGCCAGAACTCTATGTTCTATTCAAATTCATTGTATTAATATGTATTCTTGAATAAGTTCTTGTAAAACAAGAGTCATAAGTAACTTAGAGCATAATGTTGTAAGAAAGATTAGCATATATATATGTAGGCTATATATACATATACATATATATAGCCGTATTATATCAGTCATCCTTCAAGGAAAAGCAACCACTTCCAAATATGTCTTCCTACCGACCAAATTCCCTAATGAATAAAAGATCATTCTAAACATCTGGACGTTCAGGAGTCCCCACAGGGAGCACACAGTGGTAGCCTGCCCTGAAGAATGACGAGACTCCTTGTGCAGTGTCAAGAACATGACCATAATCTGAAGCAGGTGAAATGTTAAGGAAATATCGAAGCGCCACTATCAACTCGATTTCTTTTTGGATAGATGGTCTGGATTTTGAAATCAGGTAAGGCTGGCTTTTTGTATTGAAAGGTAAAGTCTCTCTCTCTCTCTCTCTCTCTCTCTCTCTCTCTCTCTCTCTCTCTCTCTCTCTCTCTCTCTCTCCTAAATGGTGTGTCTCTGCATTGTCAATCAACTGCTGTGGGTGGACAGAGCTTAGAGAAAATGAATCGATAAAGTAAAGTGGTGAGTCTGCCCACTCCATCAGAATGTATAACATCATTTCGTAATGTTAACCAAAAATATAATAATAATAATAATAATCATGAGTCTAAGGGAATTGAGCGTGTTGGCAGCACAGGTACGACCTTGTGCAACACATCAATGTGGCGTTGCCTTAAATAAGATTAACGAAAATAGTTCACAGAATTGCTGGTCATATTCGCCATAACTGTGATTTTAGCTCCCAAAAATGACAAGGAAATTGAAAGGTTCAAAGCACATAGAAATCGTATGTTTAATTAACTGTGAACCTTAATAGTAGCGAATATAGAGAACGATTTCTTAGTCATATTTCTCGATGTGTTTAATCGGAGTAGAAACAGTTCACGAGACTATAAAGATTTGCCGTAAGTAAATCACACTATGACAGGTAAAAATGGACAAATAAAAAGATTTAAGTTTAGATAAAAACGGGTAAGTGACAAATCTGTGATTTTACGTAATGTCTCCTGGTAGCCATAAACTTGGTGGGTAAATTTCATATTGTGTAATAATACAAATTTTAGTTTTTTATAGTTGTAATAGCTTTCAAATGCCTGGGGTCTCTAAAACCTGAAGTCAGCAAACATGGGTCGGTTGATACTTGATAAACGCTCCAGCATTCATATACACTGTAGCTTTAAATGAGAAATTTTCCCCTTAAAATTGTAGGAAGGAAATCTTTAGCATATAAAGAAATTTAATCCTGAATAGACTTTTTAAAATTTGGTCACAAAATAGATTAAACTTACAACAAACGCCATGAAATTGTCATTTTAAACAACACAATAGCACGATTTTCGCACCATATTTTTTCAAGAATCTACTCAATTTCTTCCTTTTTCATGAGTTGGAAACGTCACCAACAGATGTCACCCAGAAAATTTTGACGTAACTCCTGTAATAGAAAATGTATTCTTGAATAGGACATCTTCATGACATGGACGTTTCTGATTGGCTGAAAACCAACTGAAAGAACTTCCCTGGAAAATCTCAAGCACGTAACTTTTTGAACTCCATTTTCTGTTTTCTGCTCAGTCTTGTAATATGGTGTCAGTGTGAGAAGACGGTCTGCGTCCCTGTCTCTGTGGAATTAAGGTAGGTTTGTGGTTTGTTACACAAGACAAATTAATAGGTCTGATATGCTTTTTTTGCCAAAAGCAGTGGCCATAAGAAGTTTGTTATACTGGTAGACAGGAATTTTGCTGAATTTCACTGCAAATTCCTATACGTGGATGGAGGTGTACTGAATGTGCCCTACGAACTTTATTTTTTAAGTTGAACGTTATCAGCCTCAGCAAATATATTAGGAAGTTGCTTAACATACAGGGTAACTGGACAGAATTTTTCTCTCCCTTTAAGATGGCTGCCCAAGAAACCATTTGTTGGTAGACAGAACTTCAAACACCTATGTGTTAATTTCATCCGTGAACTGTGGAAAAAGTATGTGTTCAGTATTGTTCCTGCCTGGGCTAGAATATTTTATGAGGTTGATGAGTCCATAAGCTTTTCCAAACGAAAATTTAAAGGAAGCACCCTGAACTGGGTAGACATTTATTACCTGATCTACAAATGGACTACCTTACAAAGCAATTGAAGTTAGCCAAGATGATTTTGGAAGTCTCTGAAGTAATCGCCTGTAAAAATGTGCGTAGCTCAGAAGGACTTCAAAATGTAACAAATTGTGTACTATAGTTATTTGAAAGGATTTTCCATGTGGATTTGGTCAGAGACTGGTATAGACTAAGCACGGCCCCTTATGTTAATGTTTGGAATCTCGAAGCAGGAAATGAAGTCAGAGTATGTCGGGTGTTTAAAGAAATTGATTAGAGAAATTTCTCTCAGATTTTTATCGTACTACTCTGTAAGTTTCAATAGTTGCCTCGCACTCATTTACAGTATCTTGTAAGCTATTTTGTGTAAATGCAACAGCCCTTAAAATTGCCTTTTAATTTAGCGTTAGAAGGGAGCTAGTGACCCAATAGTTTGAGGTCTAGTGGTTTACAAATGTTTCAGAAGATTCTGGTTAACCTGTAAGTGTGATTTTATCATAGGAAGTTCGAGTTTGGGCTGATTAAATGTAATTATGGGTAAATTTCTAAATCTTTTAAAGGGAAATTAATTTGATGAACCAATGCCAGTATCCACAAAAGGTTTCGTAGTAAAAGCTAGTTTACGTACCTTACCTTCGTGCAATTTTGAATAAGGCTACATTCAATTCTTGGCTTGTATATAGCACTGTAGGCCAGATTTCAAAAGCATGTTAATTCGATTTTTAGGTATTTAGAACCTAAATCTGCCTAGGAGTAATGATTGTCTTTGGGTAACCAGCTCCACGTAAATATTGTACTGGTTTCGTCGCCTCATTGTCTGAGGACGGGCATTATTAACATTAAACCCCGTCTCAATTAAAACAGTCAAGATAAAGTAATGCAATACTAAGCGCATATAAGAGTTTGATTGCTAACTGATGACGATGAATATTAAAGGAATGAAGTTTTATATTTTAATGACATATGTGGCATTTTGAAGGAGCAAGTCACTGTGTATGGTTAAAATACGTGTACGGAGCTATGCAGTCCCAAGAATAAATCGCTTAATGGGACAGTTGCTGTCAAATTGGCCCCCGTGGGGTCATTAGGAAGACCCTTGTAGTTATGAGGCTTCCGAAAATGAACACTTTAAGTGCCAATTTTTATCACGATTAATTCATTATACATTATCCTTGTATTATGGAGTCAGATTTTTTCTTAAATACTTTATTTCAAAAAGCTTTACTTCATATTATTTTGTGATTCCGTAAACCAGGAGTTTTTTTCTCGTTTTCGAATTAGACCGACCCCATTAGACCCAAGACCGAATCCGTCATTTGAAATTCATCGAAGCTTAATGTCTTTTTTTTAGAGTTAAGAAAGCTTAATTTAATCTTGAGGGACAATGCAATGAACTTCTATTAGCCCCTCGGTAGCTTAGGTAAGTTTCTAACGAAGTTGATGCCCTTTTGAAGTTAACTTGCAAAGGTTCCTACACGTAAATACTCTTATAGTCATGGCCCTTGTGTCTTGAATGCCGTTTACATTATAAAGAAAAATCTGTTTAGCACGACAATCTGCTACGCAAACTTCACTGAAGTCTAAACATATTACAAACGAAAAAGGGTGATTAGGAAAAATGTTGAATTGAACGATATTCTAGGCCTATTAAGCGTCACTGGGTGGTTGCAGATTTTTAGACTTATGCAAACACATGGTTGTGCTCTTAACATATAGATGAATTAAAATTTTGTTATGAATTAGCTTAACCTTCCAGTTTGACTTTTCATTTGGAAAGTAATTCCTGGTTCATATTTTAGTTAAAAATGTTATAAGTTTGCAATGTAGGACCCGTTGTTTTAATTTGATGTTAGGGGCTTTAGAAATAAACCAATGACCAAACCGCACCAGAGGTGAACTATGTAACAGGAAGTGTGTTGGCGCGCAGTCGATATTAACAGTTATGGGCTGAAATCATTACTAAGATTCCCAATAAATAAAACGAAAACAAAAATATAGCAAGACTGTGGGAAATTCGAGTTTAAAAAATTTCCTACGATTCTTAATTTAGTTATGGGAATTCATACGAAAACATCTTTGGTACACAACTTCAGAATCTGACGCAATTTCTTTCTTTGCAGATAAAAGCAGAATTCTAGACGGATGACGTTTTTAATCACGTGACACAGCAAGAGGAAGTTTTGAAAATAGTGAAAAGCAGAAGATTTTTTATAATGAAAGTGTCTTCAAGTAGCTGAAGTGGAGTTAAAGTCGCTGATTGGCCATTCTCGTAGAGCTAACGTTTGCAATATTTCTATCTAGTTTTTAAATGCTCTAAGTATCTTCAGACTATAGCAACAGTATATATTATTTAGTTTGTGATGTAAGAGTAAATATACCAACTATTGATAAAGTAACAAAGTAAAATCTAAGAATCTACAGTAAAAATTTTTTTCAGAAGTTTTCTAGAATTGATGACAAAAATATATGCTGCATATATCTTCGGTTAATGTGTATTTGGCTGATAAAGATTTTAATCTATTGAGTGAAAAATTAACTAGATTCTAAAGCTAAAGAATTGACGTCATAACATAAACATTTTCGTTCACTCATATTCCCTGGAAGTGTAAAGTAACTCTGCTCTAAAAGTTTAACTTATTTATTAAAGATGATTTTTGTAAAACGCTAGACCTAACTTAAGTGTTAATATTACTGCATGTACTAAATATTCAATTTTCCACAGAACAGAATTGTCTTCAATGCAGCCGTCTAGGTCTGGGTCCCCACTTAGGCCTATGAGAAACCACCGTTTCAAGGACGACCACTTAAGGTAAACTAATTTATTTTTCTTTTGGGTTTAACAATGGGTCTTCTAAAGTCACTGCCGTGAGTGTAGGTTGCTTCGTTTCTCGGCTAGGTAGTATTTTGGTCTTTAAAAATCAGGTTCCATATTTTATACTTGTTAACTGTTACAAGCTTTGATGTTCTTGAATGTTAGTGTACGGAACTGTAAAGCTAGTGGCTCTTCAATTCGGATAATTTGAAATTGCCACGAATTAAGTGTTAGTGCACTTGATAATCTTATCGTTCTGTTTCATCAGTCAGTGGTTTAGTATTTGATATTCATTGTTTCACAAGTTCAGGTTGTAAGATTGGCTTGGAATCAAGTGTCAGTTACTCCTGTTAAAAGCCAGCACATTTTTCTGGCTTGGAATCAAGTGTTTAGTTACTGCTATTAAAAGCCAACACTTTTTTTCTGGACAAATTAAGGATTCTTTGAATACATCACCGTATGAAAATTTTAATAACCTAGTACTAAGGCTAATTGCTGTTCTTGACATTCTGTAAGTCCTAACAATTCAGAGTTGCTTCCCTAAATTGTCTGAGGTTTATCAATGGAATCTACCATCTAACTAGCTTAGATTTTGCTTTGACCTACACAAAGGTGGCGTTGGTTCCCAGGCTAAACCTAGGTCTTCAGGGATTTTGAACTGTCATGAAAAAAAAGCTGTGGATTTGGTTGTGATTTGGATCTGACACAGGAACTGTTTGAAGTTTCTCCTATTTTGTAGTACGACTGTTTGAAGTTTCTCCAATATTTGTAGCGTGAGCTTAGTTTACTCTTGCCAACAGTAGTTCACTCTCAAAGGTGCTATTTTTCTCGCTGGCTACACCGAAGGCTTTTTCAATTTTGTCTGGAAGTTGTACCCTTCTCTGTCCTAATCTGAATCATCAGCCACGCACATATTTTTAAGAGATCCCTTTTTGGAGGGTACATCTCAGTTGGCCTATTTGTTTCAGATTTATTCTTTTTCCTGTGACCTATTTTAGCATTTATCTACTTCCATCTGTCTGGGACAAATTGATATCGTTGTTTTACGGAAGTGTACACAATCGCCTGCAGTGCATTCGTTAACAGTGAGCCTTCCAATACCCTAGTTTAATGCACTAGATGGGTTTAGATAGGTCATCAGTCATTCTCCAGTGAGAATTGTCTAGCCCCAATTACAGGTTGAAGGTTCAGTGTGAAGTTCATTAACTTGTGAAAACCAGCCATATATAGATAAAATATCTAACTGCTTTCTAGTTAATGCTATTAAATGGTTGTGATTATTTGTTGTATTTTTGCAATGTATTGTTTTGTTATTGTGCAATGTGTTTTATTGTGCAATGTGTTTTATTGTGCAATGTGTTTTATTGTGCAATGTGTTTTATTGTGCAATGTGTTTTATTGTGCAATGTGTTTTATTGTGCAATGTGTTTTATTGTGCAATGTGTTTTATTGTGCAATGTGTTTTATTGTGCAATGTGTTTTATTGTGCAATGTGTTGTTTTGTTATTGTGCAATGTATTGTTTTGTTATTGTGCAATGTATTGTTTTGTTATTGTGCAATGTATTGTTTTGTTATTGTGCAATGTATTGTTTTGTTATTGTGCAATGTATTGTTTTGTTATTGTGCAATGTATTGTTTTGTTATTGTGCAATGTATTGTTTTGTTATTGTGCAATGTATTGTTTTGTTATTGTGCAATGTATTGTTTTGTTATTGTGCAATGTATTGTTTTGTTATTGTGCAATGTATTGTTTTGTTATTGTGCAATGTATTGTTTTGTTATTGTGCAATGTATTGTTTTATGTATGCCATATTTTATTGTAGTTAGTTCTGTTTATACTGGAATACAGTAGTGATTCACATATCCCAGTGAAAGACATGATTATCGACAATAGCATTTTAAAACTAGCTTTATATATAAATGCATAGATAAAGATTAACAAACCACCTTATACTTTTTTATAATCAGGCATCAGAATTTAAACTATAGGAATAATTTGCTATGGTCTGTATTTTCAGGATTTCTCTCAGCCTCTTCAAAGCTATGAGCTGCTACATCAGGGAAACTGCTTTTGAGTGCCGTTACCTCTCAGCAACACGAGTCTTGTCAGCTAAAATCGACCACCTGCGGTTGACTGGATTTGTCTGCATTATACTTAAAGTGTACTTTAGTAAGGCGAATTACTTTTTAGTAAGGCAATACTTGTCATATACCTTGCTCTAAATATTTTCCAGCTCCTACTCAGTAATAAATTAAAAGAGCTCCTACTCAGTAATAAATTAAAAGGAGTTAAGAGCTGCTATGAAACAACTAATAGTGCTGTTTTAAACTTGTTTCAAAAACTCTGAATTTTTCTTATTAGGATCATTGTTTCAATATTTACTGAGTAAAACTGTTTTTCAGGTATAGTCTCCAGGAAGGGGTGGTTTGAACACATGCGAGTGATGTCAGAAACCTTTTGAAAGAGGTCACTGAAACTTGAGCTCTTAGATTTTTATGTATTAGAAGGTGAGAGACTTCAAATATTTCACTAAAGTTATTACGGTACAACATAGTGTTTATAAGACTCTGAAGGAATAGTGAAAGCCATAATTACATTAATGTATCTATTAAATATTGACAGGTCCAAGGGTACAGCTACAGTTATTACTTGGATCTCCAAGCAACCGTTTTATCAATGAAATTATTGTATACTGGAACATATCCCCATGGAGTTGTAGAGTGGATTGCAGGCCTTGGCACAGACAGGTTAAAGAGAACTGTTACCTCAACTGTTGAATGACTGAGGAAAGATGATGACGAACGACTTGTCTCCAACTGGAGAGAACAATCGTCTTCACTTCAGAGAAGAGTGGAAGAAAACCTGAAGGGCCGTCTCCAGCGGAAGAGAACCATTGCTAGACCTCAGAAATGGATGAGGAAACACTTCAGATGTCTCCCACGTGGAAGGGAATTGTCTCACCATGAGGGTAGAATGAAAAGATCACATATTGCTTGCTCCCATGAAGATAATCTGCGTGGAGGTGCAATGTTGGTGGCCCAAATGTTACTGCGTGAGGAGTCATGCATATCCGTACCATCTATCTTTGACTAGCGTTATTTCTCAAGTATTATCACACTGCTGAGACCTGTCTAATGAGAATCTGTTCTGCCACTGTCATCTGTTAAATTCATGGAGAAGCCAAAAGAAAAATGAACACCTGCCTTTTGGTGTCAGTCTGTGCAGCTTTTTATGGTTCCTATGAAAAGGGAACAACTATCCTCAGAGCACATTCTTCACTTATAGCAGATTCTTACCCTCCAAGAAAACTTTTCACTGCTAAATCTTTCTGAAAGTCCTTCCAGGGCTGCTATTCCCACAGGGATCTGCCAGCTTAGTCCACTTCCTGTTGCCACTTCTGTGCTGTTCTCTTGTTCTGAAGGGAATACTTACTGCTAATTCATTTATTCATCTGGTATTTCTATTGTTTTTTGTGCTGACAACACTTCTCTGGAGAGACATCTTGCACTACTAACACAGGTTGGAGTAGGGAGTTCGAGTCTGCTGGTATTCACACACTCAGGGGTTGGTGTTATTAGCATCTATCCCACTCTTCTGCTACTACCATTCTGTAGGAGAGCTTCTCTTACACTGCTGACAGTGTTGAGTCCGCTGGCATGTGTCTTCCAATGAGGACCTTACTCTCCTAGCATCTTTCCTCAGCAAGAGTAGTTCTGCTCCCACCGTCATGGTCCTCCTAAGTATTCCTTGCACATTATGTCCTCAAAGGGGCCTCTCCGTGCCACTGGTATTCACCTTCTGAGGGATCACCTGGTATTATTCACGTCTGTAACTAAATCCCTGCTGCTACTGGCACCTGTCGTCGACGAGCTTCCTTGAAGAAAACATTCGAGGGTTTTCTGCACAAATCTCAACAAGGTGCTCAACAGTAGTGAAGTGTTGAATTGTCTCCAAAGCCTCCCCCTGGTCTAGTAGCATCTGGGAGTTCATACTTCAGTATTTTTCCACTCTGGACAGTTAGTTCCTCTCGGCAGTTGTCCATCACGACCTAGAGACAGACAACCCATGTTAGTTCTATTTTCAGGAAACAGCAAAACATGAAACTGCATAAATTATAATTGGCTACACCCATGAAATTTCTCAATTTGATTACCACTTACATCAATAAATGAATATTCAGAATTAGTTTTTCAACTTCCTTGAAACAGTCTACATAGTAAAGAATATATTACTGGCATTATAATTCTCTACTCCAAAGATGTCACACTGAAGAGCTCCACTGTACTCCATAACTTAAGAGCAATGAAGCCCTGGATAGACCTATGTTACATTATTAAAGAAATCTTGAGTAAATACTAGATCATAAATCAATGTCCTGTTACTCTACCATACATTATAACTGAAGATAACTATAATAGTTCAACAACACATGGTAAAAAAATAAAACTCCTCAAAGTGGTCTGACTTTAGTACTAACCAAGTTTCTGGGAAAACAGCTCATGCTATTGCAAGTTCTGAAACTTTAGATTTAACTAGGCAAATGGAAAAACAAAAATCAAAATGTGATCAAGGCACTTGAAGACTACTTTCCATAAAGAGTCACCTCCCTTCAACCACACCAGCTATTCCTTGTCACTCAACAGTAAACAGTCCTCCCTCAGTATTAAAAACTTGTGCAGACACTACAAAAAACTCAGTCCTTAAATTTATACTAGTTTGCTCCCTGGCAAGAAAATGAACAGCAATAATATGCACATGGCATAGTAAATGAACAACTAATTGCACTTCACATCCATTACCAGCTAATTTACTTTATTCTACAACAATTTGCAATGAATTTTTGGTAATTACTGAACCTTAAAACCAAAGCCATACAATCTTCCTTCCATAATTATAACCTAAACTCCATGAAATGGATAAGGAGCTATTCAATAATTTACAACAAAGGAAAATTTCTGCTAAAAAGCCACTAGCATTGAAATATCCCATCCAGTTCTAAATTTCTAATTACCTTAGCAAATTTACCAGTTAACACCCTAACATACCAGTACCTACTATCTTATGAAATTTAAACCTTGCAAATCACGAACCAAACTAAAAAATCTAGTGATTACCATAGATGTTTTCAGCTTTGAATAATCTATTCTGGCTTACAATACAGGAAGCCCCAATCTACAAAGGAATAGCATGCTAAAGAACTTCAAATTACCATACAAGGGACTATCCAGCATTCTAATCCAGACAGGGAATCCATCCTTACTATTTTACTGAGGTCTTGTCCACTAGTCAAAGAATGTAATTTTATAGAAAGAACTGCTGTACTTACACCAATTCAACACTGGTGTACTTGAGCAATATATTGTGCAATAATACAATAGAGTACAAAGGTATACATTCATAAGCCAAAATCAATGAACCAGTCATTTATTCAAACTCTTGGCTCCCAAGAGCATTTACAGAGTCTCACCAGTACTGTTTTCACAGTGCAGTTTTTCAGACAAGTTTATCATTCTTGTCTAGTAATTCATTTGCTGTCAGGCTTGAAATTGTACAAGGCTGCATGTAGTAGTGAGGACAAAAGTTAAATCTTGCATAATGTTTATGTCCAGCCATTTTATAACGTCTGCTCCTGTCATTTATCACCTTTATCTATTGTAAAATTATCACCCAAGACACTTAACCAGTGCAGAGCCAAACAATTGGCTGCAACATTAGTTGCAAACTGGTGAATTCTGGTGCTGGCATTTTTAAGATAGTCTTCTGATAAGCCACCCTTATTAAAAATGTCAAAATTTAATTTTGATCAGTTTTGTTTTTAATTTTGATCAGTTTTCAGTGTCTAATTGTGATAAGTTTTGGGTTTTAATTCGCCAACTTCCACCTCAAATCGTTAAGACTGTGCTGTGGAAAGTTACCAAACATTTTGTACTACCATTTTAACTGTCTTCACTCAAGATTTAGTACTTTTATGTCATACAAACAATATTCTTCCATTTTTACAAGAACTATGTACTGAATATTGCTAGGTGGTTCACCATGCTACTCCTTTATAAAAATTTTTAGCTGTGGCACTTTTATAAAATGACCTCAGGACTTTCCCTTTAACTTGAAGGATTCACAAAGAAACTTAAGCCTTTCATCTTGTCTTTACTATTAAGAATACAATAAAGATTTTGAACACAAAAATTCATGGCTTTGAAAAGTTAAATATTTTTCAGCCAGAGTTCATTCACAAAATGTATTGTCAAAACACAACAGGGCCCTCACTAAAGGAAACGAAGTCCAAACTAATGAGCCCTGGGAATCAGCAAGCTCATTTCTATCTTGAAATTCCTGCACGTCACCATGACATTCTGTGCATTCTACACCAAGCATATTCCCACACATTCACTTTCACAGTACTTTGCTATCCACACATTCAGCTACTGGCTGTAGGTTAGTAAAGTTAATCATTCATTCAACACTGAACTACACTTCTCCATATGGTAGAAATTCCTGCAAATAGCCAGTGGCATAATTTCAGACCACTAATTTTCAATCATTACTGAAAGCTTAAACCTATTACCCACCACCTATGGCTCTACCAAGCACTACTGCCCATAAGCAGCTAACTTAAGCCAGCTAAGTGCTCTACCTCCAACCTCCTGCCTACACCAAAGCCCCTTCTGACTCCTACCACCATAAACTGAATAAGTTAAATCTACATACAGAACATTTCTCAACCCTTAAAACTCCATAACTAAGGTCCTAACAGCTGTTACCTTAAAAGCAAAAAACCCTCAACAGCTTGCCAACTCATTCAGAAAGACCCTCATTCCCCAAAATAATACACACTTCAACGTCCCTCAAGCGTGTACACAAGGATGCAACAAAATGTCCTCATTTTCTGTAAAATTATCTGGCACTATTTGCATTAAATTTATATTCAGAAGCAAGTACTGTACAGTATTAAAAACATTCACAGCCAAGTAATTTTCAAAAGTATAGTGAGAAATTCCAACCAAAATATCCCATTATGAAAAGCATTTTTTCTGATACAAAAAGGTCAGCACTTCTGCAAATATCTTGCTAAGAATACACCACTTAGTCAAATTTGTTCCCACCCTGGAGTATGAAGCTATACCCGCTAGGCACAGTATCCAGATTTTATTTGCACTCCTTATGGCAACATCCATGTAGTACAGCTATCAAGCTGAACTAATTCAGCTATTCAATTTTTATCAGTTATTTTCAAGTAAGCCTTTTCACCCAAATTCCCCTAACAACTTGGGTGTAACCATAAGCTTAAACGAGACTTAAGGTATTTTAAATAAGCTAGTTTACAAAAAATATGAAGGTATTTGTACTTTATAACCTTGGGTTGCTGCAGATTTACAATTACAAAGTTCCATCTCTTGGAACTCAAGTTTTCCTTAGTAGCAATTTCCATGTTTACAAGACAGTGAATCATTAGTTGTGGCAAAAACAGCTGTCATGACATTCAAGAAAAGTCATTCACTACACTGTATGCTATTAGAACTTTGCAACCTGGCATGTAATGTTTCAAGACCACACAGAACATAGGATGCGAAGACACTATGAACTTAGATCAACCACAAAAGAAAAAAAAGAAGTTAGAGAAATGTGGGAAGAAGTTTATATATTTCTACCCCCTGCTACACTAAATTCCCCTCAAAAACACTGCTTTCATAGAAACTCAGTTATGTTAACAATACAATTCAAACACTATATAAGCAAACTATCACGTACAGCCTTACAGAAAGTCTCTACCACCCGCTGTGCCTTTTACAAAAAGGCTTTGAATCTTCCAGTATCCCACACTACCTTCTACAAAAAGTGAAGAGGGCTGACTTTGTAGGAACAAAATTTAGCTCAAAGCAATCTCTACCTATAAGCTGTGCATTCTTCTATGGTTCCATTTTCAAAGGCATGGATCACTATCGTACTTGGTTCACTGACGAAGTTAATTCCCTCAGGACAGACGTGTTGTGGAAAGGCACATTAAGAAAGCTTGACAAAACAACAGCAACTGTCTTACCGTTCACCTGCAAAGAAATTTGATTTATAGTAGGGCAACTAACCTATTATCTTATATTACATAAAACAGTTCAGAGGATCTAATTTTTTCAGTTATTTTTTAACTACTGACCAAAACAGCATTTAAAAGTACTGAATGTATATTTTCATCTAAAGTTTATGATCATCTACTGTTAAGGGCATAGTCAACTTCAAAATTTTTTGCTGAGCAAGCTCCATGTTAAGTTTTTAGGTTTAGAATTTTCTTGGTAACTTATTGCTGTGCTGGGCAGCTTTCCATATTAGACCATTGGACTTCTGACACTGATGCAAATGAGGCTGCACCTTGGCCAATAATGTTACTCTAGTACCAATTAAGTAATCCTAACGACATATGCTGTAATACTATAAAAAATATATTCCATATACTTCATTTATCTATTCACTAAATTTCACTTCCATAACCAATTTATTTTCTCTTTGTATTTTACTGACCTTAGAAATCCCTTGTGATGAATACTATGTGTATCAGAAAATCAGTCCATTCCATATTTAGCCAATATTATAATCAATGATTTATGACAGCCTAAGCTCTACCTTAGAGTTTCCAGACCATGCTAGCTAAGACCCACAATATTTAAAGTATATTTATGCTATACCAAATAATGCTGCAATCTAGGTTTCGTAAGCCCTGGACATAAGATCTGGATAAAACTTATTAGACTTGTGGGAATACACAAATGCAAGTACTGTATACAAAACTATGGCTACTACTGTTGAAAAAATGCACCAGAAACAAACCATACCGTATCAGAATGGAATACAGTACAAGATTTAGGGAAAATGCCAAGAACTCGGACCTGTGAGGTCATTCAGCATGAAACAGTGCAAGGTCTTAGAGGTTAACAGGAGGAAACCCTGTTTGAAAAAATTGTTAGGACAGGGTGGAAAGCAAAAACATACTATATTCAACAACTCTCAAGAGCCCACCTCAAAACATTGATATCAACTAAATTGAAAAGGAATAATTACATTATTAAATGGCTATGTCAACAAAACTCAGCATTTCACCTAACCTGTCAGACAACCTTCAGAAGAAATTTTTGGATTCTACCCATTCCTATTTTAACTTTTCACCATTCCTTATTTCAGAAAGCCATAAACTACAAATCAGTGAGTACATAAGATGGAGGACTGGCTGTAGCAACTGAATCAACTAAAATAGAAATTGGCCAAAAGTCAAGGACTTTACCTACAAGGCCATTCAGCGCTGAAATGGAAATTGACTATTTTAGACCCCAACTGCTTGCACCAACAGATGTCAATGGAGCTAAAGTATAGTCAGACATCTACAACTTTACCATATGGTTGTACAGTATAAAAGGCAATCTTGTGTACAACAGCTGTGGAAGTATATACTGTATGCAATGAAAAATTTCCACAAATCTTCAACACTTTCATCCTGACCAAAATCTGACTCAGACTTGTCCAATTCCTATCAAGTTTCCCTTACCTTCCTGAGTGGGCCAGCATCTCCAGTGGGTCAGTCTCCAACTTCAGGTTTAAATATTTTGATTTCTTCATTTTAGCTCCTGTCTCATCACAAAGGGCACACTCCAACCTGAATGGAAATAGACCTTATTAATACTTTGCACAAGGAACAAATGAGATTACTGTGCTTAGATACTTAAATTTACAATAGAAACTGAATGTCACAGTGCAGATGTTCATAACTTTACTGCCTATGAATTGTACTAAAAATAAAGCACTGGTTGGTACAGTTGTAACCCATTTTGTACAAGCAGTCTTAAAACTTTTCAAGCTCAAAGTATCCTTAAAACTATACCCATCTTACACAACACTGACAAAACACCTAACCATTTACGAAGGACCTAATTCAAAGCATAGAAATAGTCAATTTGCAAACCACCAAGCCCCTAATTAGCTAGCCTTCATTTCAAAGTACAGTACTCTATGAACTTCAAAGTTTATGGCACTCCAATGCCCATAGATATTCCAATCTTATCCTATTTGCATAACTCCCATATACAGTGCAAATTTGTTTGCTGAATAGATTTACCTATTCATGAAGAGCAGATTATGGGGGATGAATACACAATCCACCCAAAAATAAAATTGGCCTTTACACTGGATCCTGTCCACCCATATCCATTCATTGACTAACACCACTCAGCTCAGTTGCGGCTAGTCAATTCCTATCAGTTTCAAATGCCTGGACCTCAATTAGGAAAAAAAGGTCCACTAATGACTGTACTGTCAAAGTAAATTTTAATCTCCCAAGTTTTTTCCCGTTTGTGGTCTTTTTCAAGATAAATTATGGAATGATCATCCAAATCAGGTAGTTGAATTTCTTAAAACTAAAGTTCCATCTCATAGCAAATGTCTTGAGGTTCACAATTTACTTGATTGGTTTTAATTTTTTTCCTGTATTTATAAATTTTCTGTACTAAGAATTTCCTTGTTGGGGTGCCTGGGATTGCCACAAATGCATTCTGCTTTTCCAACAGGGGGTGCAGCCTGGCCAAAATAGTGGAAAAAAAAAAAAAACTTAAAATATCCCTCACCATGTGAAAACTAAAAAATGCTAACACTTAAGTTCGATTTTACTTGTAATAGGAATTACCAAAATTCCTCCAACACTTAAATACATTAGTAATCTCAGCACTTTGTCCTTAATTGCCAAACTAAAAACTAAATGGGATCATCAATCCAAATCATACGACAAAATCACTAAGGCAAATTCCTGAAACAAAACAAAAACCATACAGTAACCTTCACTTCCTAAAACTGACACCAAGTCTTCATTGGGAGAGGAAAAGCCACCTTCAACCTAACCTAGGCTAGTTGCATTTTCAACGTAGTCAAAACTAAACCCACTGAAGTTTCAGATTAGACTTAAATTACAATAGTCTAGTAGGCAACATCTAGCTTAGAGCTCAACCTTTGAAAACATTTGTGAACTCAATAATTTGCACCACTAGTCAATACTTCAGACTGGATAAAAACTAAAATAAAATGTGAACCTAAGTAGCATTTGTACCCAGTTTATACTGCACAAAACTTAAAATGCCTAATTCCATAATCATAGTACAAAATGCAAAAATACCAAACATCACAAAAGTCCAAAAGATAGCTATTTGTCGGCAGTACAGGTATTAGCTACTGAGAGCTGGACTTTTACATATCTTTTATAATATATAGCCTAATCCACATGATAGTAAATAGTTTTGAAGAACTACGCCCACGTGTTTAGGCACAAAACATCAAATAAAGGTAAGCAAACTAGTAATTATGATGCCCCATGTAAAGTTACAGGGGACAGTACTTATGATTAAGGGTTCACTAACGGGGATGAGTAGGCCTATTTGACGCTTAAAGAGAAACTCCGTTAAAGTTGGAAAGTAACAGCCTACCCAGTTAAATTGAACCTAACCAATCAAGAACAGCACAAGAACTGTACTGTCATTAGCATAAACCTAGGGAAAACAAGCCGGACGAATAACCATTATCTAGTAGCTGATCTGGTCGACTACCCATGTATGTTCCAGCCTACTAACCACTGAAAAGCTCAGCTCAGTTCTGTCCAATACAAACTACAACAAGCATGACAAAACTAATCAGACAATTCAATTCCATATAAACATATCACTACACCCCCATTTCAAGTTAATTAAAAAAAAATTTTTTTTCAAAAAGACTCCAGCTAGCCATTTCTACATTAAAAACCATTTTGGGTTTTTCATGCAAAAATGGCCATATGATAGGGCACTAAACCTAAAAAATCCACCCTAATGTAACCTAGGGGTGTTTACTGGTTACAAAATTGCCGTAATAGCTACGGAGGGGGTGCAGGGGGCTCGTATGGTCTTACCTTATGTCGTAATATGATTATTTTTGTTATTAAGCACTTGCAAAGGTTATGTATTAAGAATTTTTTGAAGTTTTACCCACGAAAATTATAAAAATGGGAGGTGGCTGGAGTTTTCCGAAAAATAACCCAAAAATCAATTTTACCCTACCTAGGCCTATACTTTATATAACTAATAGGTAAACGAAATTGTTCAAAATCTGCATTAGGCTAGTCTGAGGTCGGAAAATAAAGCTTGGGTTTTGCTCACATATTACACTAAAAACGGCTACCATACTAATAGCAGTTCAAATTTAAGCGGAAAATTTACAAATACTAAACCTAATGGATAATCCTACATGGGACCCACTAGGCCTAAGCTTAAAATTAAACAAATCAGTTTTTAAATAGAAAACCAAATAGTTTCAATAATCACTTAAAAAGCAACATATCACTTGAAATATCTAAGGAAAATAAATTTAAATACTTAAAGAAAATAAAAAAAGCTTACCTCTTAATATAAACTTCACGGCGTCCTCTAGTGAAAACACCGAGGCGACGGTTTTCCACTCCGTCTAGACCTATGCAACCAAGGACGACCAAGCACAGGCTCATGAATCCATTGCTTTTTCGTCCTTGTGCAAAAACAAAGGAAGTAACGCCATCTGATTTTTAGTTTTCTATCTCTTTAATTTATAAGTCTCAGCCACGTAAAATATAATGTTTCCTTTCTTATTTCCTCTGCCATTCGAATAAAAGGTTATTATTTGATAGGGCATGTTTCTGTTAATATGCATTCATGAAAGATAGGCCTAATCTTTGTAATCATATATTTTGAATGATTGATGTGTACTTAATGGCGAATGTGGTGTCATTTCTTGGCATTAGTGATGAAACAACCTATTTATATATATATATATATATATATATATATATATATATATATATATATATATATATATATATATATATATATATATATATATATATATATATATATATATATATATATATATATATATATATATATATATATATATATATATATATATATATATATATATATATATATATATATATATATATATATATATATTTGTGTGTGTGTGAAAATGAGGGCTTACTAACAGGCCAAAGCTGATTAAAATGAGATTTTGACAGAAAAAAAGGGTTGGAAATTGAAATATATAACTGCAAAAATACGAAATAAAGGGGGAAAATCATTGTCAGTGGTTGACTTATTAGGAATAACACAATTTCCACATGAATCATTAATCATCACACTTCAAGACAATACTTTAGTTTTAAAATCACATCTGCAAAATGTCAAAACTTCCACCGGGGCCATTATACCAAAACTCTGCTAATTGCTGTTGACGTACACTTGCTGAAATAATAATAATAATAATAATAATAATAATAATAATAATAATAATAATAATAATAATAACAAAGAAGAAGAATAAATGCGATCAGACGACGTTTAAAGACAGATATTACAAAGTAAAAGAGAGCCGTTACAAAGGTAAGACTCCACCATCATTGTTACTACTACTTCTTGGCGGTTAAAATCGTCCGTGTTCTTTCAAAACATAAACAACTCTTGGTTAATGTTAAATGTCTTATTTATTGTGTAATTATCGACAAGCAGGTGTAATCCGGGGTTAAAAAAGGTAATTAAAGACGGGTTTAATGTAATTGTAAGGTAGATAATGCTTATATATGGATATAGTAGTTATGGTGGTTGAATTTATTAATCATTTGACGTAATTTTTGATTATTCAAATTACGTAACTAAAACTTTATATATATATATAATATATATACATTTTTTTTAGGTTTATTATGTGTGTATATACGTTCAAAGTCGTATATTTATGTGAGGAAATAAAGGTCTTTTAAGATTTCAACTCGTTGCCTATATGCTTGGCATACCCCAGGGCCAGTGGTGGTTCCCAGCCTGTTTTTGGACGTAACCCTCTTAATTTTTTTTTTTTTTAGCTTCTTGATGCCCCCTGTGGTGATATATAATTCTTAAAATTCAAAAAGTGAATCATAACATAATTTGGTTTAATTCTCGAATCCCCCCCCCCTTGAAAATCAAATTACCGCCTCCCCCCACAATTGGGAGCCACTGCCCTAGGGTACAGCCTAACCCCTCCGTTATAACCTCTATTCTAACCTCTTATCCTGGTAGCCTACTGGGTATCAAAATCGTCAGCGCTAATTGCAGTTCTGAGGAAGAGCTCCGCATGGAGATACTGTTTATTAATTTTTTTTTTATACTGGAAACTAGGCTATAGAAAAGCACAGTCTTTTGTTTAGCTATTACGAGGGAAAGCTCTGCGGGACGCCATGTTCGGCGCCAGCCCTTCGGGGATGAACGCAAACGCACGAAAAGATGGCGAATTGATACTTCTAGGTAATAGCTCCGCACAAACTGTGTGGAACGGTTCTGCCAATACGAAAGTCATTATGGAGCCATATGTTCAAGAAGGGATTGGCTAAGGAAACCTATTATAAAAGGAACCATACTAACCTAATGTACCCTAACCTAACCTAATAGGCCATGCTACTTAGCCAGGGGCAGAATACCCCTGGCGAAGGAAACCACTTTTTACCAAAAGTTTCCCTACAACACTCGGCATGCGCAGTAGCCTTCCAGGACGGCCAGCATACGAAAACATAATCAGTTCTGAGGTTAATTACAGTCGACCGACAAAAAATAATGGTAAATTCTTGATAAGCAACCACACTACTGTTGCTCAGTCATAAAATCATATTAGCCTGGTAAACGATAACTTTGTTGCATTTACCCATGTCAGGTTCCATCCCTGTAAGTACCATGGCAATGTTTTCGTCATAAACATTTTTCTGCGTCAGAGTTTCTCTTGGCAGGGTTAGACGTGAAGTGAGCTTAGGCAGGTAGGGGAGAATGGAGACAGTGGTATTGGGCAGAACCACTTAAATTAAAAAAAAGGAATATGCAGAAATATGTATTTTATTCATTTTGCAAGAAATTATCGCCAGAAATTATTGCCATGCTACGTGGTTACTGGAAAACCATGCAATTCATGTCCCCCTTCAGAAAAAGAAAAAAAAATTGTATCGCTAGTAGTGCTTTAGAATAACTAGATTTTCTTTCAGACTTAATTTAGTTCCTCTAAAAATTGTTAAGAGCCTATCCCACTCATCAATTCGGCACCCAAAACATCAATCTCTGTCTTGAATATACTGTTCACATGTACCTGCCAGTCTTCGAAAATCTAGACTAAGAATTGATCGAGTTTAAACTGGTCTGTTTGGTGTTGATATAATAACAAGCAAATTCTTCTAATGTCACAGCAGCCTGAATGACAGTTATTTAGGTGACAATTGATTTGCAAAGCTAAGGTTCTGTGAGATAAAGTTTAGACCAAGATCGAAAAAGTCATTGCAGAGTGCAGACCCTACAGGATAGCCCCATGGGAGTCTTAGAAATGTGACTCATAAGGCCGTTAATTATTAAACTATTTCAAAATAATATCAACCAGGCTTAGTCAAGGTGTACAACATATAGTTCCTTCCTTTTGTCGTTTTCGTACCGTGATTTTCACACGGCTGTTGAACGTAGCTCTCATTTTACTCTTAATTTTCAGATGGGTTCGCTCAAGCAAGTGTTTGCTGATTGTCAGCGGACGACAGCCTCGCATCCAAAACTTCTGAAACAGTTGGTTGCGATGCATAACAAGGTACAGTTTGATCAAGGTCAATTATAGAAAAATTAAGGGTCTATAAACCTGCTTTTGGAGAGGGAGTGGTTTATGTTTTTACCAGGTTGGGTATATACTCAATAACCCCTTTCGTTCCCAGCCCCTGGGTGCGTAAAATACACAACACAGTGAGTCATAGCAGTTTAAGCTGCAGATGTTGACTTGCCACTAGTCTGCCTAAGCTGCTTGTAGAGATCTACTGCTTAAATAGCCTATTTATAAGTCATATCTAATCATTTTGTTGATCAAATGCATGACAGTTCAGTACAGTATTACATTTTGGTAATTTTTACAAAATTTCTCGTAGATATTAAATACAATGTCTGTGTCCTAATCTGTTCTATTTCATGAATGTTATCATCAAAAAATATGAAGAAGGATTCTGAGTTTAAGTAGTAGGTAGAGTACTGAAGGGTTTTCTGATGTAACTACTTTTTCTGTACATTTAGTTGAAGTGATTATTGTCATAAGAGTGGTGTTATCCAGTGCTAATTGTTTGTAAATTGTAAATGTTTCACACACCTTTTTATAATCGGCATTCATTTTCGTTCTCATTTACAGAGTGACCTTAATACCTTTGTGGCGAACTTCACAAACTTATTGAAAAGGAGCTTAATTCACGGAGATAAGCAGCCAGCCGTGGAACGGACACTGACCTTCGTCGCAAAGTTTGCCACGATGAAGAAAGAGGAATCAAACAAAGAAAATGCCAAGAGAGAGGAGGAGGAGGAGGAGGAGGAGGATGAGGGGGAAGAGGACGAGGAAGAGGAAGAAGAAGAAGCAGACATATTTCTGGTTCGCTTGATCGAATTTCTTCTCAATGTGAGTAGACCTTCACAACGCATGGCTTGATTTCTTAGGGTTTTGCCGAGATAACGTTTGTTTTACTTTTTGATTTATTCATTCACAACTCTTCATGCTTTTGTTTGCTTCTAGAGCCACGAAGCAAATAGCCAGGCCGTTCGATTTCGTGTCTGTCAGCTCATCAACAAGATTTTGAATAACATGGGGGAAGAGGCTGTGATTGACGACGAGCTATACAGCAGCATTTATGACACGATGCTGCAGCGGCTGCAAGACAAGGTAGCCTCTGTGAGAGTGCAGGCTGTGCTTGCTCTTGCTCGATTGCAGGATCCCCGAAATAAGGCGTGTCCAGTTATTAAAGGTAAGCTTAGGATACGTTACGGATTGTATTTTGAAGGATCTGATTTGGATTTTGTAAGGTGTTAGAATGTGATGGGTTTATGGCAACAGTGTTGCATTTCACAGTTATCATCATTATTAAAAATTTTTATGTCAGCTCTATCGTTTACAGGCAGCCTCGGTTACCGGCGATCTGGTTTTACGGGGCTTGTCTAGCGACGACGATAACCAGATTTTCGTCGCCGATAATCGGTTATCGGCACTGATCGCCTCTTATCGGCGGCGCTGATCACCAGTTATCGGCGCCGCTAACCAGGGATCAGTGCTATTATCACCTATTTTCGGTTAGCGGCGATTTCCGATTGTTGTCACGCTGTCAGGAACGGAACCCCGCCGATAACCGCAGACTGCCTGTATAGGGGTAAATGTGAATCGAGTTCTTTCCATTCCTTTTTGCCCTGTGTACTTTCTGCCTGAATCCCCATCTGGTTTGGGGCTTTAACTATACCTGTTTCCAGAGATTTTCTCAGTCTTCCAGAAAGTCTTCATCATGCTACTTTCCTAACTAACTGTACCTCAGCCGTTCACAGCATTGCAACGTTACCTTTTGCAAGTGTTTTTGTTTCTTCAGCTTACAGGTATCATCTTTCTATGGACCCCAATCACGATGTACGCCGAGCTGTCTTGTCAGGTATAGCCATAACGTTTCAGACGTTACCGGACGTCTTGGAGCGCACAAGGGACGTAAATGATGTTGTAAGGCGTGAGGTATGTTTCTTGAAGCAAATTATATTTTTAGAGATGATTTCATTCCAAAGAAATACTTTTAGGAGAGGCTCAGATGCAAAAGAAAGTATGGACATGACATTTGTTGCAGTGATGCAGTTTGCCTGTCGTGTAAATGAAACATAAGGTTTAATGTGTAATATTTAAATTCATGTATGTCTAACTTAAAATGAAATTTTAATTGTTTGCGGTCCTTCAGTGCCACATTTTTCTTCCAAATATCTTTTGCGGTTGAGGTCTTTGTGTGTTAAATATAGTGCAATTAGGATAAATGCATAAAACTGCATCGTGTTTTTAAGGGATGTTTTGAAATTCAGTGAAGAGTCTCTATACATCCTTTAAAATGGTTCTTATAAGTATGACTTTTGCCACCTTCAGTTGAAATTGGTTTTGACATTTGTCCACGTTCTTGATATTTTCCAGGCCTTCAAAGTGTTAGCACAGAAGGTACACATCAGATCCCTGACTATTGCGCAGAGAGTCCGTCTGATATCAGAAGGGCTCAAGGATCGTTGCGAAGCAGTCCGCAAGGCTGTGGAAAAGTGTCTGATCCAGTCGTGGTTACGCATGGTGAACGGCAACATCCTGGAAATGTTATCATGTCTGGACGTCGAAGCATCTGTCGCTGAAGCGGAGTTGGCTCTGAAGACGTTGTTCAGAGACAACTCTTTCGCTGAGATGGCTGAAAACTTTGGACTTGACGTCAGCAAGCGCATCATCGATTACGGTGCCCTTCGCCCGGAGTCGGCACTGTACTGGAGGTGCTTCACTCAACATCTCAGGTATGGACACCAATATATGCTAAGAAATGTGGATCTTTTGTGTGTTTAACGGAAGAAAATTGTAATTTAACCACAGTAGAATGAACATTAATGTTGTGTGGTGTCTTTCATCCTTAAAAACTTTTTTCGTGTGATTGATTTTTTGATGGTGAGGTGCAGGATTTTGGCTGTTTATTTACTACTCATATATATTCTAAAGTTTTCCCGTGCTTTTTCAGAAATGAAGGCTTAGAAGAAGCTTTGGAAACTATAATCCCAGAGTTGACTGTGTTTAGCAGTTACGTTCACGATTATGCCACCATGGAGTTGAAGGATACCGGAGATGCGCAGGAAATGGCCGTCCTTCTGATGGAGAGAGAATTTGTGATGACTCAGCTGATAACCATGACAATGCTCTACGATCTAAGTGATGAGGTAAAGGGGCTTTTGTTCGTCTGAGCTTTTGATAGATCTTGGTAATGTTATGTTGGCCAATCATGTGAAATTTTTGTTATGCCCTGTACTGCTGATTGTGCCCCTTAAGTGCTGATCTGCAGATTGTACTAAAAGTTCTTTATAGCATACCTTCATCCCCCAGACTGCGTTGATTTCTGCCCCTTACTTCTCATCCATTCCATTAGTCCCCATCCTTATTAGGTGTTAAGCTTGTTTGACTTTCCTGCACTAAAGTCCTCACCTCTTGTTTAAGAAGAAATCCTTCTGTTGAGCCTACAAGGGTACAGAAGCGAGACTCGGTAGTCCTGTTTAACTAATTTATTATAATATTAAATACTGAAAGAGGTTGCGTTTTTCAAAGATGTTTATTAAGTATGTAGGGATCTCAGAAAGTGAAAGAAATATCAGACACAAAGATATTTAAAGTATTATTTAATCAGGTTTTCATTTTTTCCATTTTATAGCAGAAACTTCTATTCTGATTTCAACCTTGATTTTAGGTCGGTCGTCGTTCGTTGGATAAGCTAGTGAGGACTCTGTTGATCAGTGACAAAATTGAGGAGGCACTGATTAAGGAACTAGTGGAAGTGTTTGGCAAACTTCACCCTCCCACCACCAGAGTGAACCAACTAGCCGAAATAATATCGGAAATTCGAGAACCCGCAACGAAAACTGTCGTTGTTCGGCCGGTTAGTGACGACGAACAGAGGAAGAATAAGATGCAGGTAAGATCTTGGATACGCGAAGTAAACAGGTGTTTGAACTAGTTTTTGTAATTAGTTTGTTTTGAAAGTGTACTTGTTAAACTTTATTTGCGACGTATAAAACTAATGCCATAATCATCAGGGTATGAGTACTGGGAATGTTTTGTGGTCTTTAACATGAGTTCTAGTTTGCATTCTGGAATGTTTATCAAATATTTAGTAAAGTTTTATCATTTTATAGAGGTTTTCAGGTAGGAATAAAGAAAATGGCGACTGTATCGTACAGGATTTCTCTGCTTATCGGGGCATTGTGGTATGTCACAGGAAATATTGGCAGTAGATGGTTAAATTTCAGAAATTAGATATAACTAAAATGAGTGAGTGATATACAGTTATTTTTGCACTCTCTCTCTCTCTCTCTCTCTCTCTCTCTCTCTCTCTCTCTCTCTCTCTCTCTCTCTCTCTCTCAGTACACACACAAGATGCAGACCCACTCCACTAAACATACAGAATTCCAATACATGTTTCCTCAACCACATTGCTCCTTTCTTTTGGTGATTTCTGAAAACCAAGTCTTCGAATTCAAGGGGTAGAGAATATACAAGATAACCCACTGTTCTTCTCAGATGCACGGGGGGAACTGACCCTCGTCAAGTAAATGGACCCCTTATCATATCCCTGGAACAGAATTGCTTATGAGTATCCATTTTTTCGTCCAAGGTATGAACCACAGGCTAGATACTCAAAATGCTTTCTTCAACCTAGGTGGCAACGCTCTCCTGACCCTGCAAAGTAATCACTTTATGGGAGAAATGACCAAAAAGGAAATAAACATTTTTAGATTAACTTTGCAGGTAGAGCAGATCTCATCCTGGCATTGGTAATGAAATCATGCAAAAGAGAATTAAGGAAACTCGTCTGTATCTTGCAATGAGAATCGCGATGAGAATCGCTAACAAATGGTAACATTAAAAAAAAATCTTTAAATCTTTGAGCACTCAGTCACACGCAAAAACTGTATCCTAAAATTGTACTGCCTTGTATCACAAATATCCACCTTATTAAGATCTTTGAGATAATGATAAGGAAAGCAGTTCACGAACCTTTGACAAACTAACCAACAAAACAGTTAAGGATCAAAATTGCAAAGCAATGTATTGACAATTCCTATGTCTAGGCCTTATCTGACACCCCTGACAACTGTGAATAGTTTCGAAATGAACTAGGCAATGTAGTCTATTCCTGTGTACGAATGAACAAAGCAGCCTTTTGCTCAAAGTCAGTCGAAAATAAAGATTTGGATGTTTTTGTTTAATTCAGCTTTCAGAATATTTCGTCCTTTTGCTTGCAGGCAGCCAAAATCAAGGTCCGGATGAACCAGGTGCGCGAAGAAATCGAGGAGTGCGTGAGGGAACTGGATTTTGGCAAAGCACAAGTGTTGAAGGAGGAGCTGGAAGAGTTGGAGACTGATCTGTCCCTCATCTCTTTGGATGAAATGACTACAGAAGAAGTGCCAGTATGTATTCTATATTTCTTTTTAACTTTGTTCATGTCATTGACCGAGTGTTTAGGAGGCCACTGTCACGTGAAGTGAGGTGGGTGTAGCAGGGACTCAGATTCTGCGATTGTTTTTGCGTGACTGTGATAATTGTCAAGTATTGGACAGTAACTATGCTACTGCTGTATATAGTATGGTAGTAGCATTTGGTACAGGATTAGTAGTTTTAGTTATAACACTTGCATTGTTGTTAAAATAAACACTTATTAATAATTAAGGTTTGTCTCTTCAAGTGTTGTCTACCTGATGAAAATGAGTAATTCCTCTCTGGCATCTCAGGTACAAGAGGAACGCACAGATCCGACCACCCTGAGTAAGTGCTTGATGATAGTGTGTCACATGATTGAAAATCCAGACATCTCAGCAATGACTCCCACACTTTATTCCCTCAACGAGCACCTTATTTTACCGTGCCTCCGTGCGGAAGATCCTGCCGTGAGAAATCAGGGGGTTAAAGCCTTAGGCCTTCTGTGTTTGATATCTGGTGATCTTGCCAAGCAACACCTTGTGTTGTTCTTGCAGGTATGTTGTAGGTTACTTGTTTTGTAGTATTTGCAACTTGCGATTAACGAGAGGGACGATGGCTCTCGGTTGTGGAATTTTCACAGTTTTCTTGGTGCTTATAGTGTGGGGTTTGGTATGTTGGATGTCAAAAAGTTTCGTTGAGTTTCATACAAGGTTTTTTTCTGATGTTCTTGGAAAATTGCTGACATTGTGACAAAACAATCAGTTTTTCGTGACAGATCTCAAGAATAGACGTAGAGCAAATTCAGTTAACCGCTCTTCATTGCACGTTGTAAGAAAACACAATCAATTTTTCGTGACAGATCTCAAGAATAGACGTAGAGCAAATTCAGTTAACCGCTCTCCATTGTATGTTGGACCTCCTCCTTTTGTATGGGTTAGAAGAGTTCACAGAGGCTGCAGAGGACATAACTGAGGTAAACGACGCCACGCTGCTCAACGATTCAAAAGCCAAGGAGACAAACGAAGAGGAGGAAGAAGAAGAAGGCGGTGTTATTATATCAGCTCTCTGTCAAGTATGTATTGTGTTTTTAGCTTTCATAACCTCACGTCATCAAGAACAGTTTTATCCAGCTTCTCCCTTCCTGGGGTTAGACGTGAAATGAGTGGTTTCTACTCTCATCTGTCTTATGAACCTTCTGCTTGAATTCCCATTAGGTTTAGGTCTTCATCTATCTCCATTTACATAACACCCGGGGCCCTCGTACTGGTCTTTGTTCTGCAAGCTTTATGTCTAATGCTTTTCTGACTAAGCGTTTTTCCATCTTTACTGATCTCTATCAATACCGTCTCAGTCTGAGATATTCTCTTTTAGCTTCTAGACACCACATTTCTCTGGTACTTTCTCACTTGTAATGAGATCTTCCCATCATAAGCTGTGAATATTGACATTCAATGGTCACACCATTTCAAAATCTTAGTTTTCATTGTTTCTTTCCAACAGTATAGTGCAGTAAACTCGTATGTGCCCATCACAAGCCTTTGTTCTCTCCATTCCATTTCATCCTTGGCATAACGACTCTGTTTTTCTTGTTGCCCTTCCAGTCAGGTTCACATCCCAGTGCATCCCTAAGTTAGCAAAAATGTTCACCTCTTCTAAGTTTTGATTAGCTTACATTAATTGTCTGTTCTCTTTTTTCCCCTCTTGCACCTTTTAAACATTTACACAACCTCTTCTCAGATTCTAATGTTAGCATTATGTCATCTGCATATAGCAGCTCCCCAGGGGTTCCTCTTCTGCTCCCCTTTTTAGTTTCTCCATTACAATGATTAAACAGCAAAGCAGTCGGGGGTGATCCATAATGGATGCCAACTTCCTTATCAAAAAGGTCTGGTACACCCTAGGTTTTGTGTTTCAGCAGAGTGACAGCCCTAGTTTAAGGAATCTTTATGGCACTCACTGCCTTTGTAAGCCCATCTGAATTGTTTTTTATGGTATCCACTGCCCTTGTAAGACCTAATCTAATTGCTTTTGGTGGTTCTCTGTGAAATGCCTCTTAAGATTCACATTACAGTGAACCCCCCGTATTCGCGGGGGATGCGTACCTCGCCCCCTTGCGAATAGCTAAAATCCGCGAATACTTAAAACCCCTCTAAAAACACTTTTACTTAAAACCCCTCTAGAAACACTTAGAACTACCCATTTTGATAGTCTAAACACAAGAAACACCCTGTAAAAATGCTTATACCTGAGTATTTTAATAGTTTTATCACAAAAAGTACATTTATTCATGAAAATTATATGAAAATACAGTAATTAGTGAATATTTCTCGGTGAAAAATACCACGAATGGGAAAATTTTCCGCGAATAATGGGTAGATATGTTCAACAAGGAAACCCGCGAATGCGTGAGAACGCAGATACGGGGAGTTTACTGTATATATATATGTGTGGCATAATTTTTGGAATTTTGCTTATAAAATTGTACATGGTTGCATCGTCTAGATTTCTGCGAAGCGAACCCTTGTATGGTACTTTAGGTTTTCTGTCACAATGTTGTGAGAGAGTTTTGTCTGCATTTTGAGTAAAACATATAACCCGGTATAACTACCCATAACAGATGATGGAGAGTGAAAATATAGAGGTGCGTACGCATGCTGCTGAGGGACTGTGCAAGTTGTTGCTAGCAAGTCGGATCACGTCTTCCAAACTTCTTTCACGTCTGATACTCATGTGGTATAATCCTGCAACAGGTAACGTCTCCTAATTGTCATCAGACAATTAAAGAATTCTTAATAGTACAGGCAGTCCCCAGTTAACGGCGATCCGGTTTCACGGCACTTGTCTAGCGACGAAAATCGCCAATTTCCGCTTATCGGCACCGATAATTGGGTATTGGTGCCGATACATACCTAACAGAGGCGCAAATAACTGAAAATCAGCACTTTTCGGTGCTGATAAGCCCCGGAAATCGCCAATTTTCAGTTAGTGGCGATTTTCGGTTATCATCACACCCCCAGAACAGAACCCCCGCCGATAACCGAGGACTTCCTGTATTAGTTTAGCAAGTAGCCTTGGGAGTAGTAGCAAGTAATACAATAATAATACCTTGTGTATCATTATTGTGTGTGCATTAAGAATGAACTTCTCTCTTCACACATGTAGATCTTTAACTTTCTTTTACAACCATAATGCTGTGAAAGATTAACTTGGCTAAATAGGAACTGTAGCATCATTATAGTAAGGGGAAAGCTATGTTGACAAAATTCTTTGTGAAGAGGAGAACCTTTTTGCCTTTACATTAAGCTGTTGAAATTAAAACTTCTTAAATGTACTATATATAAGATATAAAATAAGTGTGTGGACTTTTCAGACTGTTCATGATGTATTATTAACCATAACCATAATTTTGGAAGCTACAAGCCTCAAAAGTTGGTGTCAAGTACATTTCTCCTTTGCTTTTCAGAGGACGATAGTCTCCTGCGGCATATGCTGGGAGTGTTCTTCCCACTTTATGCGTCATTCGGCGGTGCCAATCAGGAGAGCTTGTGCACCGCAGTTCTTCCGACTCTGCAGACTTTATTCAATGCACCAAGCAGATCTCCATTAAATGATGTGGATGTGAATGACGTGGCCAATTTCTTGATCTCGATCACAAACCCAACGTTTGCATCAGGGGACTCAAGCGAGGTAGGGCTTGTGGTGTGTGGTTGGTCGAAGTTTGCTAATGAGTGGTGGAGGCAAGGGTCTGGTCGTTGCGATGTCACGCAGTCTAAGGCTGCGTCCAGACGATCGGACTTTGTTTGATGTGACGTCAGTAGCGGAGAAACAGCAGCCAAAGTCAGATCTTTGCTTGCTGTTTCTCTGTTTCTGACATCACATCGAACAAAGTTCGATCGTGTGGACGCAGCCTTAGAGATCGAGCACTTACAAACATGATCGATACTCAAGCCTTCTCTCCAACCACTTGGGATCTGGGAGAGCCAGGCAGATGGCTTCTGATGACTTAGTAGGTAGGCCAAGCTATTATGTGGGGATTTGGATTCCTCACTGCTAGAAGGCCTCTTTATACCGAATACTCCAGAATTTTGGACTTTGTGAAGAAACATATCTAAAAGGGTATGGTTTTCACCTCTAGTAATATGGCCTTGCTATCAAAAGTGACTTTTGATAAAAGAGAGGGTCGAGATGGCAAGTTTCAACCCTGGGGATATTATCTTGAATCTTGGACCAAGGTCTCATTCTTTATAATTGTATAGAGGCTATTGTGGAGAGATAACAAGAAGTGTAAACATGGAGTCTATTTCCTTTAGACTTTCTCCTACCAGAATTGATTTAAGTACTGTTTAGATAGAAGTATTAGGAAAGCAAGATAAAATCCATGTCTTTATTTCTGTGGAAGGCTGGAAGACAGCTGCTTCTCAACTGTAGCACCATATTCATTGACTATTATATTCCTTAGTACATATTAATACATGTTCTTTTACGTTTTTAAGGTGTTTAGGTGTGATTATATCGGTTTCACGTGCTAAGAGTTTTGTTTAAATCATCTGAAAACTTGTAGAACTTTGTTTTTATTTACATAGACATCTGATTTTTATTTGGGAGATTGAATACCTTAGTCTTCTCCAGTGAAAGTTTAGTGCACACCTTGGTACATTGTCTAGGAATCAGTCTTGAAATGCTGCCACACTACTTTATAATGTCATTATCATTAACTTAAATATAAATATTACTTTCTGTATCATATATTTTTCACCACAGCATCTTTCCTCTGTTTTCAGCAAGTGAACACTCACGACACGTTGGTATTTACCCTGTGCACAGACATTTTGGCTAATCCTGATAGCCCTTGGACCAAGGTGTTGGTACGCTGCCTCAACCACTTGAATCTCACCCCAACCAACTATTCCACTCTTCGCCAGGTGAAGGTTTTGTCTGAGAAAATGATAAAGGTAAGTGAAGGTCTAAAGGAAAGTGGTGTTCAGTATGTGGCCATATTGTACTGTATTTTGTGTTGTAGTGAACTGGATTGAAACCTCTCTCAGAGCCAACTAAGAACCGAGTTATCGTTTCAGGTGGTGCGAGATCGAGTGTGTACCAATGGGTTGGAACGATTTAATTTAACAATTAAGGGCCTCCTCAAAGATGCACCGGAACCTATCCCAGAGGAAGTGGAAGAGAGAGAGGATGAAAATAATGACACTCTAGGTGGCTAAGTTCATTTTAAAATTAGTCGTTTGTGGAAGTATATATTTTCTGTGTATGTTGAATGTATGCTAGAATTGTTTTATGAGTTTAGGAGTTCTCCAACATTAGAAAAGGTAGGTGTCATTTAAGAATGAATATTATGAGAAATGCTCATCAGAATTATTTTACGTTGAGATTTCTGTTAGATGATACTTTTTTTTTCCAGTCGATAATGGCTCGCTTGCTGAAAATACCATGATTCGCAAGAAAAGGATGCTATATAACCAGACTCATTCTGACTTAGAATTATTTTCCAGTGAGGTGAGTTGAAGTATTTGTTGTGGAAGTTTTAACATGACCATAAAGTCACATTCCTGTTCTCTTTGTAGGGCAGATTGAAAAGTAAGACAGTCAGGTTTGAGTTGAAAAGAAAGAACAGGAAAATAGTATGTCAGAATCGTTCAGTTTATTACACAGAACGTAAGGAATGATAGTTTTATCAAGAAAAGATTATGTAGAACATTGAGCGGCCATAAATTAAAAAAGTAATTTATATCATAAAAATCGGGTATGTTTATGTGAGAAGGAAAAAAGGATTTTAAGGTAGTGGTTGTTACAGGAAGTACAGTAGAAAAAGCGGCACAAAACCTTTTCGTATTTAGGCCACTCACCAATTTTGCCTGTGTGTGTCATATAGGGGTGACATACACCAAACATAGTTAAGGAATTCTGCAAAAATTTGTTTTCAATGATGAAATTTTATGCTATTTGAATCTCAACTGTTAAGAATTTGGTAAACTTGAATGAAACATCAGTGCCATGTGTCTTGTGTCTTCAAATGATATTGTTTAAATAGCTGACAGATCTTGATCTCATTCCGGATAAGGCAGTACTACCAACTGGGTATCTTGCATGGCACACTGTAGTTGGTTCCATCAAAAGGTTCTTTGCAGCATCTTATTGCCCTTCTAGATGCATTGCTCGTTTGTTTTAACATTTTGTTTTTTCCATTTTGTCTGTACCCACGAAGCTATCAGTGTGTTTAATTTTACCTTGCTCCCATTTTCAACACTCAATAATTCCTGCATTTATGTCTATAAATGTCTCAGTGGTGTGGTTAAACTATTGGTAATACTTTCCCAGGCTGAATCAGATGTTGAGTGTTCTCCTTCGAAATGCCAGGCCACTGGACCTTCGAGGGCAGAGAAGTGTGATGAGAGTGATGGTGAAATTGGATCACCAAAACACAAAAGCACGCAGAATGATGTAAGTATATTTCTCTCTCTCTCTCTCTCTCTCTCTCTCTCTCTCTCTCTCTCTCTCTCTACATCCTCTGTTCGTCACGAGCTTTCATTTTTATTGTTGTCAAGTGTTATCTATTGTACAAATGATTTTTGTTCAGTTAAAAACCAGTATTTCAGCTGTTGTCTCTCTAAACTCACTACCTAATTTAAAAGTGTGTTTTTGAGGTGAAACTCCCTCTTATCATTTGCTTTATCTCAGTAATAGAAAGTAAGTACAGACCTAAAAAATTTATTTTATCATTAAAACCATTATTACAGTAGAGCCTGATATGAGCTGAAGTTCTCTTACGTATTTACATTTTGGGTTTATAGGATTGAGGAGAGGGTGATGGAACCTAATACTATTGGGCTGTTAATGTTACCATTCGGTATTACTGTATGTGTATTCGCTCGTGTGTTTGAATTCAGATGACTTCAGAAGAAAATCTGAAGGGTTTTGGGGAAAACTGATTAAATGTGAGGGGGCGGTGGTTATCAGATGTCATGCCCCAGTCAGAGGAGGTACTAAGAAGTCTGCAGAAAGTGAGTCTTGGTTAGTAATGTGCCCTGGCTGATCATTGAAATGTCACGTAACTTGGTTTTGTTCTCATATGGCCCAGGTCTTCAGTTATGTTCTCTCTCCATGGTTTTTGGGGCCTTCCCAAATCATTTCAGTTTGTGAGGTCTTGTTCTACCCTTTCTAGCCTCTGGACACTTTCATATGCAATGTATATATATATAAAGTTTACTTAAGTTATTTTATTTTATGGATATCATTTTTGCTTTCATGTATATTTTCACTAAATCACACCAGTGTTTATCAGGTCAAGCTGGAAGTGAGGACATTGTTGTAGCACTGTGCACAGCATGAATCTGGAACTGGAGTAACTTCCACTATTGCATTCAGATCAAATGAAAAACTGGTTTGGATTCAACAATGAGCTGTAGGTCCCGTTGCTAGTTAACCAGTTGGTTCTTAGCCACGTAAAATAAATCTAACCCTTTGGGCCAGCCCTAGGAGAGCTGTTAATCAGCTCAGTGGTCTGGCTAAACTAAGGTACACTTAACTTATGAAGGATATTCTGTTATTACAGAATGAGGCAGAAGATGATGCCCAGGCAAAGAATATCCACAGGTCTTCAGATGGTGATGCTGAGCTCGAACTGTAAGTAGTCGGAAGCATAACTCCCAAACGGTTGAGATTTTGATGACGTCTAATGATGTCATCTGTGGAAAATGTTTGGTTAATGTCTGACGATTTTTTAAACTTTTTCAAATTTGTTACATAATACAGTAAAGTACAGGTATTCAGCTTTAAAATGGAACCATACCAGCTTTATAAATTGACAAGAAGCAATAACAGAAAAACATTGCAATGCTCGTAAACTTTAGATTGTAATGTAGAGTCTAGTCAAGCATTATCTTCTCGTGATGAAGCAAAATTTATTACAGTTGCAGGATGTTTGACCCATGGCAATGGTTCTTATAGTATTTGGAAAATATAAAAACAGCCACTGTTGAACAAATGCAGTCGTGAAGTATTGCACATTGTTAGGCCGTTAGAGAACTTTATTAGTGACAAATATTATCTTTGTTTTAATCTTTTTCATATTAAGTCTTTGGATTAAGTAATGGAAAACTTGATGTGAATAGTTTCTGTTTTTGTTACTTGAAAACTAAATTGGTTAGGTAGATTTATTATTTTTTTACCATGAATTTTGTATAATCTGTGGTAAACTGGATACTTTATATAAAATGACAACTACAGAGTAATGATACAAAAGTTTGTAAGGGGTCAATTCATAGCACATTCGTTTCATTGTTAGACTGAGTGATTCTATCACTTTATATATTATCCAGTTATTTTCACCAACTTTGATACTTTCATTTGCCAACAATATTGCTTATGAAGACTTTGCCTCTGATAATTTTGCATAATTGTGGATTATTTCTCAGTAGTTGACAGTTCTACCCAAAGAACTTAGAACTTGGTAGATGCATGCTTAACAAATCAGATTGTGTATTTACGTAGATTCATTATAAGTTTTACTTGAAGCTTAGGACTCACAGTGCAACATTCTTCTTATTCTTAAAATTACATTGTTATCATGGTGTGAATTGGTCTCTTTTCAGTTCTCCTGAAGTGTCTGGTCCTATGAAATTGAAATTCAGCCAGAAAAGAACCAAAAAGCAGCGGTCTCCTGCCAAGTCAGGAGAGTCAAGCGACGAAGACTTAAGGTCTCCATGTAAAGTCCCCCGCACTGTTAGGTGAGGCAACATTCTACTGCTTTTTAGGTGGTGTGAACGCCTGCGTATGGTATGTGGGCATCTTGGAATAAATGAGTGTTGTCCATTTTGTAAGCTAATGACCATCGCACTGAGGCTTTTAGCACAAACACTAGCATGATTTGTTGAGACCAGTAGTTCTATGTAGCCCCCTTTATGTGCAACCAATTCTTTTTTAGGGTCACGGTAGCTCAGTCAGTTTTCCTTGAACTTCACAGTGTGGAGGGATCAAGTTCCATCCCTACTCAGGTTCTGTTAGCTTTCGCCGGTAACACGACCTTGCAGTCTCTTCTAAGCTAGGGGTGGGGAGTTTTAAGGGAGCCCATAGACCTGCCTTCTGAGTTATCAGTAGCCACTATCTAGTTCTCCTTGGTCTCAGCTTGGGTGGAGAAGGGGAGGTTTGCTGAAGGTTCTGTGCTTAGATGAGATGTAAATCAAAGCTTGGGAAAGTTGAGGTAGTTGAACTTGTAAGGAGAAGAGATCAAAGGGAAGAGTTAAAAGTGAAAGGCAAAAAGGAGTGAAGCTTGGGCTCAAGAACGGTGGCTGCAGAGGACCTAAGTACTGTTTACACACTGCCACATAAGGGGCACTACAAGCTAAACAGCCGCCTCCATCAAAATTAATTCATGTATCATGAAATGTAACGTTACACAGAGCAGTCAGGGAAAATTATTGCTAAGCATTTTTGCTTGTTCAGTGAAGGGTGAGTACTCTGGTGCAGACAGGTTTTGATGCCCCCCCCTTCTGCAAATCCACAAAGAGTTAAAACACCACTGACCCAGGTGTTTTATCAGCACAAAATTTATGAATTACGAAGCAGCTGTTCGTTTCTGTTGTTTTCTATAAAAAATTATTCTTTATAGGAAATTAGCAGTAGTGGAGATTGGGTATTTCTGAAGACTAATAGTAGGAGAAAGAGTACAGTGCCTGGTTTTTCAAGATTCAGAGACGGTCCATCAGTTGATAGGCTATTTTGTAGAAAAAAAAATAATTTCATATTCTAGAAGCACAAATCCAGAGAGTTCAGATTGTAACACCGTTGTACAAGCAACGGTCCTTAGTTTGTTACTCTCGGAGAGACTTGGCTGCAGTAAGCAAAACACTTAATATAAAATTCTTCCCTTACTGTCATTGTTTCCAGGCACAACGTAAGACACATTCCAGTATCAAGCGGTAAACACAGCATGCGTCGAACAAAGCAACAATCTGCTGATTCGCAGGATTCAAGTGAGGGTGAAAAAGCAGTTCCTTCAAAGGTTCGACGGAAAACCAGGTCAGTAATCACCTTCGTTTTGGCTTTGCGAATTTGATCGGTTCGTCTGTAACGGGGTTGTCGATGCTTTTTACAGTACAGACGCCGTCCTGCTTGCAAAAGAGTTGCGTTCCGGACGGCCGCTTGTAGGTTGCATTGTTTATAAGTTGGTTACTGTACTGTTCATGCCTGTTTAAATACAGTATGATATAAAATCAATACAGTACTATGCATTTTTTCATCCTAAAACACAATGCACTGTACAAACAGTACTGTATGTAGTGAATAGGCAAGCAAATCAAAATTTGAACTTATAGTTGGCAAAGGGGAGTGCTCTGAACACAATTTTAATTTGCAATTCCATTTGTTTATGTCTCATGAATGTTTGTAAGGTGAGTGTTCATAAGTGGATGTTATTTGTATTCTTTGCTCTTTTGAGATCAAACGTTTCTATTTGACCTGTCTTAGAATAGGAAATTATTATTGTTGCTCATTGTTTTGTAATACCATCTTAACTCATGGTCATACAATATGTATTTTAGTTTGAAGTCTACTTTCTTTTACTCTACATAATAATGGTGATAGTTTGTATGCTAGAAGACATTTAAATTGTAATTGAAATGCTCAGATTTTTTGCTTGGAATAGTTTTCCATAGTAGCTTCTCATTCAAAAGGGTAAGCATCTTTTTAAATTTTATACCATAAAAAAACTCAGTGCTTTGGGCTGTTAGGTTTTTAGAGGACTATGAGTGTTATCATAATAGGGCGTTGGTAAAACCGTGGGTGGACAATTTCTTACTTTATTTTTTTTTATTTTTTGTAGCTTGACAGACGATCACGAGGACCCTCACGTAGATTCGACAGAAAGTGAAAGTGCAGCTATATCCAACAAGGATCAGAGCGCAGAAGAAAAGAGTGGATCTTCTGAAGCAGATAGTGAAAATCCTATCCCTAGAGCAACTTGCTCCAAGAAATCAGATATTCAGAGTGAATCAAATTCCGAAGGAATTTCATCGGAGTCTGGAACACCAGAGCCTCAGAGGTCTACAAGGTTGTCATCTACCAGCTCTGTGAAAAAGCCAACGTCAGCTACTAGATCCGTTAGGAACTTAGCCACGCCTGCTTCAGGTAGCACATCTCCATCAGATGCTGAAAATTCCAAGGTTCGGAGATCCGCGAGGAATTCGGCATCGCATCACCCTGGAACTGCATCTTCTAAAAAGCCTTCTGCGAAGTCTGTAAGTGAAACCCCATCAAATTCTGGTGTAGGGGAGGAATTGTCTCCTCTTGTCAAAAGAAGCACGCGGAAGGCACCCCTTTCTGTTGTTAGCTCACAGTCGTCTGCCTCGTCCCCTTCTTTACAGACATCGCACAGTGATACAACGCCTGTCCGGAGGTCAGGGAGAATCCAAGCAAGTTCTCAGAGGTAAGAGACTTTTGTCACTCTTTCCCATATATATGTAACTTACCCAGTAATTACTTAGCTAAGAGTTTCTAACTCGAAACTCTTGGCTAAGTAATTACTGGGTAAGTATATATAAAACTTTATCTTATTATAAAAATGTCATTTTCCATCAGTGTTTTTGGCTTTGCTGAATGCGTCATTTTATTATTTAAGAGGATAGAGTTTGTAACAGTTCTTTTAGAGAGCTAGTCAATTAGTACAGTACTTATTCTAGGCCTGTTATTGTATGTGAATATATATTTTTTTCCTTCATACGCAAAAAACGTTCTTTGTCATTTTCTGTAATTGTAATTGTGTTCCATTTTAATTTCTAAAGTTTGAAATAACCACAGAATTACATTTTGTTTACATATTGATGTCAGCTGCTAGTCGGTCATCTTACTACAGTATCGTTACTGTACGGTAGTAGAATGTCATGATAACCAACCACCGTTACCACATTTTGTTAGCAGCGGACACAGCTACGAGGAAATCTGGGACTTTCTGCGGTACTTTCTTAAAATGATAGGGATAAAACCTCCTGGCATTGGTGGTACCGTATTTAGCAGTGCATGAGTGAGAAAATTGGAGAAGAGTGCTCATCACATGCTCTTTGGTTATAGCTTGAAAGGACTTCAAAAAAGGGATGGTTGGATGAGTCTGGTAGCCGCTCTTTGCCAGAATCAAGGATTGTTGATGAAGAAGGCAGTGAGTAGAAGCCCAGGGAGAAGTTGGTATAATAAAAAGTGGAGAAGCTGAAAAAGACTGTGTCCTGATGTGATGCATCTACAATATCAGAGAGGAGGATTATATTGTCATACCAGACAGGACATCCCTGACATAGTTTAGATTAACTTTATGGAGTTGATACTGTAGAAAAGAAAGAGACGAGGTAAAAGTCAAATAAATCAAAATATAGAAATGAAAACAAAGATGACAGGAGTGAGTATGAATTAAGTCTCCAAATATGGAATTTAAAAGTGGAAGTGGGAAACTGCTGAAAGAGGGCATGCAGTTGCAGCAAAAGAAATATATAGCGTAGGCAACTGGATGGTTATATCAACTATATGCTTAGAGGGATAAGTTGGTAGAATTGAGATATACGTAGGGTAGTTGAAGAGGAGGAAGCCATCAGGTAATGGGTTAAAAGTTAAGTATATCTTAGTTTAACCAGACAACTGAGCTGATTAACAGCTCTCCTAGGGCTGGCCCGAAGGATTAGATTCATTTTACGGTGCTACGAACCAACTGGTTACCTAGGAACGAGACCTACAACTACAGCGTGCTAACCAAGAGCTCTACCCACCCCTCCGTGAAGAACTATCAGGACCTCTGATTGAAATTGAAAGCATCGTTTTATGGCTATAACACATCATACGGCAACTGATTTTGGTTCATGAGAGAACCCAGCACCCACAAATAGTGGCCATGCTACCTTCCCTGTGATGAGAATATTTTTATTGTGGTAAAGACATATTTATGACATATTTGGAGACCTGATTCATCCTGTTTTTAAGGGTTGTAAGTGAAAGATGATGTGAATTTTGACAAATGCTTATTACATTTTATATTACCCATTTTTCAGCACCGAGTCAGAATCCGACACACCAGCAAAGGGTTCAACTTCACGTCCTGTTCGCAAGAAGGGCGCAGCCAAGAAGTAAGGACACTATGTTATTTGTGGAGCAAGAATTTTCAGTAAACTTAAATGTATAGAGCATTCCTTTTTCCCTTATTTTTGTATCTATGATGAATAGTGTTCTGTTGGATAGCACAAAATACTGATTCTTCTGTGGAGATTACCTTTTGTTGTTTAACCTCTGTACATACTTGAAGAAAGAGTGGAGAGGCAACTGTTTTTGGTAAGAATTTTGAGGGTTTCAGATGTAGTTTTCTTTATACTTCAGCAATACTTATGTAGTTTTTAGTTCACCTTCACAAAAGTAGTGCATACATTCTGTTCAGTTTGTGTCATTTCAGCTTCTTCATGTGACCCCAAAAGAGAAGGAATAACTTTATTCATTATTCTGGAGGTTAAGAACTTTAAAGGTTCACTTGCAGTTCTTGATCTTCTAATATCAACATAGTCTTTAGTTATCCATTATGAAAGTGGTAGATTAAACTGAAATTAGCCTCTGCGATTATCGTAGAATAAAAGGAGCTGGCATGTAATTTGTACAGTATACTGTTGTAGGAGTTGGGTTTTTAGATGATTTCACCTGAAGCCATCTTTGTTTATATCTTTAATTAGTGACTGCAAAAGGAGTGCATTTTTAAAAATGAGCCTATGCAATAAGATCCACTGTATGGGCGGAAAAGAGAAGAGCTATAAGATTGTTCAAAGAAAGGTTTTCATGACCACATCTGATTAGGTCCAGTTACTGGAACAAAAGGGATGCGTCGGCGAGCATTAACGCATGTATAATCACGCATTTTACATACCTGAGTAAGTTTGCATGTTCATAAAGGAATTACTGTATAGTACTTAAGACAGACTATATTTTCTGATATGTACTGTAGTTTGATTCATACTTTCGTACATATGACTATATATACACAAATAAAAATATATAAATGGATGTTTCCTTCAAATAGTCCTATTCTTTTCATGATGTATGAAAATGAGAAACGTACTTGTATTTCATATATTACACGATCCTTTTAAACACATACATAACCCTGGATATGCTGTATAATTGCTTGATTTACTGTCTATTCAAAATTTTTAGTAAAAGTTTTCTTTTGAAAAGAAAAGTGAACAAAAATACCATAATACTCTTGCGATATATTTTAATCTCCCCTACACAGAGCAACCATGAGTTACACATCTATTAAGAGGAAGTTATTATTTGAGTTTGCTCTGATTATCTGCAGTCTCCATTCTAGAACTTTTATGTCTCAAAAATTCTTGAATTTTACTGTTTCCTTATTATCCTTGATTGAATAGATAACCTGTAAGATATGCTAGATATAGCTTTTAAAAAAAGCAGACAAAAAATAAGAAATAGTAAAATTTCATCAATAATACTTTGTGACGAATCAGCTGATGTATTTGTAACGACAAGTTTTAAATAAAATGTCTGGGAAAAAATATTGATTCTGAAATATTACAGAATAGCAAATTCTGATTACTGTATTATTATTATTCAATAGATGAAACCTATTCATATGGAACAAGCCCACCACAGGGGCCATTGAATTTAAATTCAAGCTTCCATAGAATATGGTGTTCATTAGGAAGAAGTAAAGGGACATACAGAAAGAAGTCTCGACGAACTGCTAACATCTTGTAACCAGACCCTTTGAGTCCAAAGGGAGAACTAGATGGCGATAGTTAACCGTCAGTAGAGGCCTGTGGTGTAGGTGAAGAGAGATGTAGTAATAACATGAGCCTTAATATTTGATAGAATCTTAGTAGCAGCACCTCGTAAGGTGCTCGAGTTTGCAATGTATGTTTCCAAGACAGAGATGCAGGATAGTGCCGTCAGGGCACCTCATGCAGTCCACTGTAGGCATTACTTAAGGTTCTTTGCAGTTTGTCTTCGGCCCCTAGTTGCAGACCCTTTCGTTTCTTTTACTGTACCTCCTTTCATGTTCTCTTTCTTCCATCTTACTTTCCACCCTCAACTAACATTTGATTCATGGTGCAACGGCACGATTTTCCTCCTGTTACACCTTTCAAACCCTTTATGTAAATTTCCAATGCAGCGCTGAATGACCTTATAGGTCCCATCACTTGGCCTAAATTCTGTATATTCAATTCAATTCACCAAAGTGTCATTCCTAAACGTAAAGAACTTGCAAAGTCCTGCAGAAGGGAAGTGTATTGCTGTCTCCTAATAGAGAGACAGTCGAATGCAAAGTAAGCCGATTTTGATATAAATCTCAAGATTTCTCATTGAAATGTGTTTCTATACTAGATTAGTCTTTGCTTAGGATCATTTTCTATTCAATGTTACATCAGAGGTGTGGTAACTTGTGGTGTTATTGGACAGCTTAAAATTACTTCATGGGGAAAGGTTGACGAAGCGTTTTCTACACTTGAAGGTGAAAAAAATTGAATACTGCATGAAGGTCAGTCAATAAACAAAAAAATATATGCTGACAAATAATCAGTAAGCTTTCATGGACTTTGCATAGTTAACAAAGACTTCTTAGGTGGTTTTGTGAGGTCAAAGAAGACAGAACTGGGTACTGATTGATTTATTACCTGGGCATAACGTATACATACCAGCGTGTGGGCTGAAACATGGTGCCCGGTCTCCGTGACCCGCACGCTGAGTGAGAGCAAATTGTTTATTAACAAGAGACATAATGTACATACAGTGACAACAAAATATATATTGGCGAAAAGGCCAGGAAATTCTACATACAAATATATACATGAGATTCTTGCTGCGTTGCTAGATGCGATACATGATCGTAATTAATGAGTAAAGAAGACGTCTTCGCAGTTGACAGATCTCTCAGATCTCAAAGCGAGAAAGAGAATTATTACGATTGCGATACCTGCGTAGTAAATATGCCCTTTATATCTTTAATATCTTGATTTATAGCCACCATATAATCAGCGTAACATTCCTTTTGGCGAAGAAAAAGTCGTATATGAAAGCTTCAGCATCTTCGAAGAAAAGGGAAGAAGAAGAAGTCGCTTCCTGGCTGGAGGCTGGGCGATTGTAAACAACCCGATCCGCTCCTATAGTAATACCAAGAACAGGTAAATTATATGACCTTTTGTGGGTTTTGCCAAGTTTTAAATGCGTGGATCTAGAGAATGTCATCTATTTTTAATTTATTTCGTTAATTATCGCACTATTTTCGACGCGAGGTGGAGAAGAATGTTGCAGCGTAAATTGCCGTCGGCAACTCTGCCTGATCAGCTGATTATGAAGGCGACTCGTAGCTTACGACGATTAACGATATTTCAGTCTTAATTCAACTACGTAATCTTTTATTCCATGTAGAAGTCTTAGATATTTTCTCATTTTCACAGTCAGGCTAGCTAATGGGTCCGCAGCTTCGCCTGATTTAACGTGAATATTCATTTCTCGAGTCAGGCTTAACGTGGGCTGGGGTATACTTACCCATATTCTACCATTACCTGACTTAGACTGAACATTTCAGGGTATTATCTTGCGCTAATTTAGGGCAGGCTGGCGCAGTCTAGTAATTAGGTATGCGGTGTGAATTAGGCCTTGGCTATGACAGGAATTGCTCGGTCAATTTTGTGATAAGGCTAGTAACCAGTCTAAATGTACCTTCAAATACATCGGCAATGATTTATGTGGATTAATGTTGGTATTGGTATCAGGCTAGCCTAATTCCTCTCTAGGAACACGAATCATATAATTTTTTCTCGCAGTAAACTATTTTTTATATCTATACTCTTAACCATTAGGCTATGGTGGACCCCAGTTCTTTATCGGAGGGGTGGGTAGAGCTCTCGGCTAGCACGCCGTTGGCCCAGCGTTCGACTCTCCGACCGGCCAGTGAAGAATTAGAGGAATTTATTTCTGGTGATAGAAATTCATTTCTCGTCATAATGTGGTTCGGATTCCACAAGAAGCTGTAGGTCCCGTTGCTAGGTAACCAGTTGGTTCTTAGCCACGTAAAATAAATCTAATCCTTCGGGCCAGCCCTGGGAGAGCTGTTAATCAGCTCAGTGGTCTGGTTAAACTAAGGTATACTTAACTTTTTATGGGGGACCCCAATGAGAAATCAAGCGTTTTGGGTCGTGAAAACGATAGTGACGTATGTAACTTTAAGGGTGTATTGCATGAGGAAGATTTTCTGGGTATTTTTTTTAATCACTCCACCAAAACTTGTATTAAGTGACTACTGTTTGTGGGAAAGTTTAAGTCGGCTGTGTGTTTGTACATGATCTAGCTAAAATGTGAATACTTCAATGCTGCTGATGTTGACTTATGCAAAATGCAGTCACATAATGCCCAAAGTTACCATAAATGCGCATAAGAGTCACTGCCTTTAGAGAATATGGTTTCTCCCTTTAGGCTGTTGAGAGATAACAACATGTGGCCGTATATCAAAAAATACTGCAACCTGTTTCTATATGTTGCAGATGAAAATTACTAACAGGTTTGTGGTATTTGACTTCTTTACTTATTGTTTTCCAGTTTCTCCAAATAATATCTATCCCATTTTGTTTTTGTATTTTTTTAGGTCTTGCTTATTGTTTTTCAGTGTCTCCAAATAATATCTCTATCCCATTTTGTTTTTTGTATTTTTTCTAGGTCTCATGCACAATCCAATGTAGATAGGGAACAATGCGCACTGTCTGTGTTACGCAGGAGGTGCCGGCAAATGCTCTTGCTCTCAGTCCTGATAATCAACAGGTTGCTATCGCTGGCCGCAATGGTATGTATTTTTTAAAAGAACTCTACTGTACTTATAAATATGTGAAATGTATTTCTAATTATTCTTATCCACTTTGGCAAGAATTACAGATTAGAGGGCAACCATTAAGAAACTTTTTGATAGGAGAGAGAATGGATTTAGTCGTTGAGACTATGGACAAGGGAGACGTTTGCTTAAAAAACCTCACCAGAGCACCAGTTGACTAATAGGTGAATGTATCTTGCCACTTAATGGCTGAATGATGAGTTTTTCTTGTTAAGCAATTTTGAATCCTCATTGTATCAGGTTGCCAACACTATTAAATCTTATGGGAAGGCTGTTCAGGGTTGTTGAAACATGTTCTAGAATATTTGAAGCTTTTGAGGTGGGTAGGCTAATGGCTGCCCATGAAAGGAAAGATAAGATTCAGATGATTATTAGAGGTCACATATCTGGTAGTCTGAGTGAGCTAAGTTGTTGTTGATAGATACAAATGAAGTTTTTAACTAATATTATCTGTTACCTAAATAGTTAAGTATATTTGAATGCCAACATCATCTCTGATAAAGTGGGTCCATCTTATGCTTTGCTAAGCTAGACTTCTTTTTGTTTCATATTCATTTAATGCTTTATGTTTTTGAACATAAGTTTAATTAATTTTTCCTTGTTTAGTTTTTAAGATTTACTCCATTGAAGAAGATGACTTGGTCGAGAAGGTCAATTTACGAGTCGGGAAGAACGAGAAAAATGCCAATTTGAACCTGTCCTGGAACGATGTCGTTTGGAATTACGTCGAAGGTAAGGATGCCTTTCTTACAGTAATACTCAGTTTTTGTGTATCATTTTACCCTTATTATGCTTAGATTTTCAAAGATGATCTTGCCGACTCGGGAAAGTGGTAGACTCTTGCAGTTATGTATGCGGTATAGTGACGTCCTTCCTTAACCACATTTTTTTAATATTTGTGTACTGTAGATGCTGTTCTTGCTACTGCGTCATCAAGTGGAACAGTTGTTACTTGGAACCTGAACAAGACATCGAGATCAAAGTCCGATATTGTTTTCCGTGATCATGAGAGGACTGTAAATAAGGTAAGGTAATCTTAAGGCATGATGTAATGTTTTTATAGTAATCTACAGGCTATACTGATTTTCTATGTTTTATTTTGTTTATATAATGAAAAATGTATTGTATGGAGATACATTTTAATTTTAGATATAATACAGTACTTGTATAATGAATTTGCTTGCCTCTCTTAGTTAAGGAAACCAAGATTATTTGTTTGTCAAGATAAGGGAAAATGCTTATCTTATTTATCAAAGTTAATCGTAAATTTTGTTATTTCTTATTAGGTTAGTTTTCATCCTTGTGAAGCCCACCTTCTTATATCGGGGTCACAAGATGGCTTGATGAAATTGTTTGACCTCCGGAAGAAGGAGGCTGTTTCCACATTCACCAGGCAAGTACCGCTGTCTCTGTTTGTCTCTATCTGTCTGTCTCTTTCTTCATTTTGTCATACGTTACAAAGAATGGATGTCCCACTTGACATCTTCCAACTCAGGTTTTTGATGTATAGGGATCGGAATTAAAATATATGCACAACACTTTGTCCCAGTTACTGCATAAATTTCTTACAAATTTTTTAAATATGGGTCTTCACAAAAGAGTAAAGCGGAATACTACCTACATTAATATTCTCTGGTGATGGAAATTAGAGTTGGGTTTGGAACTGTAACGCAAAGATATGCTTCGATATTTTTTGTGTGGAGGTAAATTTTTGCACCAGTTCCTCACTCAACTTTGAGGTCAGTCTTCAAATTCTTGTGTAACTAATATTAGTTGTAGTATTCTCTTGGTGCCGATATGTTTTTAGTAAAATTCCATTGTTATTACAGTAATTCAGAAAGCGTCCGAGATGTGCAATTCAACCCTCACAATAACATGCACTTCTGTGCTGTGTGTGAGAATGGGAATGTGCAGCTTTGGGACATGAGAAGGACCGACCACGTCGAGAAACAATTTCCTGCGCACGGGGAGCCCAGTTTTGCCTTGGATTGGCATCCGGATGTTAAAAACTGGATAGCAACAGCTGGGAGAGACAAAACTATAAAGGTAAAGTCATTTGCTTTGTTTTTCTGTGCCATTGTAAATCCTTTTCAGAACAAGTGGTTAGATGTCCCTTCTTATGTGAACGGACAGTCTTTTCAGAATGATTGACAAACTTAGAATAAATGGTTTGGCATTGACAGTTATGTATTCTCTGAATACCAAAGCAAAACGAAAATGCATTATGTTTTCGTTTTAAAACGTTCACAGAGTGAACAAACTTGATAAGGTTGAAAACCAGAATGCCAAGTCCCACTGATGAATGCGTTGTTGCGTGCTTTTGAATCGAGACTTTTTTTTTCCAGCTTGGTTATCATTTACATTAAATTCTTTCCTTCGTGCGTTGTACAGGAAGAAGAGACCAAGTTCTCCTATTTCATTTAATCTTTCAGAACTTGAATCATCTAGTCATTATCATACAGTAATTTGATTGTTGTGAATATCAGGGCTACACTAAGAATAGTAAGCAGATAGAAATGTTTAGTGATTGTGGTCATTCTTAAGGACAACATGTTTATACCAGAAAGAGGTTAGTTTAGAGCACGCCTGACTGTGATGTGAGGATCAGACTTTCATGCTGGTCATTGTTCACAAAAGAAATCGCTTAATGTTCCACTTCTTCAACTGTTTCTCTCCAACTCTGCTCAGATATTTTTTTAATGTGAATGCATTGATCTTGACCTCATGCCCTTGATATTTAGCAGCTGACAGGTATTTACATTATTGCAGGTCTGGGACTTAACAGAAAATCCTACAGTCTGTTATACTGTCCAAACTATCGCGTCTGTGGGTCGAGTCAAATGGAGACCTAATGCCAAGTATCATATTGCAAGGTTAGTTTTTTGTATCGTCAATTTTAAGAGTTTTCTAGTATTTTGTTACTTTGAAAGAAGCCAAGTTTAGAGGCATGTTATTTGCCATTGGTAAGATTAAATACTGATGTTACCGTATATTTAATGCTTGCAGGTATTTTCTTATGCTTAATCTTTTATAAACATTCATCTATCAAGGATTTTAAAGTTAAAAAATTGCCCAACATTTATTGCAGAGTGAAGGACATTACTATTCTTGACTAATTTTTCTCTAGTGTGTGTGACTTTCTCCCCTCATTCGTAGGTAAGTGAAATAGATTTTCTTTACCTAATATGATCTCTCGTTTTATTTGTTGACAGTCTTATCCACTGTTAAGTTTTATTACCCCTTCACATAGGCAACTCTGTAAGGGCCATATGAGTATTTAGAAATTACTTGGTAGATGTAAAGTTTGTATTAAAAATGAACACGAAGTTTCCATGATTGCAACATCACTGGAAACCATTATAATCACACATTTTGCTCATCGTCAGCATTTCATTTGCAGTTCGTCGTTGCTTCTGGACTGCAGCATAAATGTTTGGGATATAAGACGACCTTATATTCCACTAGCGGCTTTTAACGAGCACAAGAATTTGCCCACGGGTATCGCTTGGCGAGCAGATCCCAATAGTTTGCTGTCAGTTGGCAAGGTGGGATTAGTTTATTTGACGGATTACATTTCTTGTATTTATGATGATGATCTTGGTCTGCAAAATCATGTTGCTTGTGGTTAATTTTAGTTTGGTATATTTTTGTAATAAACGTATTCAAGCTTGTGATGGCTTTGATAGAAAGAGTCCTCCCTGTAGTGAGTTACTTGGCTGAGAGATTCTCAAAACTTTATATTTCCATTAATACTTTCAGTGTTTTGTAGCTTATATTGAAATACCATGGTACAGCATGTATATTTTTCCCTGAATATTAATGCTTTGTATTTTAACTTGAAAAAGTGGAAGCAAAAACTCATAAATGTACTTGAAATTATCTAATTTCTTGTCGTACACAGTGGAGCACCAATTTCCAGGTGTTAACAATTATATAATAAAGGAAATCAAATATTTATTGTTTGTAAAACAAAATTTTACCTTTTCCAGGACTTCACTTTAATTCATCACGCATTCAAGGACTCAACAAGGCCAGTAGAGAAAGTCAATCCTGTAGGGTTAGATATCAGCGTGTCTGGGAAGGTTCTGAACGCAACCAGAGTGAAAGAAGACTCCGAGCCTCCTGGGACAATTCCAAAGTTGTCAATGTTTAGGTAAGATTTATAATATAATACACTGGAAATTTTGAGAAATCTCATTTTGATGTTGAAAAAGGAAAGACATTTTAACATTCCTTTCGGTATTGTTTGAAGTTTGTGGAGTTAACTTCTTTTAATGGTTTTACGAATGTTGAACAGTTATGATTGTAGACAGTCAGAATCCCAGTTTAGCTTTTTGAAATAGTCATAGGTAGTTTCACAATATCTGGTCAAATTTCAGTTGGGCAGCGTTTCTAGCTAATTGTAGCTACACATATTAGTTGGAAAATGCCACTTTGCGTAAATCACAGTTTAGTAAGTGCTGGTGTGAACATTATTCATTATGATTTCATTAATGGTAAAACCTCAGAGATCAGGGTTTTGTGAAGATCTAGACTCATTTTGTTTTTTCTCATATTTTAATATTCTTTTGATGTTTTCTCTCATAGGATTAGTTCATTGTATTGATTTTGAATCGAAATCTGCATTACTTGTATTATTTTTTCACTATTTATAGGTATATTGGGAGGTTACCTATATAAAATAGTGTATCTTAATAATTTTATCAAAGAATAGTGGGCCACAGAGTAGCCCAACATAAAACTTTGCTTAGATTCAGCCAAGGGTCCCTCCCAGTTAGTCAGAATCTTTAAAGTTTTCCCTTCCGCTAGGCATTCTGTGCTTTAAACGATGGTAAAACCCTATCCCCCAGGAAGAGTCCAGCCATCAGTGACCACAATGGCCAGGTCTTGTCGTCAGTTCAACTGTTAGACTGTGAGGAGCACAATCCGTTATCGACAGACCATCTCGTCGAGTCTGCCAGGCAGTACCTTCTCACAGGGCGATCTTTAGGCGAAATATGCGAACACAATGCCGCCGTAGCGAAGAAGCTGAATAGACCTCAGGTAGATTTCCCATGATTTTCAACTGTTGTAGCACAGACTACGTTGTGCTGGGTTGCTTTTATGAAATGTTTTGATGCTCTTGTGATGGGACCATTCATTCATTCGAAAGCAGTTAGTATTACAGTATTCAGAGTTTGAAATCCCAGTGTTTAGTGGAAACTTTAAACTGTAATGATTTTTTTGAGGGCTTAGGTATACACCTTCAGAGGCTTCATTTTTACCATGGTACTGTTGTGACCCAGTTGCTTTTCTGGTGCTTATTTTGGGGGATGCTTGTGTTGCTGATGCAGAATCAACTTCATACTCTTTTAACACTTAATACTAAGTTTCAGTAATGATTCTGTTAGATATGAATGAGATAAGCATGCACTTGAGCAAGAAACCCATAGAAAATTACTGTAGTCATAGAAATTTAGGTACAGTATTTTCTCGTTTCAGGTGGCACTGACCTGGCAGATGTTGCACATGTTGTACATGGGTGGTGGGGGAGGAATCGATTCGCTGGTGAGTCTCCAGACCTCTTCAAGAGATGACCCAAATGTTCAGCCAGACATTGCCTTGGATAATGATCAGAGGTGTGTGCTTTTAAGTTACTGCTTCCATTTTTATAAGTATTAATAAGGTTTTAGAGCTACGTGTGGAAGTAGCAGGTGAAGACTTGTGGGGAGTCTCAGAAAATCATGAAAAATATGAAGTCCTAGACCAGATGGGATTTCCGATGGAAAGTGTGCAAGACTGGAGAGTTCAGAGGGAACTCACCTAATTTCTAATTACATAGAGAAAAAGTTAACAAAATCTATGAGTATACAGATGCATTAGAGTTATTCACACACACTTGGGTTAACCCAGGTATTCCGGGTACCAGTGTGGGCATACGGACATTGCAAGAATATTCCAAAGACGGTTTAGAAGAAGAGAAACTGATGGAGATGCTGACAAGATAAGTAAATATGTATGTATAGAAAGTAAAGTGAAAATGGAAACTTTACAAAGACATATATGACGTACAGGACTTACATGAATTAGAGTTAAGTTAATTGTAGGAAAGGAATTGCAGGTCTCTCAGTGTAGTTCCCTGAATCAAGATCAGGAAATGGAAAAACAAGAATATTTGGAAAAGTTACTGAGCGTGATTATAAAATTATTATTCTGGAATGAATTGCTTCTGGTACAGGCAGTCCCCAGCTATCGGTGGGGCTCCGTTCCGACAGCGTGGTGATAAGGCGAAAATCGCTAATAACCAAAAATCGGCGATTTTTGGCGCTTATTGGCGCCAGTAATCGGAGATCGGCACCTCTGTTAGGTATGCACGTGGTATTTTAGTCTGGCGGTATGTTAATCTGGAAAGCACCAGTAGGGAAAGGTAAGGAAGGTTACAGAGGTGTTTATACAGAGAGAATCGTAATAACAACTGCTTATTACATCAGTTTTGTTTTCGTAAAGTACCTTGCGTTATTGGACTCTGCGTAAAACTAATACTTGCCTTTTGCAGATCGGCACGACATTATTCTGGCGGCGACGCCGGTGGGGATACATCAGGAGGTGGATTCAGCGCTGAGGAAGGGGATACCGAGACAGATGATACTGATAACCATGATCTCAAGCAAGGCCACATTTCTGGGTATGTAGTTTTCCAGAGTACAGTGTAGGTTACTTTCAATTCTATTGTAAGGTTTGTTAAGCTGTATGGTAATGCCCTGTGTAGCCTGTTAATCGTATGTCACTTTATTTCTATGGATGCAGAACTCCTGGTCTCACCAGACCCATATCAGTCAAGATTCAGAAATCATCCATGCGCATGGGCTTTCCTTCGTATTGGTATGCCTTATGTCTCAGCCTCACGTTTGCGTGGAACTTGCTAGTCAAAATCATAATAATAATAGTAATAATAATGATAATAATAATAATAATAACAGTGTCAGTTTACTAGAATTGCCTATTGCCAACAGTAGTGCTTTTATTTTAACTAATTTTTTATACTTTCATCGTATTTTTGGTTAGTTGAGTTGTCATGGTCTGATGTTCGTAAATGTATAACCCTAGGACTTCCATATAAAAAAATTCATATTATAGGTGTTAGAGGCTATTTACATGAACCTTTCTTACAGTTTTGGAAGTGACCAATGAGAATATTGTTGCCAGTGGTGTATTTAGTGAGCCCTGATCTATTGTTCTTAATTATGCACAGAATAGTGTTCTATAATCTTGGTTGCTGTCTCCAATGACATGACTGTTGGCCCTGAGAATGTTGCAGGACAGATGTGTAGGCGGTATAATCAGACCATTAGGCTGTAATCTTGCATTTATTTTCAGTGGAATGACCATCAACCAAGATTTCTTCTTTGGCGATGGTGAAATCAACCAAATTCCATTTGATTATGACCATCTGAACAACTTGGATAATAGTCAGGATTGGACTTTACCAAATGAAGCATTTCAGCCTCGTCACGAAATTCTCCACCAGTCCGGTATTCCGCCACAAGATTTCTCTTCAAAATGCTCACCCAGGGAACTACAAGATGCAGGTAATGTGTTGAGGCTTTGCCTGATAAGAATTATTTATTTTTAATAGATGAGGCATATTGTGGTGAGCAGAGACAAATTGCATTAACCTTTTTGATACTATAGGTACAGTTTACCATCTTTTGAATATTTAGAGGTTTATACAACTACAGGGAAATTTGCATTTTTTTCATTTTAGCTTCATGATAAAATCCATTACTTCAGCAGTAAGATTTTGTGAGAATACTTAAAATATAATTAATTCCTCCCCTACAGGAGGCACATCTGGTTATGTAGTAGAGGCACCCTCTCTTTTAAGCGAAGTAAAGGGACTCGGAAACCCAGCTTGGGACTTTGAAGAACGTGTTGTGGACATGCTCTATCATTACGCCAATATCGGGGATGTGCAGATGACCGTTACGTGCATAATTGTTCTTGGTGATAGACTGAAGGTAGGTGGTGTTGCCTCTTTAGTCTCTGTTTTTTAAAAATTCAGTCTTTAAGACTTTACTCATTGATATGTTGGTTTCTCTTCAAGTGTGAAAGTGGCTCTTGGTATCTAAACTTACTGATATGAAGGACTATTAGTACTCATCCACTATTGAGGAGTTACGAGTGTGAGTGTGATGGCTTTCAATGTCATGTCTTCTCTCATGAGCCATGCCCTGTTTAGAGAAATACCTGGTGGTAAAGTCACCATCCAGTGGTCCAGTTAAACTGCTTAATAATGCTAATATTAAAATCATCATTGCAAATGTTTTTTTTATGCCAGCTTTTCCCTTCAAAGAACTAGGACGTGAAATGAGCTCTCTCCATTCTCCTCTGCCTTGCGCTCTCTCTGCCAGAACTCCTGCCAAGTCCAGGGCGTTATGTCCCCTTTCTCCATGTTATCCTGGGCCCTCCTACAGGTCTTTGTCCTGCTTCTTCCATATCTTTTCGGACCAACTGTTCCTGATCCCTTATCGTCCTTGTCCAGACCATCTTGAACATAAAGGTCTCGGTCTTTCTGCCAACCTCTTGATACCACTTCTCTACTAATTCCTCACTCAAATATGATCGTCCCACCAGACTCCCACCACATCCTGGTCCTTCATTTTACTTGAGTAAGCATAGACACTTGTTTTTAGAAATATTAAAAGTTTGTTCACTGGTATGTCTATCACATTTCAGAAAGTCCTCGATGAAAATCAAGTGGAACATTGGTTCCTGGCGTACATAGAGCTGCTGCAGAGATTTCAGTTGTGGAATGTAGCTAGTCAAGTCATTCAGTTGGCAGGTATGTTGTAGGCAGTAAACGTTTTAACTTAAACATTGACTTTAAATTGCCCTTTCTGAATGTAATGGGTGAATTTTTTCTTCAAATGCATATTGAACAAGATTGGTAACAGGCATAACTCTAAAAATTTGGATGGGAAAAAAAAAGCAGATGGGGTGAGAAGGTATTTTTATTGTCAGGCAACTTATTATCACAATAGAAAAACTTGCCAGTGTCTGCAGTTGTAATACCCTGTACTAGAATTATCTTCTCTTAAGTAAAAGTTGGAAACAGTTATGCTATGCAATAGTTTGCAGATAAAATTTTGCAACATTCATTACAACTTTTTAGTGCCGTAGATGTGTGGTATCTTTTTTCCATTTTTTATATATATAGGTTTCTAACACTCGATATTCTTCCAGCGGGGCTTCCTTCAGTTTGGCAACAAAATCAGCAGTCAACATCAATAACTCTGCAGTGTGGGAGATGTCGATACACATTACCTAGAAATAGTCTTTCATGTCGAAAGGTAAGGCGAACTTGTGGTGCATGTTTAATGCCTTGTGGTTCCTTGCTGTAACTATGAGTAGAAATACTAATATAGTTTATTTTTTAATAGTGAACGAGGGTTAAATAACTCTGTAGATAACAGTTGTAGAAACTTGTGTTTTAACGGTGTTGGTGTTTAGTTATCCACAGCTTCAAAGCTACGCTAGCTCTTTGAAATATTTTCATGTGACAGAAGGTACTTAAACTGTTTTGAAACCAGCATCCCTTATTGTTTGAACACTGACAAGTAATTATCTCTGGTCGTTTAAAACGTCCTTACGAGTGAGTGATTTTGGCAGATGTGTGAGTCTTCAAGCACTTTATTTTAATTTAGCCGTCATTTTCTGTTTGTTGTTTGTTGTGGATGTTGTTGCTTTTAGTTTGATAAGCTGTAGTGCTAGTGTGAAATTTTGTATCTCTCTCTCTCTCTCTCTCTCTCTCTCTCTCTCTCTCTCTCTCTCTCTCTCTCTCTCTCTCTCTCTCTCTCTCTCTCTCCATTAGCAAGTCAGTGGCCTTTCAAGCTTGTTCAGTTTCAGTGTTTGCTCGCTTTGATTAATATTATTAATAACAAATTAAAAATTGGAGATATGGACTTTATCAAAAGCGTCAAGACCCTAAAAGTAAAGCATTTGTAAAGCAAAGCCCATTATCTGTATAAAAAAAAATAGTCAGAGATTTCAACAACAAATAAGAAAGAAAACTTACTCTTTTTATTTTTCAGACAAATTACTTGACATATGATCAGTTACTCATTAGTTAAGTGTTCGTGTTTATGCCCACGTCGCGAAACTGATAGGTATTTCTTTCGTCAGTGTGCGTGCGCCACCGCAACGTGCGTCCTGTGTCACGGGACCGTCAGGGGCATGTACGTATGGTGCCAGGGTTGCGCTCACGGCGGCCACTTGCATCACATCATGGAGTGGATGAAGAGAAATAAGTCTTGTCCTTCAGGTTGTGGACACCTGTGTGAATATATGTGATCTCCTGCGGAGGTGCAGGGATCGCTGTAAATATCTTTTAAGTAATTTTAAATTGTTTTTTTATAAGATTTGCCTCCTGTCTATTGCGATCTGTTGGTGAACGAAGAAAAAGCGAAAATGCGGAAGATTTTTATCATTTTGTATTAAATTTTCAGATTTACACGGGGTTTTACTACACCAGCATGCACGTTTTTTTAACTCGCCGCAACGGCTGTAAGAGTGTTAGACTAAGGATCTTTAGCTCAGGGTTGATAGATGTAAGAGGAAGTAGATGTCAGAATACAGCAGAACTCACCAGATAGATTGGAATTCTTAAACCAAAGAAATTATAAATTTTCTCTTTATATCCTTGATCTTCGCTCAGTCATAGGTCCAAGTGCTGGATGGAAGCGATTTCAGCAAGGAAGCTATTGTCTTAAGTAAGGTATTCTTAGTCAGTAACGAATGCTGTGATATTATGGTAGATCCCCAGTCATTTGTTCTGGTGGGCTACAAAGAATGAAGAGCATAAAAAGTTGTCTCAAACCTTGAAGAGTCGATAAGCCATTCAGTCTAGATAAAACAGATAGTGGAATGAAGCACTGCAGGAATTCTAATTTATCTGAAATGAGTGACTGGGAAGAGTATGCCCAGGGCTGAAGTCTTTAGAGATAGAAGGTTAGCAAAGGTTGGTTAAGTATTAGAACCATTTGTTTACTTTCATCCTCCCGTATATCTACTTTTGTGGAAATAACTTACACTTGATTTGTGCTTAGTTTTAAATGTCATGTTATCATTATTATTCAAAGTGAGCGAGCATTCATTCGAAGTAAGCTTAAAAGGCCATCAACCAATGAATGATTCCATTCAATAGAATGACTGTGCATAAATAAAGATAAATAATTGGTAAGAAAATACAAAGTTAAACTAGTTAACGAGTGATGATATGCATGTCTGAACAAGAATGTAAGTCAGACTCTCGTTAGGCAATGGTGTGTAGTGCCCTAAAGTAGTAGAAGTACCTCTCTCATGAGCACTTGTACCCATTTTATAGACAGGAAGACCATTTGGTAATTTTGTAGTACAAAGAGTGAAAGATATTTTATTGTAGATGCTGAAGTTTTGCAAAGAGAAATTGCGTTCCAATTCTCGAGGCACTAATGGAAGTTCCCATTGAAAAGTGACCCTTGGAATGTGGACAGAAACCCAGCCTGTTATATTGTAAAACTACACAGTGTTCCAGTTACTAAAATAAGAGACTTAGGCCGCCATGCAATGTGACAACATGATTCCTCAACGTAATGTTTATACTTAGTCTGTACGAAGTGAGTAACGCTCACTAATTTCTGCAAAGTAGGTACGGTACTAAGCTACCAATGGAAGAGCCCTGTCGAGATAGAAATTTTTGAAGCTGAAAAAAATCCAATATGGAGTGAATGCAGAACAATCCTTGCAATTAAACTTGTGTTATGTGGCTGCCCAAATTTACGACCTGCAATGAATATCAGGCAGTGGACCAAATCCTTGTGATTCACTTTTTATAATCTCCATTTTCAAGTAAAAGATGTAAGTCCCAGCTATACAAGAGTAAAGAATGTTAAGTTAATGATCTGGTTAAACTATTAACAATTATAATGGAGAAAAACATCCGCGGTTACGTATATGTACATATATTTTAAGATGAATCTGTACAGAAAGTTTTTGAGATTGAAAAGGGGAATCGAACAGATTCCCAAAAGCTTCCTGTTTAGATTTATCTTTAAATGTATGTACATTTACATAACTGTGGATTTGTTTCTCCATTTCAAGACTCGTGCTACTATGAGTATTTTTTAATAATTTTAATGTTAAGTTATAGAACCTAAATATGACTCAAGATCCATCGCAAAATAGTCTCATTAGGAAGGGTGTGCCAAATATGTAAATTGGAGACCAAAACCACGGAACTCTCCCAGTGAAATGACCTCCCAGTTACCCAGCAGCTTTTGAAAGCTAAGAGGCAAGCTTTTGCAGAAAGTCCATGAATGGGACGAGATAACTTCAATTGACTTCAGTTTTATTTCTCAGAAATGAAATCGTGGTGGTTTTGATCCACCAAGCTATATTCTCAGGAGTTTATGGGCTTCAGACTTTTCGTTCCATTATTTTTATGCATTATTTGTGGCGAAATGTTGAACTTGATACAAAATGCAATGTGTATTCTAAAATTCTCACAGTAGTTGAAGCTGGTATCTAATTTTCTCTTTCTCTGTACGGTATTTATAACTGAGCACTGTATTCCACTAATTTTTGTTTGCAACTTAACTGATGAATTTATTTCAATCTTTAAATTTTATATTTTAGTGTAGTTGTTATTTCGTTGAATTTATTTCAATCTTTGCATTTTATTTTAGTGTAGTTGGTATTTCGTTCTGCTGGCCGTATGCCGGCTGGTGCTTTTTCAGCATCCTGAGAATTTTGATCTATTATTTTACTAGTTTCCAGGAGCAAGCTTCTTTCTCAATCAACTGTTGCATTAATGTGATAATAATAATTGCTGTCTTGTGGACGATTAAGTCAAACTTTAGTAACTATCTCTGGCTGAAATTGTGGACACAGTGAAGTTTCTATCACAAAGCAAAGAGGCAGTGCATTACTACTCAGATATAATACAACTTGTATTTTAATATTTTACTTACATCTTTATTTATTTATTAATTTGTTGATTTATCTGTTTTTCTAATAACTTATCTCTTTCTGTATGTCCCATTACCTTCCGTTGCTTCTTTTGAATGAACACTCTATTCTTTGGAAGCTTGAATTTCAAGTCAGTGGCCCCTTTGGTGGGCTTGTTCCATATGAATAGGGTTCATCTTCTGAATAATAATAATAATAATAATAATAAAGAAAGGACATACTGCACACTAACCACAGGGTTCAAACTTCTCAAGTATAGAATAAAAGACACTTTTCGTAAAGGGTTTATTTGGACGTACAAAATGTCACAATGGGGTCAATTTTGTTCAGCAGAATTCCTTGTATTTGAAAATGCATCCGTCAATTGTTTGTTACATTTGGCTTCCGTAGATATGTGTTATACATGGATAATTCAACTTTGTTTGAAAAGATAATCGCAAGAGTTTTGTTTATATCCTATTTTTAGTCATGCATAAGTACATAAGTATATACACACGTACATATGTACACATGATAATGTGTTCTGCATTTGTATGTGTATTGTATGTATGTATATATATTATTTGATAGACATTGATGTGAGAAGAAACATTGGGAGTATTTTATTGCTTTTCAAATTTAGTCTGTGAGGGATCTTGTTTATATACATTTCCGTTTTATATATTATACATATGTATTTATATATATATATAGTAAATGTATATATGCATATACATATATGTATGTATGTGTTTATATATATATATATATATATATATATATATATATATATATATATATATATATATATATATATATATATATATATATATATATATATATATATATATATATATATATATATATATAGTGATTTTGCCACTAATTTACATGTGATTTCTTTCATAATCTTATATATTATATATTAAGTTGCAAACACCCATAATATTAGAACTCAAAGTGAAAAACATCTAAGACAAATTGTATAGATTCAGATATATTCAAATTTTAGTTTTGAAACAGAGGTGATGGTGGATTTATCCGCAAAGCCATCGAACATGTCTCGATAGCTAAATGGACAGGTCTGTTGTTGTCTCTGTGTCAAAACTAAAAATTCATAGTTTTGAATCCTGGCCCTAGGTCATGTGAGATATTATTCCCAAGGTAGAGAGATTTTAATTGAAGGGGTATTTGCAGCATTATATTTTATATAAATATATGTATGTATATATGTATGTATATATATATATATATATATATATATATATATATATATATATATATATATATATATATATATATATATATATATTTTATATATATTCATATATATGTATATATACTATATATTATATATATTA
>NC_089785.1:22645206-22730206 GCF_040412425.1 Macrobrachium rosenbergii | reverse complement strand
CAAATTTTAAAAGGAACGGTTCCTTATCGGTCTATGGGCGGCGTTCAGAGACCTGTAGAGCGCAACGCCGTTCCCTGTCTCAGCTGGCGGGCGGAGGCGAACTTCACTTCAAGTACTTCTGGGATAGTTGGAATTCCTTACGCTATTATTGATTCCCATCCGTTTTACTCCTCATTTCGGCGAGGGGTTGCGGTGGAAAACGCCCACCAGCCCATGCTGGTGGTTGGTTTAAATCAAGCTAGTCCTATGCCAGGGCGGGTCAGTCCCTAAGGGTACATATGGTAGGGTTTGGTAGGGAGCCTATTAATTATATGCAAAGATCTTGAGTAGAAAAATCTACCATGGGACTCTCTTAAAGTGAGGATCCGCAAATTAATCATTTCCTTTGGCGTAGAAGAGGTCATTATTTCAGGGTACTATAGACTTATAAATGATCGATTAAAACTGACCAGTTTGATGGACCAAAATGGGCAGTAAGCTAGACGGTTATCCAAAACTAAAATCTCAGCTATGAAAACCTTTAGTGGACGCTCTCTCTCTCTCTCTCTCTCTCTCTCTCTCTCTCTCTCTCTCTCTCTCTCTTCCTACACAAAAACTTATAGTTTTACAACGACTGTGTGATATATTGCGGTAAACTGCTCTGGTAAGTCTATTAGATATTTTGGTTTAACGTGCTCTATAGCAATGGCGAAAGCACATTATACTTTAAAATTCCGCCCCAAATGTAGATAATGACGTTCAATGATGTTTTCATCATTAGTCCGATCACCTCAATGATTAAACCTTGACATTACTTCAGTGAATGATTCAGAATATAGTAGTTTGAATCTTGTGACTATAGTTACGTATCCACATTCAACTGCTTCTTCAAAAATAGTTACGTTTCATATGAAGTAATATTTTCCCCTTATACTGCTTCCCAGCCCTGTTGTTTTATATCTCAAACAGCCAAGCTCATCAAATTGACAGAGTTTCGGCAGTGAAAATTTGATTTAGCCTTTGCTATCAACAGATAGTTATTTATCCCAAGTGCTCTTGTGTGATGTTCTCTCTGAAAAATATCTTTGTTTAACTTTTTTATGGGATACCGAAGTTTTTGTTAGGAAATGAATGAATTCATTTTGAGTCGCAGTAGTTAGATTTACCCAGCCCGTAAGTTCTATGATGGCTGCTAAGCGAGGCTCATCCTTACAGCATCACTAAATACGCATGTACGATTATCTGAATAATATACTGTCTCTGTTACCAGCAAGAATTCTTAGACCTATGAAACCCGTTCAAAGGAGAGTGTCGATAAATATCACACAGAAATCAAATTGGAAACCCTCATTCGAGCAACTGGGGTTCAACAACAGTAGCTTAATCTAATTAGAAACCCTCCTGTGAGCCACCGGGGCTTAATAAAACCCAAGCTGAGAACCCAAATCTTCAAGGAAATTCCGTTGCAATGACTTCTAAGTAGTTATAAAGATGGCGCTTATGGATGATTTTAAAAACAGATAACAAAACCTAGAATGTTGTAACTTTATCCTAATGTTAAACCTTAATTTTAGCCCGTACTACCTAATAAAACCCAAAACAAGACCCCAAACCCCCACGGAAACTCCTCTTCCAGCGACGTCCACGCACACCCACAAAGATGGCGCCCAAGGCCTCGCTTCGCAAAAGGTAGACGCGATCTAGCAAGACTCATATCTATGATTTCCTCACAAAGAGGTAAACATTGAGCGAGTGTCATCGCAACAATAAAAACACTCCGCAGTCCACGAAATTCGCCGAGATGACCGCCGAGGAGATTCAAATGACGGACCTCTGCAGTAAATCGCAGTTCTTTAGTTCGGTAAAGTTAATGTTGTAGTTATATTATGATTTAGGTTGTTATAATCGCGTTGTTTATTGTGAAATAGGGTCAGACGTCGTAGAGGTCCGTACCCTAGGCTGGGTCGTGGCCGCCATGGTGGGATACGATGGGGGCTATATGGGTCGTTATATACCGCCTTTATTACCATTTTAAAGGGCTAATTTTTAGGGCTGTTTGGTTTAGTGCATTGCCCATGCCCAAGGGCAGTGGCTCGGGTCCTAGCTTAGGCTAAAATGGTGGCATGAACCACACCCATTCATCGTTTAGGTCGGGCTTAGCCCTCGGCCATTATAGGGGCTAGATCTGAGTCGACTAACCTTGGCTGGGTAGATCTAAGTAGTAGCTCCGATGCGGCGATTTCCTTCTGACTTTACTTTTATTAAATTTTTTTGGTTGCTAATTATGGATTTACCTTCAGTTTTCGTCGGAATAATGTAATTAACCTGCAATTAACCCCTGGGGTCCGTCCAACAGGGGGTTTCCATACGCGATCTTCACGAGACAGAGTATGGGTACGTCAGTTTTGAACGGTTCATATCCCGTCCGGCAAGTGCAATAACTTGTTAATGTATGGGTACCTAACACCCCCGGGCCAGTACTAAACACGGCGAAGGGACATTCAATTTGGCTGACAACAAACAGATGCACCGCCAGTATCAGAATCCCTAAAAGTGTAGAAATAACCAGTTCAAAAGCTAAAAACAGGTGTGGAGCTAATATATAGAATTACCAATTTTACTTAAGTTGAGCGATCTGATTCCCTCCAGTCGCCGACTGGGACAGGTTACGGCCTTTTGTGGCGGGGGCAGCAAAGCCCCTCCAGCCAGGTCAGGGTACATTGCCCTAAGTTAGGTTAGGTAGGTAAGATCTGGTTAGTTCAGGACCTAGTATTATAGGAAAGGTTACGTCTATTTATGCATGAGGAATTTCTCTTGGTCGACGACTGGCGGGAATTAGGCCGTGCAACTAAAGTAAAGTTTTACCAAAATTCCTACTACTAAAATGCCTGCTAGGCCTTCAGTAGCCCTGATTCACTACTATGCATTCTCTCCCTAACCTAACCTAGCACATGCTTTGTTACTGAACAAAGGAATTGGTCCCAGTGCTTGGCCTACTGGGTGCTCTAACCCCAGCCCTCACCATCAGGTACAGTATTGCAAGGTACCCCATTATCTATCAGTGAAAATAATATAATATAGCCATTTTTTACTGTTATGTTTTGGGAAATAGGCAAAAGCTTGGTGAACTGCGAATTTTCTTTCACTTTTCCTATGAGTACAGTTTGTAAAATACAGTCTTGACGATAGCTTCAGACATTCCTTAGGACATTTATAGATCCTATCATAACCTGTTGTAGGTCACTGACACACCGTGATCTACCGAATCCGTTTTAGGGCATGGCGACCTCAACCCCCCTTACAGTAAATGGTATCGCACTCAAGAAATATTGCTGCAGAGATATTGCAATGTTTTGGTGCATATTGTTGTATTCTTAGTAATCTGAATTAGATTTAGAGCTAAATAAACTAATAATATATGAACATCATCCAGGTTTATTTTTTAGGGCCTTCTAGTAGGACCTCATTTTGTCCATATGTTGGACCTAATTATTTGTCAGTTTGTTTATACTGTAGTGTTTTTTGAATGACTCATTCTTCTTTGCCATAACTTTGTGTATATAGGCCTATGTGTAAGTTTTTCTTTAATTCATGTCCATTCTATATATTTATAGTTTGTTCTGATAAGGATGCAAACTGTAAATACATGCAATGGATTTCTTTTGGCACAACCAATACTGGTTTAAAATTTTTCATTCTCTCTTGTGGTTTCAAATTTTTCATTCTCTCTTGTGCTACACTCACAGGATGCATGGTTTCAGTTTCTCAGCAATCGGCACTGCGTTAAGACATCTGACTAGCATTCTCATTGTGGGTATGGTTGAAGTTTGAGATCTGCTGTTCGGTGAGAAACACCATTTTTGAAGGACCCCAGATAGATTAGATAAGGTTATTTCAAGTAAAGTTACATGTATGTCCTGTACTACCTGTAATGTACCCATGTATTCTTCATTAACCTAATATATTATGCTAGCTGTTGTCAAAAGTATTGTACAGTACTTGAACAGTATAGTTTGTATAATTAAAAATTACTCCTAGTAGCTTGGGTCTTAAAATGGAGAATCAAATCCACTGTCATGTAACTGTACAAATATTTTTAAAAATAAAATAATATAGAGCGTCATACAGATTCTCAAAATCTTTTTGTATAGGTTTATTTTTAAAAAAATTTGTACAATTACATAACTTTGGATTTGTTTTTCGAATGTAATTTTGTATTCCTAGGTAATTAGGCTAGTCCAGTATTTCATATTTTGATTCGCCAATATCTTGTATGATGTGCTTGAAGAGAGTTGTCTTTCCGCTGTTTCCTGGGTCTACCCGCTATTGTCTACTTTCTGTTGAACCCTTCATTATCATCGCTGCTATTTTATCCTCCTTTATGTGTGCTACATGCCCTTCTCATTGCAGCTAGGATTTTATGAGATTTTGATGAAAGGCGGTGTCCGTTTAGTCCGTAGTTGACATCTTAGAAGAAATGGTTTACCTTACAATTCAGTATTTTAGGAGTAACGAAATTGAAAGCTTAATTTATATTTATCCTTGCAGGAAAACCAGACATGTATTGGGATGGGATCATCCAGCGCAAACAAAAATGGCAAGGTCAAGACACCCCGAAGAATTCTCCATTTTTCAGACGGTACTCTTGAGGAGTACAGCACGGATGACGAGGAGGAAAAGGAAAAACCAGAACCAGATCCAATGAGCTTAGTGGATCCAGTAAGTAATTGTTAAAATTTTATATATTTTAGTAAGTTTCACCTGTTAGCATACAAGTTTTGGGATTTGGGCAAGGAAAAAGTAACTTGGGCAAATTCAAGAATGAGTGAGTCAGCTTTTCCCGGTGAGTGTGGTCAAGTTATTATAGAGGAAAGTAGCAAGGTGGCAAGATATCTGCAAAAATAAATGGAAAACAAGATTATGTTCAAGAGAAACTCAAAAGAGGTGATGAAGTAGTGTGCAGTAAAAAATACTTGTAATTCGGAGTTAGGAAAACAGAAAGATTAAAATTTACTTTGTTGGCTTAATCTCAAACTTGTGTAAGGTTTAGTGTTCATTTTATCAGAATAAAGGTTTGATGCTTCCCTGCCATTAACATTGATGAAGTTTGGCTGTACATTGGGATATATATGATATCTTGTACCAGAAGAGACTCTGTCCGTAAGTCCATAGATTACAGTCTGGTAGGAGGAAGTAAGTTATTCATTTGATAGGCCAGCAAATTGTAGCCACATGAATTTAAACAGATGTGCACTTTAAAAATATAAAAGCAAAAATATCTCTGTGACTGAATTGAGAAAGTCTATAATAGTAGATTAAAAAAAAAAAATAAAGAAAAGGGTCAGTATGCCTTGATAACAAGGCTTCAGAGAAGTTCAATTAGAGGAGATAAATGCCATTGTTTTAAGAAGAAAGATGAGAGAGAAGACTGGAACTAGTTATGTGATGAATTAAGAAAGTGCACATTTATCGTGAGGCATTTCACATTGACCAACATTATACTGTATTTAAATACCTAACTGGTTATATTTGGAGTGAAGTGTGACTGGTTTACATAGCCAGTGGACAGGGCAATTAATTCCTTGACAACAATGCGGTATTTAACAAAGTCAGATTTGATGAGCTTCATACAAATAGTATTTAATTTTTTTCCACAGATGAGTAACAAATACAACAAGCATTACTTCCAGGCACTGGATCTTGATATAAATGCTTTCCTGTTGCTGCCAAAAATGTATGAATTAAGGAACTTGACATCTCATTTAAGATCTGAAGTGTTCAGTTAATTTTATATCTTTCTGTTTCTTACAGAAGTCTCTAACTTGGGGCCCATGGATGTATTATTGGATGCTGTATACCGGTAGCTCTGCTCTTGCGGCCTGTGATTACGTAGGAGAAAGCCTGGCCAATTTCTTAGGGATAACATCACCCAAGTACCAGTATGAGATTGACGAATATCATCGTTCTGTTGAGGAGGTAGGCCATCGGTTTTTGGAAGTTCGTTACCTTCAGATCAAGCTTTTAAGTCAGATATCCTACTTGATTGATTGCCGGTAATGGATGAAGGTCCTTGGTATAGAATGACATTAGTAGCAAGTGTTCTCTGCATGTAAAGGCCTTTGTTTTATATAGGAACTCTTAGTTATGGCAAATGTTTCTACTCTGTACGCAAACCTTACTTTTCCCTTGCTGAAAGACACTCCTACATAGAAGGTGATGGTTTTTATTCCCATAGGAACAAACTCTGTTTTACTAAGGACTCATATGCCCTAAAATGTTAGAATAGTATATTCAAATATGATGAAACTTGTTTATATCTTGAAGGTATTTAGCAAGGAGGAGTAAGGATATTTTAAAATTTTTCATGTTTTATATAAATTTGTTTTCGTAGACAATCATGAAATTTGTTTGGGGTGTCAGTGATAGATCTGCTGTATACCTTTACTCCATTTTGCATAGCTCTGGCTCCTAGAGACTGCTCAGTCATACTCTTACCAGCTAGAATTTTTTAAGAGCTGACACAGCTCAATGATTTCAAGAAGGTTGGCTTTTATCTCTTTAATGCAGTTTAATCTTGCAATGTGGCCGAAGGAGGTCTTAGGGATAAGGAGGTTTTGTTTCAGTTTGTGAATGTATGTACATACAAGTCTTCTTTCTCCATTGCTGTATATGCTTAGCTTGTCATTATATTAATTTTTATGCTTTCCATCTTTGCTTCAAGAGGGCTTCCAGATCTGTTATTGAGAAACAATAAAAAGCATTCCTAATATAGCTTGACGACTTCCTAATCACCTCGTCTTGGCCTGTGAGCCACTGTGTATTATCTTTCCCTTTATCTTTGGCAAAAGGTTTCAGGTTCATAGGAGTTACTTGTGTTTTCAGCTTGTTTTTGATCGCCCTTATGATGCTGGGGAGATTGCAATTGTCTCATGTTTCCCTTCATCAAATCTTGAGTTTTTTTTAGTCTCTTGTTTTGAGACAAATCTGCAGAAGCTGAAGATGACACCACTTGTAATGTTCCAGTTGTGAAGTTGTGAGTTTTATGGAAGATTCAGCACTTATCAGAATTTTTGCTCTGTGATATTTTCTTCACACAAGTCAAGTATGCCACATTCTTAAACCATTGTAGCTTCCTATGCCTGCTGGGCAAATGATATAAGTTAAGAATGTTGTAGTAGTGCCTTAGTACCCTATGCCGTACAAAGTGAGCTGATTATTGAGTCAGCCATTGATGAGAGGTTTTTGTTATTTCCCACGAAATGGAGCATAACAATTATACCACGGATGTAATTGTTGCCTTTAGGTTTTACTGAATAAAATCAGTAAATAATTATTTTTTTATTTATTATAAATAAGCTCTGTTGATGTGAATGATTAAGAAGTTTTTAGTTATGTAGTTATAAATCGCTTTTTGAGCTGTCAAATCCATGGCTTCAAAATCTACAAATCCACAAACCATCATATTGGCTCTATGATTTTGGGTTGTATTCTGAAATTTAACTTGAAGCTATCTCTGCATACTTGCTCACCATTATATGACCTTGAATTTTTTAAAATACCAAAACCACTTTCAGGAGAAGGCCGCCAAGGAAGAAGAAGATGCTGAAATGGCTGGGTGGAAGTCCCCCAGCCCTTTGTCTGATTCAGATCAGGTCGTGCCAACAGCATCAGCAGTCCAGCATCCACCCTCCCCATCTCATAGCTTGAGACAGGTAAGTTAAACTTCTTTACTTGTGATATTGTAAATTGGATGACTATTATTAACAAGGATTGCAATGGATGTTTGATTAATCTGGGCATTGTATGGTTAGATATGTTCCTAGAAATTTAGACATACGTACCACTATTAACTGATTGTTCTTTTTATATAATATTTCTCATGCTTTGTGAGTATCTATTATTAAGTGATTCTAGGAGCTAACAGTCCTTAAATATTAGTGTCTTAATGTTATCACAGCATTGTCTAGTTTAATGCTCAGCAACGTTTGGTTTGTAACTATTTTGTGTCAACCTTTACTGAGAGTTTAATGTAGCTCTTGAAATTAAACTATTTCTTATAAATTTGATAATTAGATGATATTGTGAACATCTAAATTGTGTAGTATTACTAACCACTGATTTTCTCAATGGCAATGTGCTTTGCAAAACACTTTATTTAGATACAGTATTTAGATACTAGTACCAACTCTACTCTAGTTTTTTTTCTTCAAAATATGTGTGTACTGTACTTCAACACCATCATTGCATATTATTTATGATACCGTGTTCCACGAGACCAAGTACTGTATATGCACGAAAAACAATTCAACCTGACCACGTATTTGCAACCATTAGCACCAAGAGAATATGCTTGCACCAATGTATGTTAGACTAGAGGCAACCTGTTTGTATTAGACTAGAGGCAGCTGTAGAGTTACTACAAGGAAGTGGTTTTTGTTCCGCTTATGGAAATGTAGCTGTTGTGAGTTGTTGTTGTCACTTAGCATCCATTATTCACGTCATTGGGGCTCTGAGGTGGAGTGGTAGTGAGCGGGATTGTATTTTAAGTTTCATTGAGCTAGATTCTGTTATAAAGTTTAGGTGGGAGGGTAAAGGTACTTGACATTTAGAAAGAATGGATGGTGAAAATTTTCTTTTAAATTTCTGTACTCGCTTGTTCTTTTAGGAGAGAGAGAGAGAGAGAGAGAAACAAAAATTCTCAAGTGTAAATGTTAAGAGTGCAAAACCACTCCTGTGGTTCAAAATAAGACCACCAGGGAAGCTTTGGACTGATACAGTAAGATGGAAAAAGGGGTTGATGGTAACTCCTGATGCTAATAAGCTCTGTGGATGTACAAATGTGGGATTGGTGTCAGTGTTTGGGAAGTTGTTGTAGCCTGTAATGGTTTGTAGGGAAGAATAATCTCATATTTGGCATAGCCTAAGTCAGTTGAGAGAAACGAAGAGAATTAAATCTCTAATACTATACATTGTACAGTAGTGTCTTTTGAATATTATATATTTCTTCAAGACATAAAATTCAGACACACAATATTTTGATACGTTAGACTATAAAGGAATGGATAAATGTAAAAATAAGAATTAACACATATCGAAGATATACAAAAGAAACATTCAAATATATATATATATACAGTATATGTACTTTGTTCAAAACTAAATAAAGTATATCTAAACAGGACTTAATAGTTAAGAGCAATAAATGCTAGACTGTCAGAAAAACAAACCTATGCTACTGGGTTGGTCTGGAATTCTTATTGCAATACAAAGAAAGGTTTTGCAGCTCAAAACCCACAGTTATCCACTCTCCGTAAGTGCTGTACATTTCAGTCTTTCAACTCATGGCTAACTAGTGGGTGAAGATAACAAAGCTTCTAAGCTAGTTCTATTTCTACTGTAGCTACAATCTAATCCTCATGGCAGCCTTTGCATCCAGAACAACACTGGAAGGGTGTCTTGTACTGCGTTTGGAAAATGAGATGTCATAACAGGTCGTCATCTAGTCAAAAAGACTTTTGGACTATTTTTATTTTTTACTGTGTATAGAGAAACAGTAAAATAGGAGTGAAACATCTTTGTAATTAAAATAGCCTGGTGAATTTTTGCTAAGCGTTATTTAGTGTCATTTAGGCCACCATATTAAGTAATTTTGGAATTCAAATTGTAATTGTACATACTGAAAATGCTGGTTTGGCTTTCATAGTCACACGAGGTAAAATTCCCTCCATGATTGCCTTAGATTGATGGATCTTTCAAAAGTGGGTGTGTTTAACGCAAAAATGGCTGCTTCTAAAGCAAAAATTTCACTGGAGTTTTCATATGTTTTTTAGAGGAAAGTTATGAAGTGGTATTGTTTATGCAGTAGACTATCTGATGGTGTTTGTGATGAGAATTAAGCCAGTTTAGGATTTATTAGTTGGATTTTTAAAACCTTTTAGTCATTTTCAATTATGGTGTGTTAAAGAATACACATTATATTACCAGAGAGGCTTTACTGAACATGTCTAACTGTCTAAAAAAAAAAATAGTTTGCCTACAAAGCACACATATATTAACAGACCTTTAATGGTGTCCTGTGAATCACATTGACAAGACACTTAGCATTTCACCACACACCTACATCCAACCTGCCCAAATTGTCAATGTCTAAAGATGCACCTTTTTGATTTTCAGCAAGAATTCCAACTACTGTATAAAAGTGGTAGTGATATGGTTGAGGTATCGTCTGTAGAATCCTCCTCTTTCTCTCAGTCCTCTATCTCTTCCTCTTCTTCCACCTACTCTGCACCCTCCCCAACCACCAAAGACGTCAAGATCTTGATGTCCAAGGTTGAAATGAAACATGTCACAGAAATGTCCACCTGGGTATAGGAAACGAGAATGCATGAGGCAGGCGTCACAGACAGGTATTGATGGGCGTGATAATCAAAACAGTGTACAGTTATTTACATTTCAGCAGCTAAAGTGCAGTACTATAATGCATCATGTAAACATCCAGCTACTAGTGACGATGTCATTCAGATAACGTTAAAGCTTCCGCAAGCTTCGAGTACCTGTTTCATATTGTTTGTGGACTAAGCATTAGCAGGTGTAGTTAGCTGTTTGTTAGTAACATGAAATCCATTCTGAAGACTTTTTTTTTTTGTGAAAAGCTAGACACACGTCATTATAAATACTATGCAATACATACTCTTCGGAGACACACATGAACTGATCCATTCGACGGTACCTTATGGGATTATGGTTTCTGTTGTAGTGACAGTTGATTATGGAAAACTAATCAACCAGTGAGAAATTTGATAAACATTTCGTGAATATGGCAAGACATTTTACACGTATGTTAGTGAAATCTACGTAGACTGAATGTGTTGAAGTGTATCAAGTGGCTTGAATGTCAGTTTAAGTGATATGTCAAAGGTCATTTCACAGCAGATAGGATACTAACCTTGATATTGAAGGAAATAAGATTGTTAAATTATTTTGTGAGGCTGTCAGTACTAAGGTTTGTGTAAGTTAGTCAAACTGCAAGTCATTGCCTTAATATTAGTTGTATACACATTTTATTATGGAGGTAGGCTACCATATTTCACAGCGAAGAAGAGATGGGAATGTTCATCATTAGTTTTGCCACTTGCGTGAAAGAAGGTAAAGAAGCCTTGATTAGAAATGTATCTTGCTTATTACTCAATATGAACCTTAATGTACAGCAGATATCACTTTGGAAAATCACCTTCTCGATTAATATTGTATCTAATTTGAAATGGCCTGGATAAGTTAAATTTTATTGAACATGTTAATGAATAATATGTTGATGTGTAACTTACTGACATGTCCCTTGTGATTTTAGAAACTGCAAAGTGTCTTTTATTCAGTAATTTATGCATAGTGTTGGTATTTTTTCTAAATCATCTGTAGTCATGCAGTTTATGTGGATGATTGGAGGTAGAGAAGCTGGTTCTAAGAAGGTTTTTTTTGTATTATGATTTTGAAGGAGGTTTGAGGCCCAGTGATTTTTCTAATGCCCTCAGAATACTCAGCAGATTCCCTTACCTATTAAAGTAAAAATCCAATCATTTGGCAAGTGTTTCTTCAGAAAAAACTGATTAATTGGTAGATTTTAGAATTAATTTCCTTTTAAGCAAGTTTTGAGTATTTGGAATAAATTCCAAATTGTTTGAATAGCATATTTTGGATATTTTTTAAGTTAGAAAAGACTTGGTTGTAATATTAGAAGTGATTTTTGTGCCATAAATCTTTTCATGGTTGACCAACTAAACATGTTAAGAACTGGGAGGATGTCCATTTTGGAATGTTGTAAGAGGTGGTTGAGTTAATTGATTATATCTTTTGACATTTTATTGTGATAGTATTGCTCTAATGCTAGTAGTGATTGCAGAAATGTTCAGTGCTAAAAATCCTTAGTGTTGACCAATAAAATATGCTTGCAAAGTGGAAGGGAAACCAACCTGAATATTTAGAAACCAAAGAATCGGACTTCTACTTTGATTTATCTAAGTGGAGCATCTAGTAAATTACTATATAGTATTATCTGAATGACAGTTGGTCTGATAAATCTTTTGGGAAATTGTTTTCAGGCAAAAGATAATGTGATTGTCTGCCTATCTCCTTTGGGTGCGATATTTTTTATCTAAATTCCTTGACTTTCGTTAGTATCCCCCCAAATTTTGTCTTTAATTTTGCACTCTGGATTAAAAACTAACTGAAATTTATCAGTCTTCTTCTCTTCTGGGCATCGTATTCTCAAATTACGAAACTTTTCCTATTCCATACTTTTGGTTTGCTCGGAGGTTCAGAAGTGTGAATGATGCTTTTTTTACTTGTTCTGGTGCCTCTAACATATGAAGGAAAGTTTATGGTGTTACAACACATTGTAGTTGGACCCCAAATGTTCTTGAAATGTTATAAATGCGGCTGTGCTAGTGACGGTTAATTTTTCGCAGTGTTTTCATAGATAGTGAATAGGTTATTACAGCAATACAGGGGACGATGAGGAAGTGTGTACAGGACTGCTAAGAAAGGAGGAATATTGCATATGAGGAACTGTAAATATTTAGTCTTGATTCTTCTGATGCTTTTCCCTGAAGGATCTAAAGCAGAACAAAGTCTTTTGAAAGATTAATGAAGAAATTCAGTAACTGGTAAATGATACCCTGAGTGCACTGTGTTGCATACTGATGCGTAGCTCTAATCCAAGCCAATTCATAAAGGGGGAAAATATGGCAAGATTAGAAAAACTGCAGTGTAGGTTTATTTAGGGTCAAAGTTATGATGGTAAATTTTTAAACTAATTGTGTAAGGTTGTTTATGAACTGATAGATTCCTTTGAGGATTATTCACGCCCTGTTCTGAACTGAGTCGTCTTAATTTTTTCCTTCCTGTTGCTGTCCTACTATGTGGTAATTAGATGTTGACATTGTGCATTGTCTTTAAAGACTCCTATCAAACGTTATTTTCGTCTTCCATTCCAGACTCATTCTTCCCTCTTTCTCTCCACAGCGTCCCTTTGCCAGACCTGTTTTCTTCGTTGTTATAACCTCTCATGTTCTCTGTATTCTCAGGCTTCTCTGAAGATACTGTGAATGTCTCTAGATAGAGATATTTGTTCATATCTTTTAGCTATTGGTCAAGGTTTCTACTAGCAAGTCTCTCATTTACTTTTAGTTTGAGTTGTCCCTTCCTCAAATTTGATTCTTGGTTTTCGTCTGAATTTCCCTTATGCCACTATATGTCTGCTTAAAGCAGGTCCCATAATGCCATCTCTCATTATAAACATCGATCATTATCGTGTTTATTGACTTGTAAATCCTTTCCAGTGTCTAATGAGTTATATGAACGTCACTGTCTAGATGAAATCATGGTATATTCTTGTGCTGTGTTATGTGTAAAAAGAAGTCTACAGGTAATAAGGTCTCTGCTTAGACTTTCTGTCATCCAACCTTGGGCCAGCTTTTTTCACCACTGGCCCTGTATAAGTACATAGAAAGAAGGTACCTTGGTGTGAACTTCAGGATGGTACATAATGTCCCCAGGGTATGGATTTTTATACCTTTTATTTAACACTGTCTTATTTGACAGTGCGGGGACTAGTAATGCATTGCCTTGAGGGTTTAAAAGTTGAATACAGTGAAGGATATTCTTAATGAGAATCACAATATGACTAGTTTTTAGCTTATTGTATAATTTTTTTTTTAATAGCACATCTGTTTGTTTCAGATACCAGTACACTATTTCCTCTGAGACTATTACATGTGTGCTCTGTGTTTATTTCGTGTTTTAATGACAGAATTTTCTCTATGACTTTTGAGCTGCCTTACAAAGAACACTACATCCACTGGACTGAATAATTTCATGATATTTTTCCTGCTTGCATACCTTACATCTTTCATCTGCGATGCCTGAAGACCTTCAGGAATTTATTCGACTTAACCTAAGGTTTCATCTATTCTACGGTTTACAGACATACGTAAGGCTACAGTATATTGCAGCCATTATGTATGCCTTGAGCTTACATGGTCATCTTCACTGTGCCTCCTTTACAAGTTTTTATATTTAGGAATGTTGCATATTGGTGTACATAATATTTGTTAGTTATTATTATAGAGGTATTAGAAAGAGTAAAAAGAAATGGTTTGAAAGAAAAGTATGTATTAAATATGTGGTGTGACTTTCCAGCGTCATTCTTATGAGATGTAATTTGTTCATGGGATTAAAAAATGTTATATTACTGATTGTATGTCTATAATATTCAGTTACGTAGTTGTAATAGGCAAAGCGGTTGTTTTTAAGTGGGTGGTATTCCCTAGCAAGGAAATTCCTTAACCACTTGTCACTGGTTTTTTACACTATGTGGTTGATTTGTGGTTGTGTGGTGGTCTGTATTTGACGGTATTTTTGCTTTTAATTTTAATTTGGTTACATTTGGTTGTCTTAATTTCTACTTCTTTTCGTCTGACTCTTTCTGTTTTGCATTTGTGAAGAGTGTACTCATGTTCATCGATATGTGCACAACAGCTGTGCAACTGAGGATGTGCGAGCTAGTAATTGAAAGGTTATTAGTCTTCTCACAGTTTGCCTTCACAGTTTTTGTGAATCAGCCTCATGTTAGTGAAAAATGTCAGTGCTTTGGGAGTTGACATTACATGGCCAACGTTTTTGAATTATGAATTTTACCAATACATTTTGTTTTCTGTTAGATACTCGCAAGTACTCGATTATCTTATGTGTGAATCAGTTTTCTTGACGTTTGACAATTTTCTTTGAATGACCACAGTACTTTTTATTGAATGCAGCCATTCCTAGCAGAAGGAAAGAGATCGGTAGCGTTTCCCAGTATTGTATCCCCAACAGAAGCCGGGATACTTCTTGTCAGAGCAAATGGTTTACTGTGATTTCAAGTGCTTAGTTGCGATTTTCAAAGTGCAGTAGGAGGCAGCTGCTTGAGAGGAGAAGTATGGTCTTGAACTAAGTGGAACAGTGGCTTACATGGGAGCATTAGTAGAACATGAGCTTATCCAAACTGTAATTTCCCCATTTAATTTTTTCTGATGATAGGTGGATTATCCAGGGGACAGGAAGTGACTCCATGGCTGGTTGTGTGCTTGGTAGATCACTGCCCAAGGTTTGGCAGATTGCAGGTGACCGTCAGTCTTAAATTTGTCTACCTAAAGGGATGAAAGACTAGGGGCTTGAACTTACAACCAGGAATAGTAGTCTTCAGTTGAAAAATGCGATGCCAGCTGACCCATCAATAACCAAAGGAAATACAATGACTTCGCAATGACTTGAATTTCAGTTCAGGTAGTCAGTGCAACTTGCCAGTGTCTCCTAATTAAATTATATAACAGCTAATGAACTTTAAAAGTTATTCACTTTTATACAGTAAACAGTGTTAAAAGTAGGTTGCAGTCCCCAGTAGTAACACAATAAAAAATTGTTACCAATTTTGTATTTCACAGGTACCGAATTTATTATTGCCACCTTTTCGTTCTTATTGACTGGCAGACACCTTAAGGTTTCAAGATAGTAAAAAGTCCATGAACAGTAAATGCAGGTGAATCGGGTATTTGCTTGTTGGAAATATCACCCATATTGTATCAGTATCACTGCTTTGCTTATTACAACCATTTGCAACAGCAATAGTAAAGTAATAGGTTTGTACTTGGTGTTTTGGAACTTCTGTATTTGTGGACAATTTTTCTTTTAGGAACATTGCGAGGTAAACTGGGAAGTAGGAGTGTTAAGTAGAATTTTGTAGAGGATATGAACAGTTAAGCTTAAATACTAGCAGAATTGTGATGACAGTGCCTCTTTTAATAGTAGGTAAACAGTGAAAATTGAGAACTGATGGATATGTTGTTGATGATTTAGTAAAACCACTGTTACGGTTTCATGTTAAATATCGTAAAGGGTGCTTGGAGCATATTACAGTGTTGAAGTATCATGAAGTGACCAGCACAAAACTTCGATTTGCAGTGTTGAACAAAGTGGTGTTTGCTTTGGAAATATTTAATCTTGATTGTCTGGGGTACATTTTCCATTCTGAAAATAAAACATTTACGTGCTGGCTCCTATACTCAAGACTACACAGTATAATCAGAATTACTTACTGGTGGTAAGGTGTCCTTTAGAGGCATTCAGCTTCCAGTACACCAGATGGTATTTTGCAGTGATGAATTTTACTATTGTAACACTTTAAGGTTTCATATTTACTGGAATATTAAAAAGAAGTGGATCATTAAGTTCTTTGATACACTGATTGTATTTTATTACTGAAAACTTTTCAAAAATCTTGCTTTACACACTGACAAATACTACAGGGCTGTCGCTAGATTGTGGTGGTCGGTGGATCATTGTAGTTTATGTACAGTACTGCAGTGGGTAAGAGAGACAACTGACTGACTTGTTTGGTAATGACCATGATTGTAACAGAACTGCAGTGTTGCTTGAAATTAATTCAAAGGTCGTCGCTGATGTTTTTTTTACCTTGGAACCTGAGAATAGAGTTGTCATTTTCACAGGACGAAAAGGTGCAGTGAAGTTGCCTTCCATTATTCCTCTCTGGGGTCTTTAGCTTATTTACCACGTGTGGTTAGACTTTGAGGATTTTGGTGTCTCCAGGACCACACATTAGTGGAACTGGCCAGTCCAATGAAGCCTGGCTTGAACCCAGGTTCAGGTGTGTTGTTTTGATCTTGGGTGCTTTTCTTGTGTGTTCTAATACACAATATCATTGGTTGTATGGAAAAAATTCGTTGTTCAGTGAAGGTATGCGTGTGCAACTTCATTTGACCAGGTTGTTATCAAGGAATTTGTATACGAGGCAGGTTCATCGTTTCACTGGGAAATGATACTAAAACTTGACCTGTAGCAGCAGAAGGAGTAGCCATCCATAACCGGCAAGTGAATAATACATTAAACAAAAGTTACAATTTTAGTCTCTTCCAAACCCCCTTACATGCGAGCGACACCCATGGAACATCTTAGCTGTGTGCCTGTCTGCTGTCCCGTCTGCAGAGTGCTGGTCGACAAAATTTGTGCCAATTATCTGACTATGAGACATGGTAACTGTCTGAAGAAGAGTGGATTTTTGCTTATCAGCTTTCTATATTCATAGTGCTTATGGAACTTATGATTCAGACTTTTGCACTAAAATTGTAACTGCTTCCACATGGAGGCTATTTGGTACTACTGAAGCAAGAATCGCCACTATAGACTACGTGCCAACAACCACCTTTTTACAAGGTGAAATCCTTGTAGTGGGGTGCTGCTTACTGTGTGCCATATATAGCACACTACACAATCCTGAAGTTTCTCTGAAGTGTCCATTTGGCTTCAGCTGCTGTACTTTTGAAAAGCCTTTCCTTTTAATGTGTTCTTTCTTATTTCAGTCAATTGTCTTGCCTCTTAAGCTTAAACCTTTCATTTTTAGTTGGTCTCATTCAAGATCAAACCCTTTTGGTAAACCCTACGAGTCTAACTTGATCTTGATGTTTTTTTTCCAATTTCATTGTTTGGCCAAAAAATTTTCCTTGTTGTGAAAAGATACAAAGTAGGGGCACTGTGTCTCCTTTCCTAATGTTATGAAGGGCTTTCAATAAACCTGGATTGAGCTCTTACATCAAAATGTTAGATCTATTTACTTTAAGCAGGTAAACTCTGCAGTTCTCAGACTTGAGTGAAAGTGAAGATAGACTTACGTTGATGTTATCACTCCAAGGTTTGTGTAGACAGGTTGTATGTGGAAGTTCCGTAGCCTCCTTTGTCATATCATCTTTGGTAGTAGTGACAAGAAATACTTGACAAGCCAGAACATTGGTGTTCCATTTTGAAACTGAAATGCTGTAGTCCTGGATGTTGAGATTTTTCTCATGGATTACTAGTTGGAAACCATTCTCTTAACACCCACATTTGGCCTGGACAGGTTATGTGTTCGTGAAAGGTTAGGATTACATTTTGAATTGTCCAAAAGGTGAAAGCACTGAAGCTCCTTCAGGGGGAGGGTGTAACATTGTAGAAATCATGAGAATTTCTTGGGAAGACGTTTGGGGATAAAAGTTACCGCATAATTTTTATGTTGTGACATCTTGTTGCCATTTTGCCTTTCAGCTTTGTACTGTAGCAAGGCAATGAGGTTGCGTTTAGTAACGCTTTTGACATAGGTTAGCAGATGGCTGAAATGTGGCTTCGTGTTAAACGCTTGAGAATACACATTTGGTGGTTGTCAACAGCCATTTTCTGGGGAGCTGTTCCTTTATCTCAAATGTTACTCCCACATATATTTGGAGAGTCACTAAGAGGGAGTGTATCTAACAAGCAAGTTCTTGGCTCTTGGCCTAGGAGCCTTATTTAGTCGTTGCGGACAGTTAAACTTTGATACATCAAACAAGCTTCGTCTCATGTGACCGTCGAGGCTGCCTTATCAATATCTTTCCAGCTCTTTCCGTTAGCTTTAATCACCAGTTCATGTAGGTAGCAGTGCAAACACTATTTTTTTTCTATTTGATGAAATTTTCAGCTTGATTTTATGGAAGTTATACTAATGGAACAAGTATGATGTTATGAATTGTATTTTTTACATTTTTATACCTGTGCACTTGTTTACATCAAATCACCTTGTACACATACATTGAATGCACAATAATAATCTGTGATGGTCTTTATCTGGTATTTATTCTGATGTATTCATCTGTCAAAAGTTGCATATTTGTAAAACGAGATCGTAGAATACTCTCGTTACCATTGTTGAGAAGCTTGACCTTTCGCTGTAGTTTGTACTAAAGAGATTAATTTGTTGAACCATGCTGTAGAATTAGATCACAATTTTTTCTTGGAAACACGTGACTGTAATCGTAGGTTAGGTATCATTTGCCGTTTATAGTTTGCTCATCGTTGCTTTTCCTGGTAAGTGACGAACACACACAGCAGTGCAACTCGTTTCTCTGATGACTTTGCAGTCCTCCCACATCACAAAGATTTTGTGACGATTCGAGTGTATGAGGATGATTTTAAAGCATTTGGACAGTGCTTATTAGACATTTGTATTTGTAGACCTTGTAACCGTAAAACTTCTGTGCCTTCTTTTGTAACCTTCCGAGGAAGTCGCAGAACAGAAGCTTTATCTTGTGATTTATCTTGAGAAACTGAAATTTCGAACGCAAGGTATTGGGTACCTTGTAGGAACATTGTAGATTTTGCCATCAATATATGCTGTACACTCAAGAAAACCACTTCTAGGAGAATTCAACAACAATTTATTGCTTACAGCTTTACCAGGTTTTGAAAATGGTGAATAGTTGTTCCAATGACTATTCACCACTGGTACAGTGCATGCAAGTTGAGCTGTAGAAAAACTAGCAATATTGTAACATATGCAGTATATATATATTAGTAATAGCTTCATAACTTTTTTAACAATTTGTGTTTTGGACAGTCAATCTTCAGATGGCCTTCTACTTGTATAGGATTGCTTAACTGTACACTGAAGTTTGTAAAACTGAAAAAAATTCTTAGATACTGCACAGTGGGTTAAGCATACCCTTGTAGCATTCCAGTGTGTTATATAAATGACAGTGGATTGAGGTAGTACATTGTAAAAGTATACTAACATTTTATAAAACAGCTTTTTACACTGCTAATCTAGACTTTATAAAGACTGACCTGTAATCTAATGGTAAATAAACGTGTGTAAGTCTCTGCTGGAATTGTTGTCCCATTCACTTCAAAAAATATGGAATAAATTCATTACTTTCCCCCCAAAATGCTGACACATTCATAGCTTTTGTTTTCACTTCTTCCTTGGTAGTAAGAGTTGTCATTCACAAATTTTCAGTATCGTTTCAAATAAAAATGTGCTGTGAATGTGTCATACACAATTTTTAGGTCTTTTTCACTACAAGCACAAGGATATTTGAGGTTAGTGTATACAGCCTTTCATTTTCATAACAGTGGTTTGTTATTTGCAAGTTTTTTGCATTCTAACAGCTTTGGCAGAAGTTTGCTTTTACAAAGATATAAGGAATACGTGGACATATTTCTGTTGCCATATACATTGCTGTACTGTATGAATGCTGAAATGTTTAGATATAAAAATTCTATGTAAACACTACCAACAGTATATGTATAACGTGTTTGGTTTAAGTTAATGGCAGCTTCACCCATTCAGGATCTGTAATGCGCCGTATTTTACTACTTTGTTCATCAGAGAAATATAAGTGCAATAAATTATAGAGAGCATGTTCAATTCGTAGTAGTTGTGAGTTTGCAAAGTTGTTTGTCATCCCTGCCATCGTTACCATTTCAGCCTATGGATGATCTTGGTGGACACATTATGGGTAACAAGGGGTATTAAGGATATTTGTTTTCTGTAATGGTAATGATGGCAATTAATAACTTTTACTGTGCACATTCGGGAAGATAGATTTGCAGAATAACACATTTGAATTTATCTCTATATATCTTGAAATGTCATCGCCATTTCCGTTAGGTTAACGACTTAAACTAGATAACCAAATTGTCAAGTACTGTATAACTTTTCTAACTTCCCAGTGGCATGTGATGAAAACTGTCATAACTTATTACAAACTCTTCATTCAGAACAGAAAAGGTTAACTACTTTGATACCAACACATGTGACCAGTTGATTGCTGAACAAATTGAATCTGTTAAAATCAAAAGCCATTGGCTTTTATCCCTTGCACTTCCTTAGTCTCTTGTCTCCACACCTGCACCTATTCAGCGGTGCCCCACCAATGAGTTAGTAGTTCACCTTTCAGACTGGACAAGGGAGCCAAATCTATGCATCAGTCACCTATAGTTACAAGCAGTCTTCTCAGGATATATGGCAGTTACCATGTCAGACGGCAGTAGTGTATTTAACACAGTCTAAGAACTAAAACTCTATGAAATATTCATCAGGATTTTCCCATGGAATAATTGTAGGGACATATTCTCACTTGCCAAATATTTCCCAGGAAGTCACAATATCTAGGAATGTCACATTTCCGAGTTAGTTGTATATTTTGAATTAAAAAAAAAATCCCATAAGTGTATTTTAGCACTCACCTTATGGTTTATAGACTGAAGAAAGGGGGCCAGTAATTGTACAATATTTGTGAAGCCAAGGCATGGAGTCGCCCACTGTAAGGTGGGTTAAATACAGACTTACCTCTGCTAACCTGTCAAAGTTAGAAATCGTTTGTCATTTTCCACATACTTTCTTCCAGGAGAGGTGTTGAAAGAGAATATGTCCCTGGACTTAGTCCAGTAAAGATGATCTATAGCAACTTGTTGCAAACAGTGTGAATTCCCCTTTGTTTAATTCTGCTGTGCTTTCTGACATGAATATTGAATGCTTCATATCTGGTGTCTTAAGAGTGCTTATGCTTATAGCTATAAAGGTTGGGGTGTGGGTTCAAGTCCCCTTGTTGTCTAGTCTCAAAGGCAAACTCCCAACATCATTGAAGCACTGGTGATTAGGCGACGGTGCGGAGAAAGACTAAGAGTATGATGGGGTATAGTGCAGTTCTTTTGAGCCACTATAATTTACAGTTTTAGTCCAGTGCCTGCTTACGGAGATCTGGAGCAACTGCAACTTGGAGGACCAGTTCTTCACATGACGAGAAATATTCTAGACCCAGCTATTCCTTTACTAACTGCAGTGTCTCCAGTTACACGGTGATAGTTTTCAGATTTTCAAGTTGAAGGCTGACTGTAGTTTTGATTTGTTTTCCATTTTCTTTGGGTATCCTTTTCTTAAGTAGAAGGCATGGTCACAGAGTGAGTCGTGCTTTCCTCTGTTGACGTGAATTCCAAAGTCCAGCAGTGCCACGTCAAAGCAACTCGGGAAGCTAATTCAGTGTGTGAGCGCACACAACTATTACAGCCATGACTTGGAGGTTTTGGTCACCTGTAGAAAGGGTTGAACATGAATCTGTTTTTACAATAAAATCAATTTTTATATGTATTAATTATAAAGTAGAATTTATCTGTACAACACACATCCATTTACACAAGTAGAGCAATTCAAAGAAAATTGTTTCAGCACATGATTTGCAGATACTATAGTGATATGCATTCTCCTGTGCCAAGCTCCAAGTGAAGAGAGGGGGGGAAGGGAGAAAAGCACTAATTTTATGATTACAGCTTTGTATAAAAACTATTTTAAAAACAGATATTACAATCATTGACCATAAAACAACCTATTACCATTCAGAAAAGAGGATGAAGCCAAGAAGGAAACGTCCAATCCCAGGAACAAAATACCAATCCCAGGAACAAAATACTCAGATGACAAAGGCAATTCAAAAAGGGTCCATTTGTGAAGAATAGTACAGTAGCAGTTGAGAATTCAACAATTTGGCAAGCAGGTCCAACAAGGGAGTTCCCCACATTTGCCACAGGGCCTTGCAAACATTCTAGTGAAGATACTATTCTGACTGGAGAACTTGGTGCACCCTACTAAGCTGAGAGTATCTGCCACCGTGCTGTGCTACTAAGCTGAGAGTATCTGCCACCGTGCTGTGCACTTCCAGAACACACTAAGGCCTGATGATGCCATCTTGTCTTTCTGTGCAAGCGAAAATCTCCACAGCCAGTAGGCTAAGACGACCGACAATCTTGAAGCTGTTGTACGAGCAACCTTAAAACGTAAGGAGATCCAGGTTCAGAGGAACTGGCAGAGCAGTTGCTGTGGTGGGATTCCGACTGCTGAAGATGTAGAGGCTGCCTTCCAACAAGAGCAAATACAGAAACAAGGCTGATTTAGGAACTTGTCTTCGATCCTGAGGGTTGGCACACTGTCACCCGAGGGGCAAACTAACTCCGCAACAAAGAACATTTCTGTGTAAACTGCCTTGGTGGATGACAACAGATCTGAATTCTCCAGTTTGATCTTCAGACCCAAGGACTGAACATCAAGTCTGAAAAAAGATCCACAATTCTATTTTGAAGCAGCTGGAATCAACCAGTTATTCAGATAACTCTTGAAGATGCAAACCTAGATGATGCACTCTGGAGGCTACTGGGGTGAAGCACCGGAGAGGCAGTACACATATTGGTACTTCTGGAAAAGTGGGTGAATGGGACCAGAAAATTATATGGTGTAACATAACTAGTGAGCTGTGCATTAATGCAAATAAATGTATATATATAAAAGAGGGAACTAAAAGTTGTGAACATCTGCCTTAATTGCACAATAGATTAATTATCCACTGTATGCAAGCAAATTCCTATTGATACCCACATCCACAATGCCCAATATAGAAGCTATATTGACTGCAAACAAACCTTGCAGATCTAAATTGAATACTGTATGTGGGACTGATGACAAGTGATATGTGTCAAAGCCCCTGGAAGACACTTAGCAAGATTTATGAGCAAAGCTATGGGCTAGACACTTTCATACAGATGAGCAAAGGACACTCAAATTTTATTAAAATGGGATATGCAGGAATGCTAATCTGACTTAGAAATTACAGAAAGTGATTTTTAGTATATTGGGTATGTATGTAAGAGCATAAGACAGTTGTTTTAGGGCGAAAAAATGTCAATTGACCAAACAAGGGTCAAATGTTATTTAGGTTTAACTTCTCACATCAGTATTGTATATTTTGTAGGGCTTTACATCCTTGGATTGTGACGTAATTTTCAACTCCCTTCTTCCACATCTTTTTTTTATTTTGAAACTTATTTTTGCAAAGTTGAAGGCAAATTAGCACCACACAATTTAGTACAGCATTTGCATGTAAATTCAAGCAACATGAATGTGCTTATGTAAGTCTGTCATGTTCATTCTCTTGTAGCAAATATTTTTGAAAGTATAGAAAAGCATGACACTTCTCAATTCCCTTCTGTGAATGTGAACTTTAACTAATTCAAGTAGTGATACAAAAATCATTTACAACTTTCATTTTATGAAGTCTTGCTTTGAATTAACTTCGTATTAGGAACTAGATAGTAAAATTAATATTCCTCTCATTCCCGTAAACATGCTGAAAACAGCACTATCTTGGAAGAATAAATAAATTTTTGGAACGCACTGTAGGCTTTGTATGCTACATAGCATGGTACGGTAGTAATTTCCATTGCTTTGGCAAACAGCTTGAAAAACTAACAGTAATTAGTTTTATTGGTTTTGAACCACCAAGCTAAAACTGTCTCATGATTAAAATTCCTAATGAGAAATTATAACATAGCTGGTAAAGTTTTGCTATATACATACTTTTACTGCACACGAGAGAATTAGCTCTTTACTACTAGCCTAGGATTTCATGTAGTTATCAGTCTCATCATTGTATTTTCCTGTAACTTGAAAATGCATGCAGTTTTAAGTATAAGAAGCAGTACTGCACCGTACTTTTAGCTTTCGGATACAGATGATAAAAGGACATTTTTCCTTCATTGTTTAGCATGAAAAATGTAACTTGATTTTTTTGTGGCATAAATTATAGCTCAAAATTTAGTGGACTAGGGGGACATTTTGTGTTATGTATAAGGTAGTCAACTTAAGATTGGCTTGAAGGCATGTGTAAATACACCTTTTCTTTTTTCTAAGGTGTATTTTATTCTAACGCAGACACCAGGAACTTTCAGAAGCTTTAGGATAATAGGATAGCTCTGTGGTAAAATTTTACCATCTGAAGAATGCTATCAAAATATGATGAAAAGGAATATGAATTAGCGAAATGAAAGTGACTTAAAATTGTCAAATCACTGCCATTATTAGTTATATGTTCAATATTGTATACATTATTCCAGCATGGCAATCTAGTCACACATTGTTCAAGTTCCAGAAAAACCCTCAGATACCTGAACTCGGATGTTTCTCATAGGATGAATATTTCACAATGTTTGAGAGGTTCTTCATATACTACTGTGAAATCAGTTGAAAAGATTGTTAGGAAAATTCAAAAGAAAACTAGCATGGGTCTATCCTCAAAACCATACTAAACAAAAGCCACTACTTTGTCATGTAGTGAAACCACACCCTCTCCTTAAACACTGTGGATTCTCTGCCTCAGTGCCTTGTTCTGGGCTGCTCAGCGAGTAAGAAGAGCTTAACCTAACACCAACAGGCCCTAAATACCAAAAAACATGTGAATCATGGTGACCATTGATGCTGCCCAAAGTTTTCTTACACTTGACAAGGATTCCAAGGATGGATTTGAGTTCCGCACACTGGCATTCATACAGCAAGTATTGTGGAACTTATCTCCCATGAGTAAAACATATTTTTATTATTTCTTAGAGGTACAGTGTCCTGCACTGGCTTGCAATGGGAATGGGTCTTCCACAGACTTAAACAGTTGAAACCATGGCCCCTTTATGCGGATAAATCCTTGAATGGTCACTAATCATATGATGCATTAGGTCGCTTTTGCTCCAAAACATTAATTGCTCTTCTCATATCAAGCTCCTCCTTAACCATCAGTCATTAGCTTTATATTAATTATTTTTTAAGTGCATGTTCACTGAAGAATGCATAAGATTTACCAAAGTAATCCGTATCATCCTGAAGGTGTTTGGCAAACCTTTACTCACTGCAAGAGTTTGTAAGGGAGGCAAGAATGGGTTGGTTAAGTAGAGAATGAAATCATCAGGAAATCATAAGCCTCATTACCATCAATGTTTTTATATTGGGTTTTCCTCAGAGTGGTGGGACCTCTTACAAGTTCTCCTCATTCATCTTTCTTGTGTACTATTCTTTCGTATCTTGAGTCCATTGTCTAAATTCACAGCTGGTCCAGATCTTCATCAGTCTTTTCTCCTTTTTCCAATGGGCCTTTCCAGTGGTCATCCTCATACATCTTCTGTATCTGGTAATGTGAGAAGTGACGGCTACTCTCATGGCCAAACCATCTCAATTCTTGAGATTTGGTCCATTAGCCAGTCACTACATCACACCTGTTGTTAGTCATGTCATTTGTAATACAATCTTCCCAGTGCACTACAGCTAATAGCATCCGTGTTGCTTAATAACACGCCTTCAAAATTTCCATATTCTTTGCTAGTGCCGAGGTCTTGTACACAAAGACTTGTGAGTTTTGAATTAGTGAAATAGCAGGTATCAAAGGAAGTTTCATGAGAGTTACGCCATCTTCCAAAAGTTCCCGTGTATGAAGCCGTCACAAGGAAGAGAATTCTTAATGTTCTCTTTTTAGAACCAGTGACCACTGATGGTATCAGTAATTATAAGCTTTTTCCATTTTCCTTTAGTGGCTTGTAAGGTAGCACAAGTTTGTGAATGCACTGGCTTTGTAGAATGCTGATGGTGAAGCTTTTGGGCTTCCAGTAAAAGGGAGATTAGGCAAGACACTATTTATAAGTACCTTTGTTAACTTAGATGTCAGTTTTAAATATTGATTACCAGGGCCTTTCGGCAGACATTCACGTCATCCACATATTCGTTTGGAAAATGTCTTCAGGGACTCCATAAAAATGGATAGTATCTTCCACAGAATAAAATACTTGTGTTAAAATAAAGTTAGAGACAAGAGAAATAAAATACTTAAAAAATGCACAGCTAAATAATGAATATTTAAAAAATACAAGCACAATGCCTTTATGCACCATTAAAGCAATTACCCATGTGTTTAAAATACATCCAAACAGGAAACCACTTGAGGATAGTGTATATCATAATTTAAGTGGTGGAGAAAAGAAACCATTTTGTGTGATTTGTATATTGTATATCTTAGGACACTGTTGGCATTCAGACAGAAAATTTTTCTAGCAGTCTTAAGACAAAAAGATCTTGAGTGTATGGCATTATTACCATCTTAAGTAGATACAGTAATTGCACAAACAATACCTAACTTGCTGAAAATGAGAAGAAAAGCTGAGGTAACACCAAGTAATGGCATGTATGCGAACCAGTACATTGTAATACTGATGTAATATAATACAATTTGCAGATTACGTACAGAGCACCACTGTAGCGTAAGTTAAGTAAATTGTGGCATGTTAAGCTTTGACTTCCTTTATGAGTGAACACAAGACAAAAAATGTTCCAATTATAATGCTGTTACATCCATCAGTGTGCGCATTACATTAGGGATACTTAGCTGGCATGTGGCAGGTATGAACAGAATCTTTACATCCTGCCACAACTGTAGTTTCCCTGTTTGCAGGTTTCCAGAACGGCACTTGTATACCCAATTCAAAATGCCTTTTTAAGACACTGGCCTAGATGAAAAAAAATCATCACGTCAGTTAGGAAAATATGCTATACCTATACTTACTTCTGTGTGGATTGAGAATTTCATATTTACCTTTAGATATTTTACCGCTTAAAATTGAATTCTTGAACTTTCTCATGTGCTCCCTGTATCATGAGGCCCTTTTCTTAATTCCAGAATCTTGAGGACAGTTTAACGACATCAGATGTCGGTGCTCCTGAAGTTTCAGTACCCTCTGTTGTCATAACACCCGACACCAACGAACCTGCGGAAACGTCAGATTCAACCGAACAAAATGCTTCAGGAAACTCAACAGACTGGAAGAGATATTAAGTTGTTTCAGAATGATAAAATATCTCATGCTTTAATATAAATGACAAATTTCTACAGAAATACTATGTGATATATATTATAATGTAAAATGCTAACTGGAGGAAAACAATCTTATACTGTATAGAATTTATGTTTTTCTTGAAAGATCCCCTTCCCAAAGCAGTGGTGTTTTCTGATTTCCAAGTAATCTGTAATGACTTTAAGGAAATCATTAAATATACTTTGATGAAATTCTTCTGGGCAGTGGGCTTTCAACATTGAGGATTTTTTTAATGACTTGTTTACTCTTTAGTATGGTAATGTTTATAAGTAAAGATATTTTAAGTGAATGATTTATTGAATTTAAGTTTATTTTATAAATGAGCTTGTTTTTATCACCTCAACTTATTGTAGTTTTAAGACTTTTCAAATGATCGCACTTAACATGCAATGTTAGCCAAGTGAGGATTAGCAAATCCCTGTATATCAGCACATTATTTTTTGGAGTTTCTTCCATTTATGCTTATCTCACATAAATTTCTTTGTAATCTCCCATTCTTAGTTTTTAACTTCTCACTATATCATGGGTGGAAAGCCACTAACAAGTTTGATAAAGGCACATTGAAAAAATAATTTAGAAGGTACTGACTAGACTGTTTTGGATTTTGTAACTTCATGCAACTTCAAATACACTTTGTATACCATTACTGTAGAGTACAATTATAGTATCTGCTCTGCAGTGAAAGCCAAATTCTGTTTTGTGTTGTGAGCATCCACAGTAGCTGTGGAACATGAGGAGTGAAAACTTTTTCCTCAACAATAAGATCAAATTTTGACTCGACCTTACAAAACTGTTACCAGTTTACCATTGCACACAGAACAGGGCACGGTTGTGAGATTCTGCCTCAAGTAGTTGAGTATTTAGACATACCTGCTATGTATACGTACAAAACCTAAAGAGTATGCAAATGAAAAATCAAAATTGTTTTTCAAAAGTTCGATACTTCACGAGTGCTTGTAGTGAAGCATACACTTTTACCAGTCCCTTTGGATGAAAAACATCGCTATAATTTTCCATGCCACCATACTTTGGATCAAAATTTCCTTTTGGAATTTGACATTTTTTTTTTTCAACTCCATGTTGATGGCGTTACCCTCATTATGTGGCAAGATATGTTTGACCGAGGTCTCTTCCAAAAAGTGAGGCTGGATCAAACATGTTTATTGCCAACAAGCACCAAAAAAGTGTGCGAAGATTAGAATGATTTCAGTTTATAAGTTGGCTGCCAGGTTTGAAAAGTTTGAATTTTGGTTTGTGTCTTAGCTCAAAGAGTCAAGTTATGTTACTCTGATAATGTCCATAACATTTTCCAATTCTTACTCTCTTGATACATTGGATCTGATCTGTGACGTCTTTGTAATGTTTCCCTTATCTCATAATGATTCAAACCATAAGTGCATAAATATATGTGATAATTTATGATTTTGAATATTGGAAGTGCACTAAGTTTGGTTTGTACATTACCTAACGCAGAAACAGCAGTAATAATAACATTCATCTACATAATTAGAAAATTTATCTCAACTACAGTAATGGGAAATATTTTAAACTTTTATCAGCAATAATTATTCGTATCATGTCATTAGATTATGCTTTTATATATCACCATAACTGAATGTAAGAATAATTAAATTAGTCTTTTGTTTTTAGTGTTCCAATTTCAAACTTTTGTCACATATCAATTTATAGATTCATGTGTAAACTTGCTTTGCATACCATTTGCATGGTAATCATTTATTACACTTAATGCATTGCTGTATCACTATTGTTTCCAGAGTTTCCTGCTAAGCAAAGCTGTTTCTGGGATAAAATGTCACGTTCGGTTTTAAACCCAGCTTGCACGAGGTTCTGGGAGACTGGAATCATTTGTTCCTACAAAACACATGTTACGCAGTTGTGTTGATATTCCTGCTACAGGTTGGAAAGAGATATTTATTTGTGTAGGGCATATTCCTGTTACAGGTTGGAAAGAGATATTTATCAGAGAATAGGTAAGATTTCTGATATTTATCAGAGAATAGGTAAGATTTCTCAGGATCCAGAGTGTGAAGTGATTATATAGAGCCAAGTCGTTTACTTCTTAAGATGTCTGTACTGGCTGTGTTACGTAGGTGCTAAGAGGCAAATTGTTCCACAAGACTGCATTGTTAATGTTGTCACCATATTTTGCACAACTGAAAATATGTGATAGCTTCACAGACAAAGCTATATTTTCCAGATTTATATTCTGATTTGTTATTTAATGGTATTTATGTGGTTTACCAAAGATTATTTTGTGAGTACGGATTCCTAGTAATAAACTTTTAACAAGCTCTTTTTGTTTTCCTCAAGCACAAAGTTCTTCAATGTAACAGTACATCTATATTCTTTTCCTGGGGTTTAAGAACCAAGTTTGTTTGATCACTATTAATGATATAGTGCTGTGTCGTTCACCCCCTTTCCAAACCATACTGGAATTTGAAGATAACTATCACATGTATGATACAGGTAGGTAAAAGTGTTGTGGATAGCCATGTACTGGGAATTGTGATTACAGACCACTTCTCCCAGAGGTTGGTCGCCGATGGGTTCAAGTCCTGTGTTCCTCCTAAAAGAGAAAGAACACTTGATAAATCTAAGATCAAAAGAAGGGAGACTTAAACCACCTTCCTTAAAGCAGTATGTAGACCCAGACAAGAGATGATGGAAAGGGCAGAAGGAATAACTAAAAAGTCAGGAGTACAATAACAGCAGAAGCTGTGATTCCTTAAGGACAATCCCAACAAGGAAGAAGACAAAAGGGATAGAAAAGCAAATAAACCTGCCTGGCCCTTCCCCAAGAACCTCTCCCAACTTCTCGTAATCTAACATTTAGAGAGAGTACATGAATATAGAATGGCAGCTCTTCTACAAGAGAAGGGAAAACTCACTGGAAATCCCAAAGACTAATTCTGGGAAGACTCTTTGATAACCCCCGCTTCAGTGGTCCAAAGACCGAGAAGGAAGGAAAGGTGAAAAGACTGCAACCCGATCAACAAATGCAATTCATGAGATGCATCATAACTATCAATGCTGATCGGAGGTTGGTAGGTAAATGGCGGGAATGCCCTACTCACCTGCTGGGGGCATGCATTTCTTTCCTCTGACAGGAACTATGTGGGATGGTCGGTGTGTGATTGTGATAAAAGACTAATTTTACACAAATTAAATTGAAAATTTGTGATTTGTAACTGCGGGAGCATAAACCATCACCCTTTATGAAGAAGACCCATTCCTTAGGTGAGAGGTTAGACTATCAACTGACTGGCAAGGCAAAGCTCTACCCAGAAATACTAGTTCCATCATAAATGTTTGCATTATTAAGAGTTTGATAAACCACTCGGCCAATTTATTCACCTAGCCCAAAGGGTTTGTCTTTATTAATAATAAGGTTTAGGCTTTACTTATTAAAGCTCTTTAAAAATGTTATAATTGGGTCAGCTACAATGGACCTATATCAATCACAAAAACAAAGTACATGCCAAAATGCCTATTGCAGGGATTCATCATAACCTTACCTTTCCTACATACTGGCTGGGATGGGGTGGGGTTTGTGGAAACACCCACTCCTCCAGCTAACCTGGCCTAGAGCATAAGCTGCTTCCTAACCTAAGTTTCCATACCTTGACCTAACCCAACCAGGGGAATCTAGCACTCACAGAGTGCCATAAAAAAAAAAAAAACATGAATTACAGAAATGAATCTCTATCCAACAGCATACATCACATACTAACTGGCAGGAACTGCCACCTGTCTTCCCCCTTCATATTGCACAAAGACTGTTCCTGTCAAGATTGGGAGGTTCACAGATAAAAGGCACACATTTCCTTTTGTCCGAAAACAGGTAATTAACTAATTCAACCAGTTTGTTTCGTGGAAGAGTGGCATTTATCCATGGGAAGGATTACTTCTAAATGGATGGAATTATTGTACAACTTACATACAAGGTAGCCATTATTAAACTAACGAAACAGTCTGAAAGCACCCTGGCACTCTAGCAAAAGAATCTATGAAATTTTAATTGGCTGACAATGATGGATGATTATTCACTAACAAAAGCAAAAATGCTTGCACAATTGTTTGCGAAAAGTGCACGTGGCATGAGTACCCTTATCACCTCCATAGCAATGTTCACGAACTTGTGGAACACCCTAAAAAGAATGATGGTGTCCTTGGAAGATGACGCAGACACACGCACTTTCATTATTAGACACGTGACCTATTTCACTTGGCCCCACCTTCACCGTGAAGAAAAACAAATGGTAGTTGATTCAATCAACTTTTCTGTTTCGTGTGGGTTAGGAACTGATGTATTGTATCATGATATTACCTGTAATTCTGCTAGTACTCTAAAAATTGATGGAAATAAAGCTGACAGTTAGACCTTCCCCGTATACTGCATAGTATAATGAAAACAAATGCTTTAGTGATTTAGGTATACAAGGGGTATTGCTCACCAGTCTCCAAAAGGTATTTCCCATCCTAAAAGAAATAAAAAAAACTGACCAGAGGTTACAGGCAGGAAAGACCAGCATTAGCCTGCAAAATTAATCTTGCCAGACAAACTTGGCTAAGTAATGCATTGCCTTTTCATTGACGTAATTATTTTAGTGGGTTACAACTTGCATTTATAACTAAAACTGCATAGATATGTGTTACGCCTAGTTCCGATGGTCATATCTTGCTTAAAAGCTACTCAAAGATACTTCAATACTGATGCTTCTTAACTGAACATTCTATTATCTTAACCTATCCTAGGGGGCCTTATCCTGACCTGGCTGAGTGACTGTGCCCCCTTGGGACCTCCCAACATTACACCATACACAGTAAAACATGTGTTCCCTTATTCTACAGAATTACCAAACTCAGCAACAAACAAATAGCAAAGCTTATGTAGGCAGAAGGGTCATTTGGTTAGGTCTACTAGTTCTGGAGTTAACATTTCAAGGGGTTATATGACCTAACCAGACCTAACCTTATCTAGGACATCATGCCCAACCTGGCCTAGAGCTTTGGCCCTCCCAGACCCCTTATGGTCTACTGACAACTAGAAAGACATAAAGCGGAATGTAAAATGTACCTTAAGCGTAGCCTAGGTCTGTAAGACGAACCACTTACCTGCTCAAAATAGGCTAAGATACTGTACTATACAGCGGTGATTAGGCCTATGTGGAATTCTTGATTTCTTGTCTCGACAGTTGATTATTATTATCCTTCAATAAGAGAGTTTGATAAGTACACCGAATGTCACAAATTCAAACATTTTCTTCAAGATTTAAGTCCTGATCTTTTCAATAACAAAGTTGGTACACTCACAAACAAACCACTTCTCCAAGGATGATGAAGACGGGAAACTTTCGTCTTTATTTATTTTTGGTATGCTTGTTTACAAGGCAATTCAAAATCAGGTTGTCCGTGACACTGTTCTATGTGAATTGACAGCGCACAACAAATAAAACAAAATGGGAATATACAAATATGAAATATTGAAACAAATGAAACAAACTGTGAATATACAGATATTAAATACTGAAAGACACAGATGTTACAACAATCACTGAAAGTATTCTATGATTTTTTTTTTCATTAATTAACGTGAAAAACATGCACAAACTCTCTCTCAATTATATATATATATATATATATATATATATATATATATATATATATATATATATATATATATATATATATATACATATGTGTGTGTGTGTGTGTGTGTGTGTGTTTATTTGTCGTCTACCAGCCACTACAGTGTACATAGTGTAAAAGATAGAGTATACAAGGTTAAGAGAGAGAGAGAGAGAGAGAGAGAGAGAGAGAGAGAGAGAGAGAGAGAGAGAGAGAGAGAGAGAGAGAGAGATTTTGTAATTTTTTAATGACAACTTATAAAATATATCAACTGTCAATATATTTTCGTCTTAAACCTAAATTGAATCAAAACAATTCACAACTGTTATTAAAATACATCGATTTCTTAAAATGATTGACTTAACAACGCGAACTAAGATTATTTTTATTTTAAAAACTGTGTAAAAATACGATCGCTTCCAGCATGAAAATATGTATAGTACTATTGATATGTGTTTATAAAATCTAAGTAAATTTACTATTAAAAGTTTTAAATATCACACACTTACTTTACAGACTAATAGGGCGGCGATAATAAACTTTCTAAAATACAAAAAACACTAGAAACATTACTCCCTCTGTAACCGTACAAAATGCACAATCACAAAATTCGTGCGTAAAATTTCCACTCAATAGAATGTCATTCTTAAAAGAATATTACACAGAGTAATAAAGTAGTTTTAAAACAACCGTTGACTAAAAAATAATTTTTCAATAAAATCTCGGTTAGGCTGAAACTTAAATGTGTTATTTTCCAATGAACCAATATATTTTGCAGAATACCCGAGCTTCTCATTAGGCCGAGTCTTTTAGTTTACTGCTTTATTAACTCAGTTCGGTGTAATCTTGCTCTTGAGATGAAAAAGTATCATTAATAAAGTATAATAATATAATACAGTGTCTGAATATTTTCACAGTTTACAAAAGACTATACGATTTATTCATCAAAGCGAGCAAAGTCATCCATTCTCATCCCAAAATTGAAGAAGAAGAAGAAGCGTCTTATGACAAATCACTACATTACATAATGACAATGACTCTTAGGACGGTTACAGTGATTTAACGATATGCAAATAAGGTTAAATCTCTTTTTATTCTTGTAAAACGAACGGTCATTTAAGTTTCGCCTATACTTTCAGAACTCGAGGACTGAGAACCAGGGCCGAGGAAGCCAAAGGAGCCCAAGTTACGCAGACGGTGGAGGAGGATCGCGTTCTCGTGTCGAAGGGCGTCGATGCTCTCGGCGGAGACGCCCGTGACGTCACCGCTGGAGTAGGTGTCGTCTTGTACCACTGATAACTCCGACCCTGTTGGGACCAGGAGTTTGTTAATGGTATTTTTAAACGGTTAGGAAGATGTTTGAGCTTTTGTTACTAACTATAAACGGTTATGGAGAGGCTTAGATGATGTTTTGTTACTAATTGTAAACAGTTAAGAAAGAAAACGGATGTACATATAAAAATGAGAGGTAATTTCAGTCTCTGTACAGACTCTGATAAGTTAAAACTATATAGAAATAAGCAGAGAGAGAGAGAGAGAGAGAGAGAGAGAGAGAGAGAGAGAGAGAGAGAGAGAGAGAGCCCGTACCTGTGGCTTTTGTACTTAATAACGAGTAGTCCTCTGCCGTGTAGGACGCAGGATCGTTAGTGTCAGGTTTTCCCGAAATGCTCGACGACTCTTCATTATTGTCAGTAATAATCTCTATTTCACTCTCTGACTTCAGTTCACCCTCCTGTTAAGTAGAGAATACATAAATGGAGTAAAAAGTTTAATATAAACATATCTAAACACGTACATGAAATCACTAAGACATGAGTAATTGTAACTCTAATAACACATACAACTATAATGACAACTTTTGGGTGGACTGGGGCATTAACCCCCTAAGGGGGCAACTTTTGATAAAACATGACACCATTTTCTGAGAATATCATTGAAATCTCAAGGAGAAACTTACATTCACTGAGGGACGCAGGCCCTTGTGGGACGAACATATAACGGGCAAGCCTTCAGGAGTCTCCAGGTAGCATGTACGGGCTATTTCACCATCTTCTACCGACGCGTTCACGGAGCCCTGGCCGCCCACGACCTCGCCTTCAGATATCGTGAAGAAGGTGGTATCTGATACCTGGGAAATTCGGAGATAAAAAATACAGTATAAGCGACTTCGTACCACAATTACCAAAGTTTAAATAAGGCCACAGTATGTTTCTTCACGGTAATACTTAAAAAAAAGGTACCACAAAACCCTTAAAAGAATAACTTATTTGATATCTGAAAGTCTAAACGTCAAATAAAAAATTGCTAGAGTATATTTTACGTAAGGCCACGATATATTTCAAAAATTTTGAATCATACTACATAAATTTCCGCAAAATATCTCAAAGTAATGAACATTCTTGAAAATGATAGCCAATTTCTTTTTCTGGCCGAGCTACAACTTTGCAAATGCAACAATTTCCATAATTTTACATATTTGAGTCATTTGAAATAAATTTCAATCGGAAAAGGAAATATTTGGATTCCTTTTCCATAAAGAGGATTTTGTAAAATTTCAAAAAAATTTAGTTCACATTCTAAATAAAATGTTTTTTGAACAATTATTTAACTCATTTTCTATTTTGTTTCCTATTGACTTTTGTATTTATCAATATCCTACTTTTACAGACTGACCAAGTTTCCAGCAATTGGATACAATGCCTCATTCAGATCTTTACATGAAGTGCATTGAAGTCACTAACGTAACTGTAACTTTTCTTAACGTAATTAAGATTTACTCAAAGCCGGAATGGACTGAAATATTATGAATTCAGGTCTATACGTACAGTAAAGTGCATTCTGCACTTTTATACAAAACTGACAGTTACTACCGATTAAGTGATCCCATACAAGACATTGAGTACGAGGAGTATTGTCTATTCAATCATCATAAAGTTATTGGGATTCCCTTCTTGCAAGATGCCCGCTTGACAAATCAATCCAAACAAAACGAAATAAAAAAAAAAACAACACACCTCAACAGGTGAATAAACCGTAGGTTCAGCGGACGAATTGCAAACGACGGAGGGCGTGTCATCAAAAGTAAGATCTTGGCTGTCATCCAGAACTACTGCAGTCGTACCTCGGTCGACTCTCCGCTCTCGAATCCCTCTATACGATTCCGCCTGGGTTCCTCGGTCAAAATATCTCGGAGAGAGTACCTGTCGCGGCTTCTCCATTCGGTGGGTTCCAGGGGCCTCTTCAGGCCCTGGTCTGCTGGTAAATGGTTCATTTCGCGTATTCGCAGGAGACAACGGGGAGGAAGGACTCTGCGGGACTGATACTACCACATCATAAGTCCTACTGGGGGAAGGACTTCTCGGAGGGGTGTTAACCACCCCGATTTCTCTATCTGAAGGAAGGGGGCTCTGTCCAGGGGTGCCTGCGTCCGGATATTTAGGCACCAGTCTACCTGGGGAACCTGCTGGGGAGAGAGCTGGGGTTTCAGCAGGATATCTACGCTTCAGTTTCTCCGGGGAACTCGCTGGGGTGCGAGATGGCGTCACACTGGTAATTATGTGTTTAAACATCTGTTTTCCTCTGACTGGGGAGATTGTAGGGGTAACTGCTGGCGTCACAGATGACCCGACTTCTATCACAGACCGACCCGAAGGCGGTGATAACGACGGGGTTGCAATGGCTTCTTCACTGTGGGTATCCTCGATTGCCTCCATTGAATTTTGGGGAGTCAATACTCTCTGGTTTTGGATGACGGCATTTTCGGGTGGTAGAAGTGGTGTTGGCGAGGAAGAGGGTGTCGGGATCTGCAGAAAAACATATATTATAATTAGGAAGTAAAAGATTATTTAAAATTCTGAGCGGAGATCCTAGCGTTCCCTGGAATACCGCGTCCCGACCTAATTAGACTTTTTACCTGACTTAGGGGGCCGTGCCCTAACCTGAAATAACACTGAATAGTAGACTGAATATTAACTTCTACCCACGCTGCATACTACCCTAAAATTCTACTCAAGAGTAATAATAAACAATTCCCTGCCCCTCCCCAAAAAATAATTATTGTCTAGATACTTACCTTTGCAACATTTTCGTCTTCTCTTCTTGGCGAACTCGTAGGAGTGGCCACTGGGGCTGACGTCCCAACATCATTCTCATAACTGCTACTGTACGACACAGGGGAGGGAACCTCTTGTGGCCTCTTCGCACTAGGCTCGGGTACTTCAGATTCACTACTTTCCTAAAATGAAGATGCGAGGACGTACAAGTGCCACATCCCAGGCTGAAAAATCTTTCATATATATTATATAACCAATCACTCTCGTAGTAAGTCTCTGACCTCACCTTGACTTTGTTACTGAATTGAACTGAATATAGAATTTACGTCAAAGGCCAAGCGCTGGGACCTGTGAGATCGTTCAGCGCTGAAGCGGAAATTGACAGTAAAAGGTCTGAAAGGTGTAACAGGAGGAAAACCTCAAAGCAGTTGCACTATGAATCAATTGTTAGGAGAGGCTGGAAAGTCAGATGGAAGAAAGAGGATATGCTTACTCTTACTAGCACCAGACTCCACGAATCTGTTGCAACTTTCTGTGGTATTTTTACCCAAAAACAAGAAAGGGGCGTCTCTGACCTAATTTTTGACCTACTGCTTCTTGCACCAGACTCCATGAATCCGTTGCGAGTTTCTGTGACATTTTAACTCAAAGGCAACTAAAGGACAAGAATTATTCCACGTCATTTGCTTTCTTACCCGTTGAGGAATACCCAGAAGCCTGTCTCGAACCAAACTGTACAGCAGAGTCCTCACCGCTTCAGAAGCCACATTCAGCTGGAATGCAATCGTTTTCTGGTTAAGCTTCTCAATGCTAGTTCTAAATGGCTCAGATAGAAAATTTATATGTAAGTTTCTAAATGGATAAGATGGTTTGTTTTAAATAGTTTGAGTCTCAGCATATCACAGATTTATATTTTGTTACTCTGACATTTGGCATCTTGTACATACTGTAACCATAAATATATTTCCTAATACCAAAACAAGTGTCAGTTAAAGAAATGTCAACTAGGGAGTTTCAGAAGAGTAATGTTTATTAATATAAACAGAGAAAGGGGTATTAAAATGACAAAAAGAAGAACAGAAGACATGAAAATATGAAAAAAGTCCTAGTAAGCAAAGAGTTGCTTTAAATGCAAACAAAAACAAAATAACTAACAAAGGCACTTCTTTGGAGGCATTTTCCTCTATTTCTTTCTGTTCGCCATTCCCCTGAAGATGTTTAAATACACGAAAGCCCCTGCGACATTTTTTGCTCACCTTTGTTTAAGTATCTGATGTATACATTTCACCAGAATTTTTGAGATTTTATATATATCCACGTTTTCTATATGCACGTGTGTGGATATGCGTTCACATGTATAAACTAAAACACACACACATGCACACACACACACACACACACACATATATATATATATATATATATATATATATATATATATATATATATATATATATTATTAAAAGGACCTCATTCAAACTGGATATCCAGTGGAGATATTTATTCAAAAAAGTTGCAAGCTTTCCAGGACAAACAGTCCTCATCCTCAAGTATCCGTACAATGACCAGGCGTGTAGTCCAGCTGTATTTATATCTGTGTGCTGGGTACTTTAACCCTATAATTGACCTTCTCCTCCTCCTGTGTGACCAGCCCTCACCCCGTGACCTTGATCTTGCTCTGCCAGTTTGAATGAGGTCCTGTCAGTAATTGTACTAATGCACAGGACAATTGTGTATGTGATAAAGTTAATATATATATATATATATATATATATATATATATATATATATAGAATTAATACCCTGTACATACATTAAAAAATAAAATGTTGTCTTGTAGCTCTGATTAGTCATGCATCCAAAGCAAAACGTGTCAAGGTTAAGGTCTGGTTTTCAAGCGGTTAAAAAATTTAAAGGTCACTAAGTATGTAAGTTAACACAACGACAGAAAAGCACGCACAAACATACTTGCTGTCCGTTCAAGTCCTCAGAACCCTGGAAGGACTCAGGTTGGTGACCTTCCTCTTCCTCTTCCTCCTCTGATGTTACTGGGGGCACTCCTACCCACTGTTCCTGCCCTGTGAGAACTAACTGCCCCAGCCGGTCTTCTAACCTGTTGACAGAGGATTGTTCTCTATAATAATAAAATCCGAGTGGATCTTTATTGTTTGTCCACCCCGCGTGGGAGCAGGGTAGGTAGGGGATCGGGAGGGTAAGGGAGACATGACACATCCACCCTCCTCCTGCAAACCTGTTTGTCCACCCCAGGTGGGGGCGAGGTAGGTAGGGGATCAGGAGGGTAGGGGAGACATGAAACATCCACACCCTCCTCCTGCAAACCTGTTTGTCCACCCTGGGTGGGGGCTGGGTAGGTAGGGGATCGGGAGGGTAAGGGAGACATGACACATCCACCCTCTTCCTGCAAACCTGTTTGTTTACCCCGCGTGGGGGCGGGGTAGGTAGGGGAGACATGACACATCCACCCTCCTCCTGCAAACCTGTTTGTCCGCCCCAGGTGGGGGTGGGGTAGGTAGGGGAGACATTATGGGCAGTGCCAGGTTCAAGCTCTCATAAACAATATTTTCATAATTTTAAAATGCTTCATGCAAACAACTGAGTTGTTATACTTCACAACTCTTTTATGACTTTCCAGTGACTCAGCTGTTCACAACCCCATTTAACAACCAGATATTCACCTTTATTCATATATATACATAAATATATCCATACGTATAAAAGAGGAATAAATAAGAGCTCTGGATCATGACAATACTGGTAAGATCTGCTTCGGTAACAAAGGCATTAGGGGAAAATGCTAACTTATGTAAATTTCCTATATTAAAAAATCAGTGAAATCTTGCTTTGCGTACTTCTCCGATGTTTATTTAAAAAATGGACAATATCCTTGCAAAGTTAATTGTTAATATATTTATGGACAAAATTCCTTATTGTACCAAATTTATTTCCGAATTTTTATTGACAGAAGTACACGAATAATCAAGGGAAACATGATGAAAATATGATTAAAAATAACAGCAGTGACGACAGATATGGAGCCGTTTGAGCTCTCTAAGTTTTGATTAAAAATATCACAATTTTTTAAAGTAAATTGTATTTTTCCTAACTGTACAAACCTGAGGTCCTTTACATTACATTTCCTAACGTAAAGGACCGATGGTTTGTATATCGTGTAGCAACGAGGCTAATTTTTAGGTAAGCAAAGTATCATCTTTCATTCTTTACAAATATCACGAACGTCAAAGCTATCTATGACTCACCCACTCAGAATTCGTTCCCTCAGTTCGTATTCGTAAAGACGGCCTTCAGCTTCGCGGATGTTCCTCGTCGTCTTTTCTCTGTCCTCTGCTTCTTCTTCTTCTTCTCTACGATTATCCATCGTCACCTCCTCCCACTTCACCTCCGGCATATAACCGGGTAAATCCTGCGCTTCAGAAACGGGAAGTTCTCCTTCGCTATCACACGGCGAATACGAGTCTCTAATTCCGTTTCCATTTTGGGAATGTGGGCTCGCGTCGCCATGATGGGGCTGAACAGAATCTCTCTGCGGTTCCTCGTCGTATTCGTCTATCGAGGGAGAACCATTACTTCTCTGTGGTTCCTCGTCACCTTCGTCTACGGAGTGAGAACCACTACTAACACTTTGAGCAACGCCACGAGGGGTTAAAGGGCCTCTTTCGTCCGAGACGGGGCTACATTTGACCTCCGGTTCTTCACGACGCCGCTGCTCGCTTAAACGCCTTTCGTCACTACTCTCATCTACGTCAGAATCTTCGTCGTTCTCAGTGACGTCATCACCAGAAGTGTCGTTGTTTACACTTTGGTGGACGACCTCTACAACCGAGACATTCTTCTTCTTCTTCTTCTTAGGAACGAGAGGCTTGGTCCTCGGGGAGATGGAAATGACAGCCGTCTTTTCGGCCACATTCCCGGCTGGAATACTCACGCCTCTTTGGTGAATCACCTCTAGCCGTGGCTTTTTGACCTTATTTTCGGGTTCCTTTCGGGAAGCCCTTGGCGTTGTCGGGGAGGTCCTCCTGGCCGCTGGATCACGGCCGTCGGGAGACGGAAAGTACCCTGGTTTCACCCTCCGTCCTCTGAGTTTGGTCTTGGTGAAGCAGCGCCCTCTGCGTTGATGACTCGGCTTCGCGTACCCAGGGGAGCTTTCTGTTACAGGAATGCTCGTCGTAGCTGTGGTCTGCGTCTGCGTCACCCACCGGTGGGAGAAGAGAGGCGGAGGGCGCGAGTAGATGTTTCTGAGGTGCTCGTCCCCCAAACTAACGCCAGTTATGGCAGTTGTTGTCGTGGTTGTACTCGTCAAAATGGCAGTTGTAGGCAGTCTTGGGTCTTCGGGAGGTATGATGCGACTAGTTAGCGGCAGAGTGGACCTGTCGTCGAGAGAGTTCGCTGGGGAAGCGGATACTTCAGGTTTATTGAAATCGGTCTGGAAAAGAGTTGAAAGACAGACAATTACGTTATGCTCTTTTTATGATCAGTGATAATGAACGAATTTCCGTTTTTCCTATCTGATGTTTTACTTTAATATCCGCCTTGTATAGGAATTGAACTGAACTGAATATAGAATTTAGGCCAAAAGCCAAGCACTGGGACCTATGAGGTCATTCGGCAATGAAACTGAAACTGACAGTCATCATAAAACATCTGTTAGGAGATGTTGGAAAGTAAGATGGAAGAAAGAGAATATGAAGGGAGGTACAGTTAAAGGAACGAAAGGGGTTGCAACTAGGAGCCTAAGGAAGGCACGCTGCAAAGAACATTAAGTAATGCCTACAGTGCACCGCATGAGATACACTGACGACACTACACTCCTACGGGGTCCATCTTGGATACACTCTGGCACTTTCTAGACGTCCCTCTCGACAAATTATTTTCTATCCTGTCAGTTCAACAGCACAGAAGTCTTGTCACTTTCATAACTAACATACGGCACAGAGTATCCTGTTGATAATACATTTATCCCGTTCTCGCCACACGACACAACCACCTGATTGGATATTTTGTCACCAACCCAACAGTTTTGTCACACCTTCCCCATGAACTTAAAAACCTGCCTTGAGTTTTGGGAAACTTTCAATGCAGGTTTATTTTTCTCATGGACACACTTTAGCAGTGATGTTATTCAAACAGAAAGCATTAAAAGACACCCTCATTCAAGCGCTACCTGTACAGTTAGGCTAAACCTGAACATAACCTTGACCTCTGAATACAAAGCATACTCAAACCTATTCATTAACGAGTTACCTGCAAAAACACTGCTACGATTGAAATGTCAAGTAGTAGATCTATAGAATAAAAATAAACAAAACACCGGATGTTGCTCTTTTATGTCCTTTGTGTTTTTAATATAAAAAAAATTGTGCCAAAAATGATACTCGCTGCCTATTCTTGTCGTAAAACTATCATTCTGAAACACTGACCTCTGGACCAGAAATTAAATTAGCCACTCCTTCATATGTTCCGTAGCTTTTAATGATTGTAAATATTAATAGACAACAATATATCTATGTAATTGATTATTTTACAGTTCAGAGACTTTATATTTCTCATCTTAATACAGTTAATCCCTCGAGTAACGAATTCTTAAATGATATAAACTGGGCAGAACTGATGACACTTACCAAGGCACTGTGGTAGGCGCGGTTGAAGTAAGACTCGATCCTTCTCGTCAATCTGTACTTGTCTTCGTCGAATCTGCAAAAGGAACGACAGATCATTATATCAGGGAGTGAGAAAATAAAATAAGGAAGCATAAATAAATAAGTTTCCTTATTCAAGCTCTATTTACAGACGCCATAACAACTGCGTAACCTAAAGGGTTTTGCTTGGGGCGAGGGCCACTAATTTACAGACCACAAATCAAATGGCGGTCACACTTATGTCTAAGTACATTCTTGTGCTGCAAATTTACACACTCACGGTGTTGGTGCTAATGTGACGCCATTTCGTGATGATGCTAAATCAATCAGTCAAACCAACAGATCAGTTCTCAAGCATGAAATACTCATTAAAAGCCGCATGTATCTCAAAAACGAACGCAGTTTTTGGTACAATTTACTACGGTGTGGTTGTACTAAACAGTTCTTGCTTCAATGTGAAATTCGTGACATGACACAGCCACCCACCCACTGCAAGTTTGTCCGCCCCAGGTGGGGCGGGGTAGGTAGGGGAATGGGAGGGTAGGGGAGACATCCACCCTCCTCCTGCAAACCTGCTTGTCCGCCCCGGGTTGGGAGCAGGGTAAGTAGGGGATCGGGAGGGTAGGAAAGACAGCACCCCCGGGTTCCAGCACATTCAACAAGCTAATAATAATAATAATAATAATAATAATAATAATAATAATAATAATAATAAGGGCGTCACCTCATACTTTATCACATAGAGCCAAGACTTACGTGTCACTCGTCAGGTCCTTCAGAAGAGCAGAGATCCTAGAGCTGGTCTGCCCGAAGGATGGCACAGGATTCCTACCGAGGTCCTCCCTCTTCCTTTCGGCCCATTTGGCCAATGCGACGAAATCCTTCAGGTCCAAATGTTCGCCCACGCCCCCGAAATCCTGCTGGGCGGGGGGGCTCCCTCCCCCTTCATTCAAGGGCACCTCAGTCACAGGGTACACTTCCGTGAGGTCGAGGGGGAACACAGAAGGAGGAGGAGGGGTTTCAGGAGACGGAGAACGGTAGGATGATTCGGGATCGTCCCCGATGAACTTCTCTCCCCTTTTGGGAGTGGGTTTCTTCGTGGGTGTTCCTGGTAGTGACCTTGATTTCGCAGGGGGTTTCCTCGCTCGCTCCGAATGTATTTTCGTGATGTTATCTTCCGTTTTCGACCTGCTCTGGGTTGGCCATACTCTGGACGGGTGTGCACCGGACTTGGGTGATATCGAGGCCTGCTGAAAAAAATACATATTCTAATATTAGTAAATTTTTCTTATAAAGCAAAGGACAATGGGACAGGCACCCTCACGACCGTTGCTAGCCCAGGGCCGAAGAAAACAAGTAAAAAATGCGCAGAAGTTTCTTCGGCGCAATCGAGTTTTCTGTACAGCCGCTACAGCGCATAATCAGGACCACCGAAAATAAATCTATCTTCCGGTGGTCAGTATAATGCTGTATGAGCCGCGGCCCATGCAACTTTAACCACGGCCCGGTGGTGGCCTACCCTACATCGTTGCCAGTTGCACGATTATGGCTAACTTTAATCTAAAGTAAAATAAAAACTACTGAGGAGGCTAGAGGGCTGCAATTTGGTATGTTTGATGATTGGGGGGTGGATGATCAACATACCAATTTGCAGCCCTCTAGCCTCAGTAGGTTTTAAGATCTGAGGGCGGACAGAAAAAAGTGCGGACAGAATAAAATGCGGACAGACAGACAGTAGTTTTCTTTTACAGAAAACTAATAAGAATAAGGAGCAGGTAAGAGGACAGGTTGAAATTAAACATTAAGAAAGCGACAGACAAACCGCCTCTGGAAAGTTGAATGGTTACAGTAACAATGGGGAACACAGACGTAACAACAAAATTCAAAATCTTGTCTCTGGAAAAAAAAAAAAAAAAAATATATATATATATATATATATATATATATATATATATATATATATATATATATATATATATATATATATATATATATATATATACATACAAACATACATGTACGTATGCACACATATAAAGGCACGCATGTATAATCTACGCATACCGTACATGCACACAATTGAACCGTCCCGCTCTTCAATAGCCGGATGGCCAAACGCCGACGGCAAAGAGAAATGAATTTGGACAAAGCGCCGGAAGGACCCTTTTGGAAACAGCATCACCAACAACACGGCCGAGTCACAATTACGCCTCGTCGTTATTGTAATTTCCGCCCTCTGTAGTTGAAACTGACCGGCGTTTTCGGCTGTAATTAGCCGAAAGCTGTTATCTGCGGTCAGTGCTGCGGAGAGCCGTTTCGTCCGGGCAACAATGACACATTTTGACAAATGGATGGGACGAGGTTTTTATTTTAATTGCCGTTTTTATTGTTTAATTTGTTATATTTGTTTCTGTTATTATCTTGCTTAGGAACGAGTAAGCAAGAGGTTCAATATATATATATATATATATATATATATATATATATATATATATATATATATATATATATATATATATATATATATATATATATATATATCGACCTCACGTTTTTGACCAACTCGTTGACCAGTACCTGGTGGTTGGTCAGATGTGTTGGGTCACTGTCGGTATGGAGGAATGTGTATGCGCGTGTATGCGTCACTGTGTTTTTGTTTTATTTTTCATCAACGTAACTCTCTTTGCTTTGCATATTCAACTCAGCGGAATAATAATAATAATGATGATGATAATAATAATAATAATAATAATAATAATAATAATAATAATAATAATAATAATTATTATTATTATTATTATTACTATTATTATATTAATTACGACACAGGTGGACCATTAGAATTTTCGTTTCCCAATTTCGAAACTTTATCATTGAAACTAAGTTGGCCAAAATATGAAAAATAAAAATTAAAAAAAATAATAACAGTACCATAAGCAATAGCAACTAACCTTCCCGAAAAGTGAAGAATAATCATAAATAACTATTCTTATTCTTCTCTGCCTAATACCCAGTCAGGGTCGCTGTTTTGAATGTATAAAATGATAATAATAATGTTGTGAAACGATTCCTATGAACGGAATCATACTGCAAATGAACCAAGGGAATGACATTATATAAGAGAAAGAAAAAAAAAGCATTATAGAAAAACAACACGCAGAGAGAATGAGTAAATTAAAAGTAAGCGGTAACAACGGAAACGAGAAGTACAATGTACAATCTCGCCATTGTTTTTTTCGGAACTCCGTTGCATAAAACCTCCAGTGCTACGAATTTTACGCAACTGGCCCCATCACGCCACTCTTTCATCAAGGCCGCCGCTTTGGCCATACATTTCCCCCTCACCATACTGCGAAGTTGGCAGTCCGAACGATTCCCCTAGCCTGACAGACGCCTCCTGCAGGCTTTGCGAGCCGATAGGACGCTCCTGGGACGGTCCTTGGACACCATGAGATATCCTGCAGGACAAGAGCTAGCATGAGGAACTTCAAGGCCAGTGGGGTGTTGGTGATTGTTGTCACAGTGGAGGCGCTGGTCTATGGAGCTTCTCTACACAGTGGCTTGTCTGAGAGCTATATCAGACGACATGAAGGTAGGTTAAATCTATATATTTCTATTTAGGCCTGAAATAAGTAGTAGGCGAATCGAAATGGGCATCTTACCAGGCATTTAAAACAAGTGGGTATCTCTCCACTGGTCTGATGGTGTCTGGGCAGCCAGGGATTTGATTAAATTGACCAAAATCCAGACTGCGCAGGGAATAGCCTGGAAAACCTATCTTCGTACAACGCTGGAAAAAGTTTCCCCAAAAGGTTTATATGTGTGTTCACTTTCAAAATGAACAAGTTAAAATGGCCAACATTTGTTCCCTTATCTTGTAAAAACTACAGTTCCTTTCTAGACATAAAGCAAGAAGAACTCCTCGCTATCTCAGCAAAATACTTTTCGATTGCATTGTGGGATTTCTTATATTCGACAATGAAAATGACTCCTAATCACGTTTCAAGTAACAGCAATAGCAATCATTGCTAAAAATCTCAAGTTATATCACTGGTTTTGCATAGAAATTGCTATTTAAACTTTTTCACAAACAAGGGTAATATTTACAATTAGACCCTCAGTTAATTCACTTTTGAGAATCGATAAGCATTGAGTATATATTTTTCTGGAATTAATGTACCTTTTCTGTCAAAAATGAAGAAAATATAAGAGAGTCGAGAGGGTAAGTCCTTACCCCAGGGACGGTACGTATCGTACGAAGGCAAGGACGAACGTACCTTCATTCTGCAAGGTTAAATAGGGGCCAGCGTTGAGAAATGTATAAAGCTGAACCCGGGTTGGATGACGGTTAGTTTAAGTACGGGGCTCACGACCATTAGAATATGGATAAACATTGTGTTGTATTATTTAAAAACATTTCATAATACAGACTACAGTCACGTATAGCTTAAGGCGTTAGACAGTACAGATCTCTCTGTAGTAAACTTAGAAACAATATACCTTCCAGTTCCCAGCTGATCAGTCTTCATTAAAGAACTCAGTCTGACATGCAAAACGGTCTAGCAGATAATAAAATTGAGTTTTCCACTTAGCTATCAATCAGATCACCACTTCGCATCAGCCTAATGATTTCAGTAATCTGTGATCTCAACTCTAACCAGGCCATCTTAATAATCATCGACCATTCTTCACGTACAGGTCGATTCTGGAACAACCGAGACTCCTCCTGGCCAACGTCAAACAGGAACGACTCAGTACCTTCGCTGAATATGGCTGAAAGAGTACGAAAACGCGAGACACACGCTGCGGGGGTCGCAAACAGATTCTCCTCCGCTGTGAACGAAGCACAGCCTGAAAGCGCGCCACAGCAACTTCCTCCGCTCAGGAGAAAGAAGAAGTTGAACAGTCGAATTCCTCCTAATCGCCAGAGCAACGCGATACCTCCAGGGAGCGGCAAAAATAGGCCTACGAGTAGGCAGTATGACTATTATTACGTGTCCAATGGCGGTGAGTTTCTTTTATAATCATTATTGTTCTGTGAGGTATCTACGCCTTTCTTTGAAGTGGTTTTTGTAGATTAACCCAGGCTTACGCCAAAGCAAAGGTCCCACCACAAAGGTGGTGCTTAAGTTTTGGTAAGGTTTTCAAGTACATGAGAGGCCTGCTGTGGACCTCTGGATTAGAATCTGTAAGTTGGTACTGCATTATGTTCACTTATGGGGAAACTGTCTTTACTTACGTCATAAATATCGATAAATTATTATTAACCATTATACGAGTATTTATATATGAAGACACTGACGAAACTGTACATTTGTCAAAAGTCTTGCTACAATTATTATTATTATTATTATTATTATTATTATTATTATTATGATAAAAAGATGGTATTTTCACATGAAACGAGACCAACAGACGACCACCTTGATATACAGGACCGTACTGAATTAAATGTCTGCTTTTAAAAGAAACATGAAAAAGTGGAAAAAATACTAAATACCAAAATAAATAAGGGCAAACAAACAAAGAAAATATATGCATAAATAAACAACAGCTCAATATAATTCAGTAAAACTCAGGCACTGGTGAAAGACGCTCAATTTGCTTCTAAACTGAATTACAAGGAAAGGAAAGTTCAAGGAATGGAGTCACGTGACCTCCACAAAAATAAATAAATATCTTAAGTGAAAACGTTTGTTATTTGATGTTCCAAACGTTTATGGCTTGAAAACGTTCTCGTGAACGTTTTGTAATCAAATGTTTATATTAAATCTTTGTCCTTTCTGAACAAATTGAAATCATCTACGTCAGTGGTTCTCAAACTGGGGGTAATGAAGACGTTTGGGGGGGGGGGGGAACGAGGCGCTTTCTAAAAGTAACATAGTTTTTTGGAATAACATTCAGTAAATTTATAAATAAAATAATAAATCAATTAATAAATAAATACATAAATTAATAATACAGATATTTTAGTAAAGAACAAAATACCATGTTTCCCATTAATAATGCAGCTGGAATAATGTCTTTATTTTCTATTAATCACCAAAAGAATAATGCTTTAATCCCAATTTGTGATAAAAGGAGCAATGTATTAATTTTAATTTTTCGTCAAAGGAATAATGTCTAAAATTTTAATTCTCTATTTCTTAAGACCTGAGTAAAAGTAAAATTAAGTTCATACATATGAAATGCATTAGAAATCAAGCTTTCTAATATTTTTCTCTCCTTTATATTATAACTTCCCATAACTGAAGAGGAATGGGGTAGGGGGTAACGGTACCACAAAATTTGAGAACCACGAATCCTCGCTAATTACTTGTCAGATCTTGGATCGAGTATATAGAAAGTAAGGCCTTTTTCCTCTTAAAAACTCAGAATGAGCAAGAAGAGAATGTTTAGACTTATTTATCATTAATATAATAATGAAAACAGTTCTTCTTTCTGTCTGTGGCAATGAAGGGAAGAGATTCTACTGAACACAGAGACTATTCCTGTCCCTTTGTCGTAAAATCTCTCTAATCCTTGCAGGTGAGGGTCGAGGGAAGTTATCCCTTTGTCATGAAAGTACCTCGCGTCTTGATTGGTGAAAATGAATGGAATTTACCCTGTTATTATGTGTTGTTTGATTTTTATGCAGGTAGAAGTGAGGTTAATTCATTTAGCATCATCCTTCAAACACCTGACATTTTTGAAGGCGAAAACAAATGGGATTTTGTCACATTGTTATAAAATGCATTGCACGTTTCATGTGAAAACAAAAGAAATTCACATTAAACGTTGAAAACAAATGGGACTTAGCCACATTATCATGAAATACGATGCATGTTCTATGTGAAAACAAGAGATTCACATTAAAAGTCTGTCATCTCTGAGGGCGAAAATATAAAGGACGACCACTCCTTCGTCATGAAAGATGCCTCATCTCTCGCGACGAAAATCCAAAAGACGAACATTCCTTTTTGACAGAATCTTCCTAACCTTCGTAGGAGAGAATAACGAAAACCCTACCGACGGCGAGGAAGGGTACGACTACGAAAACACCGACGCGGGAAACGGCGCTACTGACGGCGGTGGGCCAGGCCAGCAGCCCCAACAAGGGGACGGGGCCGACGGCGCCACGGGCCAGGAATACGAGGGCGGCGCAGACAACGGCACGGACACGCAGGAAGGAGACGGCGCCGACGGGAACGCTAACGAGGAGTACGTGGACGGGGGAGGAGGAGAAGAGGGCGCCCAAACTGAGGTGTTTGTTCCAGGTGAGTTGTTGTTGGAGGAGGATTTGAGCCTCTCGAGGTCCTTCAAAAACTAAGCAACTATTTCCTGCAATAAGTCTTCAGATAAGTGACTCAAACTAGCCAAATCTCTGTGAGATGACCCTTCTTGGTCAATCATTAAGTTTCATAGATAGAATCTTTGTAAGATGAACCCTTGTGAACCTTCACTTAAGAACCCATGCCTACTTATATTTTAAATTCTATTTCATGCGTTACATTTATCTTACATAACATCACAAACCTCACAGCGAAATGAAAATGTGAGTATATCTTTACAATACACGGAAATGTTGAACAAAGTCAAACTGTTCTGCATTTTTACAATGGCAATGCTGCAAACACTCCCTCTCCAGGTGGTCTCACCAATTTGCAGTACCAGAGTGAATTAACAGTAAAGAACTAAGGCAGAGACCTCATACATTCTCAGTCTGAGTTTGAGTTAAATAACAGCTACTCAAGACTTGATAAAAAAATCCCGTAAGTTTTCTTTACCAAGGAAAATGAAAATAAAAAATATTGCTAAAACATGACAGACAAACCTTGTACCTTTTCAGAACCAGAGTGAGTTAAGAACAGAAATGAAGATATAAAACGTATTTCTCTTGTACTCCATTATTATTATTATTATTATTATTATTATTATTATTATTCAGAAGATAAACCCTTATTCATTTTGAAAAATCCTACAGGGGCCATTGACTTGAAATTCAAGCTTCCAGAGAGCATAGTGTTCATTTGAAAGAATTTACAGAAGATTATAGGAAGCACACAACGATGAGATCAGTTATTAGAAAACAGAAAAGATAAACAAATAAATAAATAAATAAATAAATAAAAATATAAATAAATTAGTAAAATAAAAGGAGAATTGTTTTATGGTAGCAATGCACTGCATGTTCCCTTGAACTTTTGGGGTTCTAATTCCACAACACCATCCACAGACAGCTCAACCACTGTGTCAACCACAACGAAGAAAGGATCGGGTAATTCTCCTGGTGCGGCTACCACGGTCCCACCAACCACAGCAACAAAGGCACCAAGTGCCTCTTCAGGCAGCACAAGCACCACAGCATCTAGTGCATCTACAGCTACGAGTACCGCAGCTTCTAGTGGGTCTACAGCTCAAAGTACCACAGCATCTAGTTCCTCTTCAGCTGCAAGTACCACAGCTTCCGGTGCCTCTACAGTCACCAGTCCCACAGCATCTAGTTCCTCTTCAGCTGCAACTCCCACAGCATCCAGCATGCCTACAGCTACAAGCACCAAGGCGTCCAGTTCTGTATCTAGCACTGTGTCCAGTCCCAGTTCCTCATCAACCACAACAAGTACTGCTGCTTCTGCAGGCACCACTAGTGCTCCCACAACAACTCTGGCCACTCCAGCAGATATGCTATCCACTGCTACACCCTCCCTGTTCAACATCCTCACAACAACTGCTGGTAGCTACACACGAGGTAACCTCTGGATGTGGAGGGGCAAGCCCTCTGGGGAATTTCCAAGTGCCCAGAGCAACAGCAATCCCTTTGGTCAGATGAGCAATGTTCCAAGTCAGAGCAGCAATATTTTTGGCCAAATTGACAATTCATTTGGTCAGGTAAGTCAAGGCCAAACTTCCAATGCCTTTGGGCAAATCAATTATGTGCCCAGTCAAACTTCCAGTCCCTTTAGCCAAATCAATTATGTGCCAAGCCAAGCCTCAAATGCCTTTGGGCAAATCAATTACGTGCCCAGTCAAACTTCCAGTCCCTTTGGGCAAATAAGTTACTCGTCCACTCAAGCTTCCAATCCCTTCGGTCAAATAAACAACGATCAGAGTCAGGACAACAATCTCTTCAGTCAAATCAGCAGCATACCAAGCCAAACTGTCAATAATCCAGCTCAAACTAACACCGCCAACGGAAGTCCCTCCATCACCCAACAGCAGGGCTTCGGGGTAGTCAGGCTAAGCGGAAGACTTCGAGGAGAAGACTCTGAAGTTGGACAGAACGAATCAGGTCAAGACGAACCTCAAGCCTCCATCGCTATCAGCTCGAGACTGGCAGCCCCGCGAACGGACGGCGGTCTGCGCATGCGCAAGATGGCAGACGCTGCCGATGGCAACGCTGGAACGCAAAAGAAACGAAAGAGGATAAATAAAATGATGAAGAAGAAGAAGAAGAAGAAGAGGAGGAGGAGGAAGAAGAAGAAGATGATGAAGAAAGTCACCTCAACGACTCCACCACCTGTCGCGACGGGGTCCCAACTTCCGGAAGCAGGCGAGAATTCGGCAACAACTGGCCCTCCAAGGGAGCTTTTCTCCTCCCTTTATTCTCCCAAGGTCGAAGGTCGATCTCTGGGGGCAGAGTCAGGGGGAGAGGAGAAGATAAAGAAAAAGAAGATTAGGAGGAAAAAGATGCACTTTATAACTGGGAAAAAGTAAGTGAGAAAGGGGGGCATGGAGGAATAACCGATAATAAAAAGAAATAAAGTTAGATATGACAGAAACCCACTTTTTCTTTCTATTTCCTGAACTCACGTCTGTCCCTTATGACAAGGTCAACAGAATTAAACTAAATTTTATTTCAGTAATGGCCGAGAGTCGTTTCTCCCCTTGGAACCGATCCTGGGGTCTTGTTGGTGAGGCAAGATATATATATATATATATATATATATATATATATATATATATATATATATATATATATATATACTGAAAGAATTTAAACTAAACGTCTTCCATTTCCTAATAAAATAAAAAAAGGTAAATAAGATAAACCAGTGGCAATAAAAATAAAAGGAATGATTAAACACAAAATATTTACAGAACACAATTACAGGACAGATAAGTGAAACCACTGGAAAGGAGGGAGAGTTAAGATATAAGGAGAATGTGTGGTATAAGTAACGTAAAGGCGAAGGCTAGGTAAGCTTGTCTGAGATACTAAGGCCATGTAATAAGACGAGAGGAGGTGGAACCAATCAAGAGGGTCAAGAACATGCCAGTGATGGGGAGGAGGAGGAGGAGGAGGAGTGTGGGACATCAGCAGATCAGATGGATCATGTGGTGAGGAGGGGTATGGGTGAGGTGGGACTTTGGGAGGGGGAGGAAGATACAAGGAATAGGAACAGATGGAGAAAGGTGACTCGAGCGGCCGACCCTACTATACAGTGGGACTGATGAGGTCGAAAGGAGAAGAAGAAGAAGAAGAAGAATGAGTGAAAATTCCATATACTTAAATGAGAATTGAACACACTATACTTACAGTTTTCATTCTGTTGACCGCTTCGCCATATTTCTGTTTGTCTCTGAAAAGCAGAAAAGAAAGTAAAAAAAGTGTTAAAAAATTTTTTTCAACCATTAGAATATAACAAAAAGGGTCAGAATATGTTAAATTGTTAAAATAATAAGATCAATTAACCAATGGGTCTTTATTTCAATTGATTTCCTCAATAAAATCAGTCTTAGTTTAATGATAAAATTACACTCGGATTTATCACTATTAGCAAGATGTAAAATTGATGTTGAGTAAATAATAATAATAATAATAATAATAATAATAATAATAATAATAATAATAATAATAATAATTCTAACACTATACTTTCGCCGCAGAGAAAATGACAGTTGAGTTCCCCATAAAAATTGTCAGTTTCGATAACCCGTTTTCTTTAAAAGAAAACGACATATTTATCAGTAACCGGGGAAATACGTATACAGTATATAAAACAGTTTAGTTTATAAAATAAAATATGTGGATAATAATATGAAAGGTGCTCGAATGTTCCCTATAAAAAAATAACACTAAGATTCGTGATCAAGCGAATATTTAAAAAAAAAAAGCTGGACCTTCCCCCTACCCCCAAAAAAAGAAAAAGAAAAAAAAAATATATATATATATAAATATATATTAAAATGTCTGATTAAAAAAATGTTTAAAAGGAAAATTATGAATAATGTAAAAAAAAAACATAATTACATGAGATCAAGTAAATACTTTAAATAAGACTTTTGGCTAAAAAATAAACTGAAAATATTGAAAGAAAAAACCCAACGAGATTCAAACATCAACTCGTTTCCAAAGTCCTGTTGATGTGTGGAAGGATCTCTTAGGACCCCCCTTCCCCCCCTTGTAACCCCTATCCTATCTTATTTCGTGGGGTGGGGAGGGGGGGCGGGTGGAAACATGTAGGCAGTATTTTGGGCACCTAATTTTTACGTCAACCTATTAATTCACATTTGCTATTCATATCGATCTCATATTCAAAGGCACGAGAGAGAGAGAGAGAGAGAGAGAGAGAGAGAGAGAGAGAGAGAGAGAGAGAGAGAGAGAGAGAGAGAGAGAGAGAGAGAGAGAGAGAGAGAGAGAAGTAATTTAAAGATAATGGAGTAAGAATGAATGAATCCTTCAATATAAACGTACCAACGTTTACGTCCTCTCCCTCCCAACCACCTCTCTCTCTCTCTCAATATAGACACACACAAATGTACTGTACTGTATGTAAACAAAGGTATGGTTTACAACAATTCATTCTTTCCCTCCCAACACCCCGCTCTCTCTCTGCCTCTCTCTCTCTCTCTCTCAACACAGACACACATAAACGTACTGTACTTCACGTACACAAGTACACACGAGGTTACGGACGTCAATATACCCGTACTTAAAGAGCTGCTAGCGTCCACTGCCTAGGTGTTCTTGCCATAGGGACCTAAACATGAGCTATAAACCTTGAAGGTTACAACGTTTTCTTTTTAAGACTGAGAAAGTTAACTTTCTTTTTCAGATTATGGGGAAAACGTTTTTATTTCAGACTGAGAAAGGGGATTATGTTTCAGATAATGGGGAAAACGTTTTTATTTCAGACAGAGAAAGGGGAATTTTTGTTTAGATTATGGGGAAAACGTTTTCTTTCAGACTGAGAAATGGGAACGTTATTCAGATTATCGGGAAACGTTTTCTTTCAGACTGGGAAAGAGGAATTTTTTCAGATTAAGGGGGAAACATTTTCTTTCAGACTGAGAGAGACGAACGTTTTTCAGATTATGGGGAAAACATTTTCTTTCAGACTGAGAAAGACGAACGTTTTTCAGATTACGGGACGACGTTTCTCGAGACTGAAAACGAAGAAGCATCCCTAATCAATGGACGTTTTCACGATTTCCAGACTGAGTTTGGCCAAAACGTCTGTTCAGAAAGGGGGGAAGCCGCTCTGTCGGGCGTGAGAAACGAAAACAAAAACAAACGTCCCTCTGAATCGAAACGTTCGAGAAAACGTCTCAGGAGAGCCTGAGAAAGAAAGAGAAAAGGACAAAACACAAACGTTTTTTTATGAGGAGGTCGAGGGAGGAGGTGGGCACCAAATGCGCATCGTGCTATGACGCTCTCTCAGGATTTATCCCCGTGATCTACGCCGACAGCAAACACCACTTCGTCTTTAAAGGGCCAGCACTGTTTCGGCCCCTTTAGCCCAATCTCTCTCTCTTTCTCTCCTTCTCTCTCTCTCTCTCTTCCTCTCTTCCTCTGGCAGCTCCTTTGTCCTGGAAGTACGACGTTCTCTGACAACCCCCTCTTACCCCCGCGCCCCCTTCTGGCCCCACATTCCCCCGCCCCCATCCCCGAAAACTGGATCCCTCCTGCATCGGCAGCATTATAGTCTGCTGTAGTCCCCCCTTCCTCTCCCCCGCCTCCAGGAACGGGGTACATCCGTTTTCTTTGCTTCCGTTTTCTATTTTGAAGTAGCAGCAGCAAGCAGAACGTTATTGAGTCTGGAAGCACAATGGCTTTAGTGATTGTGTTTACGTATCTTTGTAGTGATCAAATAGCTTCTTCTTCTTCTTCATGTCTCTTCAGATACACTGTTTTCAGTCCAAGCTGCCAAAGGTCGCCATATGCTCCGATTGTGGAGAAATGTTGATTAATATACTTACTTATTTTTTTGATAAAAATGACATATTCTCAGGTCACTTAGCTATAAAAATGCCTCGTTATATCTTGCCTCAAATCTTCAGTTCCTTTTCACAAACCCTTCAGAAGTTTTTGTGATAAATATAACTTACATTGTGATAAATCTGGCCTGGCGCCATCCTGTTGCCACACTTTTCATAAGATTTATTTTGTGATATATATAACTTGTTTTGTGATAAATATAGAATGATTCATGAGCTTTTTTTGTGATAAATATTGATCAATGTTCTTATTTTTCCACATTCACCCAGACATTTCTCTTAGTGAAAAAAAATGGATATTCTGTACAAATATATCTAGCCCTCTAGACGTTCAGTCTCCTGCACTTTGGTTTCCATATTCCTACATGGTTTCTATGTGTGCTTTCTATGTGGTTTGGTTCCTACATGGTTTTTATGTGGTTTCTATATGATTTCTATGTGTGGGGCTTATTGTGGTTTCTATATAGTTTCTATATGGTTTCAAACTGGATTCTAAATGGTACTACCAAATTAGCTTTTTCATTTTGGGTCTCAATTTTGGTAATAGTAAATTTACTCAATATTCTGGGTCTCAGTTTTTGGTTATGGTAAATTTACTCAATATTCTGGGTCTCAAGTTTTGGTTATAGTAAATTTACTCAATATTCTGGGTCTCAATTTTTGGTTATAGTAAATTTACTCAAATTCTGGGTCTCAATTTTTGGTTATAGCAAATTTACTCAATATTCTGGGTCTCGAATTTTGGATATAGCAAATCTACTCAATATTCTGGGTATCAATTTTTGGTTATGATAAAATTAAAAATTTAAAATATTATAAATTTAATTTATACAATACCTGCTAAAGTTGGGATACAGGCTTGCTTGTTCATTTTGAACAGAAAATAATGACGAAAATGAGTAACTATAAGTATTATCAATAAATAAGAATATTTATATGTATATATATATATATATATATATATATATATATATATATATATATATATATATATATATATATATATATATATATATATATATATATATATATATATATATATACAGATATACAATGGGAGTAAGTATGGCCAAAATTTCTGCGGGCGTATGACTGATCCAATGATATATTTGGAGGTTTTGGGCGAGTCCTGTAAAAATGAAAAATCACTTTCAGAGATAAATAATAATGGAAATACTGATTTTAGCCGGGTCTTGGAAATATGTAGGAAGTAACTAAATACTTGAAAATTTTTTTTTATGTTTTTCTAAATATTTAAAAATCTTTTTTAAATGTTTCTCTAAATTTTTAAAAAAATCTTTTTTAAATGGTTTTCTAAATTTTTAAAAATCTTTTAAATGGTTTTCTAAATTTTTAAAAATCTTTTTTAAACGGCTTTCTAAAGTAAAAAAAAAAATTTTTTTTAATGTTTTTCAATGGCCATTTTATAAACATAAATAATCCTGTTGGAATCACCTGATGGATATAGGTATAATTAGGTGTAATTCGAGAAACAATATTTTTAATAAAATCCTATTGAAAAATTCTGACTAATTTGATGTATGAGCAACAAAATGGCTGTCAAGGAAAATTATTAACCAATGAGAAAAAAAACTGTAAAAGAAAATTATTAACGAGAAAAAACTAAAAAAAATTATTAGTCAACGAAAAAATAAAAGAAAATTATTAACCAATGAAAAAATAAAAGAAAATTATTACCCAATGAGAAAAAACTGTAAAAGAAAATTATTAACCAATAAAAAACTGTAAAAGAGAATTAGTAACCAATGAAAAAATAAAAGAAAATCATTAACCAATAAAAAATTAAAAGAATATTATCAACCAATGAAAAAAATAAAATAACATTAATGACCAGTGAAAAAATAAAAGAAAATTATTAACCAATGAAAAAACAAAAGAAAATTATTAACTAATAAAAAATAAAATTATTAACCAATGAAAAAACAAAAGAAAATTATTAACCAATAAAAAATAAAATTATTAACCAGTAAAAAATAAAATTATTAACCAATGAAAAAATAAAATAAAATTATTAACCAATAAAAAAACAATAAAAGAAAATTATTAACCAATGCAAGAATAAAATAAAATTATTAACCAACGAAAAAAATAAAAGAAAGTTATTAACCAATCAAAAAAAAATAAAAGAAAATTATTAACCAATGAAAAAATTAAAACGAAATTATCAACCAACGAGAAAAAAACTGTAAAAGAAACTTATTAACCAACGAAAAAATAAAAGGAAATTATTAACAATACAAAAACTGTAAAATAAAATTTTTAGCCCACGAGAAAAAAACCTGTAATAAAAAAAGTACCAACCAAAGATTCTCTCAAAACACCATCCTCGAAATGGGGATTACTGATGGACCACAACAAAACCACAACCATCGTACAACCGAACGGCTGACGGCACTCTTGACCTGCAGTGACCTGTAATCAATACGGATTTACATCACCTGCCAATGACCTGCGGACCAGATTATTCTCGGCAGGTCATATAACGAGGCCTTCTCGCACCTCGCTTGGGTTACCGCGTCACCCAAGCCATTGAAACTACGAGAGGAAAAAGAGAGAGAGAGAGAGAGAGAGAGAGAGAGAGAGAGAGAGAGAGAGAGAGAGAGAGAGAGAGAGAGAGAGAGCTTTGTCGTGATCTGTGACGTAGAAGCAGAAGAGGAGAAGAAGAGATCTTGGCTCGAAACACCTCTGTCGGTAGTTGGTGTTCGCCGCTGCGCTCCACGCAGATGTCGAGAGAGAGAGAGAGAGAGAGAGAGAGAGAGAGAGAGAGAGAGAGAGAGAGAGAGAGAGAGAGAGAGAGAGAGAGCGCTGACCTGACACAGCCCCTTTAATAACGAATACCTCTCTCTCTCTCTCTCTCTCTAGCCGACCCGTTCACGCTTACTTCCCCTTCCTCTGCCTCTTTGTTTCCCACACACTCACTCACTCTCTCTCTCTCTCTTTCTCTCTCTCTCTCATTTGCCAGACAACAGCATCCGAATGCATTTTCCAAGTGACTTGTAGCCTTCTCCTCGTCACTTGACCTTCCCCTCTGTGACTCCAGTCATAAGATGAATTCCTCCTCCTCCTCCTCCTCCCCCTCCTCCTCCTCCAGTAGGAGGCAGGAAAAGGAGGAATAATCCCCTCACCCCAAAGACACAGGTTGCACTAAGCTACTTGTTGAACAATTGGCAACTCACAAAAGGAGGCCGTAATACAAATCGAACATCAACTCCGCGAAGGAGTTTTGTTCGTATTTTGCCTCTTAATTCTGTGTTTTAGGGGGTTAAAGGGGGGTTTAGGCGAAGGGGCAGACACCCCTTTTCCAAATAAACGATGGAGACCAGAAGCTAGAGGAAGCGAGGAAGAGAGAGAGAGAGAGAGAAAAAAATAAGAAACTCGGGAGGGGAAAAAATAAAGCATAAATTAAAAAAAAAAACAACTCTTGTACCGATGTGTAGGTGAGTGTGCGTTCATCTGTCCGTTTCACGTGTCTGCGCAGGAGCCACACGTCCGCCTGCGTGCGTGCGGGCGGGCGGGCGGGCGGGCAGGCGGGCGTGCGTGCGTAGGTGCGTGCTTGTGGCCCCTGGAGTGAGAGGGTGCCAGTTTGTACGTTCGTTTGTTCCTCCTGCAGGAGACTCGAGTTGTTATGCTGGCCACGTCACTCTGGAGGGTGAGGGAGGGTGGAGGAGGGAGGAGGAGGAGGAAGGCTGCGACGCAGAGAGAGAGAGAGAGAGAGAGAGAGAGAGAGAGAGAGAGAGAGAGAGAGAGAGAGAGAGAAATAATCCGGGCTCCTTCATTGCAGAGAAAGCTCGAACGTGACTACCATGCTAATGCCTTGATTATATGAATAGCGCGTATGTATTTGCCTTCCGTGGCCCCAAAATCTCTCATTTTACGCCCCTCCCCCTCCCCCAGGGGGAGGGGGAGGGGGTGACGAAATAAAAGCTTCTGCTGCTGGTGGAAGTATTTATTTATCTGAGGGCCATCGGAGCCAAATGCAGGGAGCCACTCTCCAGTTCTTCAGAGTAATTCATATATATATATATATATATGTATATATATATATATATATATATATATATATATATATATATATATATACACACATACATACATACATATATATGTATAGAATTTCACCAGAATTATATTTAGACTTTCACCAAAATTCTATAAGCTGAATTACATTTAGACTTCCACCAAAATTCTATAAATGAAATTATATTTAGACTCCCACCAAAATTCTGTAAGCTGAATTACATTTAGACTTCCACCAAATTTCTATAAATTGAATTATATTTAGACCTCCACCAAAATTCTGTAAATTGAATTATATTCAGACTTTCACCAAAATTCTATAAACTGAATTATATTTAGACTTTCACCAAAATTCTATGAACTGAATTAAATTTAGAATTTCACCAAAATTCTATAAACAGAATTATATTTAAATTTTCAACAAAACATATAATGAATTATATTTACTTAAAAAAAATCTATAAACTGAATTATATTTAGACTTTCACCAAAATTCTATTAACTTAATTATATTTATTCTTTCACCAAAATTTTATAAACTGAATTATATTTAGACTTTCACCAATAATCTATAAACTGAATCACATTCAGACTTCCACCAAAATTCTATAAATTGAGTTACATTTAGATTTTCACCCAAATTCTATAAACTGAATTATATTTAGACTTCCACCAAACTATGTAATGAATCATATTTAAACTTTCACAAAAAATTTATAAACTGAATTACATTTAGACTTCCACCAAAATTCTATAAACTGAATTATATTTAGACTTCACCAAAATTCTATGAACTTATTTATATTTAGACTTCCATCAAACTATAAAATGAATTATATTTAAACTTCCACCAAAATTCTATAAACTGAATTATATTTAGATTTTCACCAAAACTCTATAAACAGAATTATATTTAGACTTCCACAAAAAATTTATAAATTGAATTATATTTAGATTTTCACCAAAACTCTATAAACAGAATTATATTTGGACTTCCAGAAAAAATTTATAAATTAAATTACATTTAGACTTCCACCAAAATTCTAAAAACTTAATTACCTTTAGACTTCCACCAAAATTCTATAAAGAGAGTTATATTTAGACTTCCACAAAAATTCTATAAACAGAATTATATTTAGACTTTCACCAAATTTCTATAAAGTGAATTACATTTAGACTTCCACCAATATTCTATAAAGTGAATTACATTTAGACTTCTACCAAAATTCTATAAACTTATTTATATTTAGACTTCCACCAAGCTATAATAAATGAATTATATTTAGACTTTCACCAAAATTATATAAAGTGAATTATATTTAGACTTCCACCAAAATCCTATAAACTGAATTATATTTAGACTTCCACCAAAATTCTGTAAAAAGAATTATATTTAGACTTCCCCCAAAAATCCTATAAACTAAATTATATCTATCCTTTCACCAAAATCTTTATAAAAAAATCATACCTACACTTCTATTACTAACACACACACGTATCACCACCTACTTTCGCTTGAGTCCTCTTGCACCTTCAATCTCCCCTAATTGGACCTTTTGCACTATTCAACCATTCAATTTCCGTCACTCCTTCTTCTTTTTGTGCCTTCACTCTGCAGAACAGACGAATACAAAGATGGCTTTGTCGCAGCTGCGACCTTCCTCAATATGGTTTTAAAGCAATCTTTTTTGCCTGCGTGGTTCGGAACGCTTTGATGCTATATTTGTATCTAGGGCAGGCCTGGTATGTATAGGTAAGGCCAAGAAAATTGTTGGTTATAATAATAATAATAATAATAATAATAATAATAATAATAATAATAATAAACAGTAAGCCTCTCTCGTATTCACTGGCATGTATTCTTTAGCTGAATAAAATAATAATAATAATAATAATAATAATAATAATAATAATAATAATAATAATAATAATAATAATAATAATACTCATCTCAGCTTCATATTCAGGCAAAAACATCATCATCTTTGTATATTTTTGCAAGCTTTCCCGAGAGGTACCCAAATTCGACCCACCAGGTGGGCCAGTACTATTCGACAATCATATTTAACGACTATCTTGGCCAACTGGTCCTTCCGTCATGAATAACTTTGAATAATAACATTACAGAATAATTACGTCTCTGAATGAATAAATATTCGAAATATACAACACAGAGAATTCATGCAGCATCTCACAGCGCTAGCCGATTGGGTCATCATCTTTACATCAGCCCCGTGGACGCAAGCATAAGAGAGAGAGAGAGAGAGAGAGAGAGAGAGAGAGAGAGAGAGAGAGAGAGAGAGAGAGAGAGAGAGAGAGAGAGAGGTATCAATTCATTAAGGGACGGAGCAGACTACCTCACGAATGCAATTGTATATTCAGGGTTGAATGCATGGCGATTGAGATTTTAAAGCATGCATGTATGATAAATCTTTTGTCATTTTACGTGTAAAGAACGGAAAGATACACAGTTTTTATATGTTAGAGGGTAAAAATCAATGCTTTGATGGTCCATTTAGAGAGAGAGAGAGAGAGAGAGAGAGAGAGAGAGAGAGAGAGAGAGAGAGAGAGTCAGGCAGTGTTTCGACAACCATAAACAGTACAACATATAAGCCGAAGACTGTTGCTGTCCCGTTTGCCAAGCACGACGAAGAAATAAACATACGAGGAACACGAAGGCGAACCAAATAAAAAAATAAAGAATAAATGAAATAATAAAGACTATAAAGAAGGATAATAACAAAAAAACCCCTTGCTTGTATTTCAGTATCGTCCCTACGAGAGTCTGAACGGGAAAGTGACAGATCGTCTGACAGGTGGCCGGGGCAGCCAGCGGTTGCCATGGCAACCCCCCGCTCGATAATTGGCTGCTGACCTCCCCCTCCCTTCCTCCTCCAACTCCTCCTCCTCCTCACCCTTCCTATCTACTCCCTCAACTCACCCCTTCAACTCCCTACTCTCTCCTACTTCTTCTTCTCCTTCCCCCCTCTCATTCCCCCTCCTCCTCCTCCTCCTTGTCACCTCATATCAACACACCCCTCCCCCTACCCCTGGAGTCCCCTCACACACGTATGTACACACACACACAACATTCCCAGCCAATCTCCCGCTTTCTAAAGGGAGACGTTTATTTATTATTGGTCTACGCTGCATACAGACTTAAATAAGCGAGTTTAATGATGAGTTTTATAAGTGGCCCCCCCCCTCAAAAAAAAAACACACACTAAAAAAAAAAACCAAGGGTGTTCTTTCAGAAAAACCCACGTTCTACTTCCTGAAATAAATTCACGTTCATCCACAAAAAAACCTTATACGTTCTGGTCAAATAAAAACACACTTTCACAAAAATAAACACATTTCCACCTGAAAAAAAAAAAACATTCCTATAAAAAACCCCGACGAGTTTTTTCCATAAGAAAAAGTACGATGTTCTCCCGTGGTGTGTTTAAAAAAAACATCGCAATGTCTGAAACCATATAAACAAAAATCAAATGACTTTATATATAAGAGAGTCCAGTCATTACTGATCGCGTAAACTTGCATGATGAGACGGGATTATTGTCCCCTTGCATAAGAGAGAGAGAGAGAGAGAGAGAGAGAGAGAGAGAGAGAGAGAGAGAGAGAGAGAGAGAGGAATGACACAGCACCCAGAGCAGAGAAAGACGCGACCCCATGACCCTCTCTCTCTCTCTCTCTCTCTCTCTCTCTCTCTCTCTCTCTCTCTCTCTCTCTCTACTCGTCGCGGCGTTAATAGCACCGACCAGTCAGTCATTGTTGCATACAACGCAGCGATGACGAACTTGCAAAAGAGTTGCTCAAGAGATCTGCCATTGATGCCATCACTCGCCGTTGCTTGCATGCTTGCATGCATGCATGCATGAATGCTGGCGTCTTCGCCATCAACAGTATATATATATATATATATATATATATATATATATATATATATATATATATATATATATATATATATATATATATATATATATATATATATATATATATATATATATACGAGGGCTGTGCTTGAGAAGCATCGCTGAATCCCTTTGAAGGATTAAATTAGCCATGTTAAATATTCTGTAAAAAGGATTTTTTTTGCAGTCAGAGGTAATTTTTGGTTTAATGGGTTGGAATGCGCACGCACGCACGCTCTCTCTCTCTCTCTCTCTCTCTCTCTCTCACACACACACACACACATATATACATACATAAATATATACTGTATACACACATATACCTCACCTTCCAATTCTTAGCAAACATCTTTGGGATGAGGCTGCTACCTCTCTGTCACTGTCTCTCTCTCTCTCACCAACCTGGTTGCAACCCGCCACAGCCTACCAGGTACATCATCCACTAGGCCTAGGTAATTTCCAAAGCTGGTGATCACTTGGCCACATTTCAGCCGTCACAAAACGAGTGGGAAGAGGAATAAGATATCGCTGAGTCTGTGATCTGATAATGTTTGAAGGGTATTCAACCAATCAGGGATCCCTAAACTATCAATGAGCGAGAAGTGATTCTAGATGAAATAAAAAGGTTTATTTTCAATGGATTTCTTGATATTGGCCAATGTTTCCTTATCATTTTAATTTTCTTTTTAGGTAAAGTAGTGTCTCTTCTTTGCATATTTCATTAAGGAAAGGTTATGATAAAAATAATTTTTCTTTTCTCGGTGTTAAATATTCAATTGTCGAGTGAAACAATGATGTTTATGACAAGTGAATTTTTTATTTACAAAATCGGTACATATTTTATTCTATAGCTGTATATATTTGCAAAATAAACAGACACAATCAATCAACAATCTTACTTTCCGATTCAGGAGAGGATTTTATGAAAGATGCAACAAAATACAATCAATATTTTAGACATTTAAGATTGTAGACAGGATATTGTTATATCTTTAAAGATGAATAATGTCACGCAGAATGCCAGTACAATATCAGAATAAGACAACCTCATTACACTGATATATTCCAATAAATGTAAAACGGCTTTTAGCAAAAACGTGAACGAGAAATGAATGTATAAAAAGCCAATAATTTAACTCTTGCATACATCTCCCTGTGTTTGTAATTGCAATAACCACAATGCCTTCTTCAACTTCTTGAATTCTTCACACAAAAAATTTTTGGATAACTCGTCACTACAGTGCCTGAAATCCATATGCAAGAATAAGAAGAAATTCTGAGTCCGTAGCGTGATTCGAACACGCATCCAGAGTATCAGAACCAGGTGAGCCTGAGGAATTCGAGAAATTAAGAAGGGTACTGTGGTTGTTACAATTACACACGCATCTCGTGAAAAGTAGATTCTATATTTTTCAATAAGTTGTTTACTTCCAACCAGCCATAAGTAATTGAAAAAAACCTCAATTAGTTTATCTCACATATAAAATTGATTTAAGTAATTAAAACTTATATTTGGGAAAGACACTTCAAGTAAAACTATTAAGCTATTCACAAGAGCCAACTTGGATATCCGCAAGACAGCGAAAAAAGTCTACGGTCATCAATCTTCACATTTCACTAGGAAACCTCGCCGTGATACTTGGCATAGCCCTTGTGTTTACACCTCAGTTCCAAAGGTATGTTTTCATGAATTTATAAGAGTAAATAAGCTTGCACTTGCCTAGTAAGAATGACGCAGATATGCATGATAAATACACATACATAAATATATGGGGATATGTATGTTCATGAATACAGGGATTTCCGTTAATTTATCCCCACAGTCCCTGAGTACTTGTGGCTAAGTTTATATATATGTATAATAATAATAATAATAATAATAATAATAATAATAATAATAATAATAATAATGATACGGATGAGAACATGCTTTTACAATGCATTTGTTTTGCTTGTAACATGAAATGTTCTCTTGACAGACAACTACTGGAATATAAGAATTAATGTTTTTGCATCAAGAGTATGACAGCTCATTTGAATATACTTAACCTAATCCTTCTTAAGGCCTCCACTTGTTATCACAATTTAAATTTTTTTATTGATTTTATTATCATTATGATAAAAAGTTACCAAAATTAAGCGTAGACGGTTAGAAAAAAATAATAAATATAGCTTCCTATTTCATCTGTTGTTGGAATATTCCAAAAAAAAATTGTTCGTGCAGAAATTTGTTTTTAAATACTTGGCAAGTGCAATGACAAGAAACAAAAAACAAGTTTAATTTTCAGGTTATTTCAGGTAACAACAAAGATATTAACAGCAATAAACTGTTTGGCAGGACAGGATTAAGTGTCACGCAGAACTGACAAAATCTAAGGCGAATTGTCAAGCAGCAGAAGTTGAGGAATAGAAGGACTGTATAATCAAGGCCACCGAAAATAGATCTATCTTTCGGTGGTCTCGGTATAATGCTGTATGAGCCACGGCCCATGAATCTTTGACCATGGGCCCGGTGGTGACATGTCCTATATTCCTGCTAGAAGGACGATTATGGCTAACTTTAACCTTGAATAAAATAAAAACTACTGAGGCTAGAGGGCTGCAATTTGGTATGTTTGATGATTGGAGGGTGGATGATCAACATACCAATTTGCAGCCCTCTAGCCTCAGTAGGTTTCAAGATCTGAGGGCGGACAGAAAAAGTGCGGACAGATAAACTGCGGACGGACAGGCAAAGCCGTCACAACAGTTTTCTTTTACAGAAAACTAAAAACCGTGGGTTGTGAGACACAGTTACAGAAACTGAATCACTCGCTTACATAATTCAAGAGTAAGAGAGAGAGAGAGAGAGAGAGAGAGAGAGAGAGAGAGAGAGAGAGAGCGTGCGCGAGTAACAGCCATTGCAAAGCTAGCACCCATTAATCTAAACGACATGCAATACAAACAAAACTACGAACAGACCTTATGACTCTAATTTCTTTGTACGCAAATGAAAGCAAAACTGCTCCGGGGAGAGAGAGAGAGAGAGAGAGAGAGAGAGAGAGAGAGAGAGAGAGAGAGAGAGAGAGAGAGAGAGAGAGATTAAAATTACCGACATGCACTGAGAGCAAATCTACGACCATACCTACTGGTCCCTTAGTCGTATGCATGGCTGTCAAAAGAGAGAGAGAGAGAGAGAGAGAGAGAGAGACTCTGTCAGAGAGAGAGAGAGAGAGAGAGAGAGAGAGAGAGAGAGAGAGGAATCTTTGTCAGAGCTCTGGTAAGCAAATCACGCACATTGCGCAGCCTGGAACTCACGAGCGCGCCGACCCGCACTTCAATCGAGAGCGGTTCACGCATGCAGGCACGCAAGCGGCGTACAAAAACAGATTTTCCTTTTGCGTTCATACAGAGTACAACTACGCACTACACTGTACACGCTCGTGTGTGTGTGTGTGTGTGTGTGTGTTCTCCCTCCCTCCCTCCCCCCCCCCTCTCCCTCCACACTTTTTCCCTCACTTGTAGAAGCTTCCCTGTGGCTGCTAATACCGTCCCCCTCCTCACCTGCCTGCGTTCCGCCTCTCCAGTGACAGACACTGGGGGAGGGATTCCAAATTCCAGATTCCAGATATTCCCGTTCCTAGACGAGTTGTTTGTGCGTCCAGGTAATCTGGCGTCGCGGCGGATAGGGTCATTGTGGACTTTTGTAAGGTCTCCGTAGACCAAGCGATAGGAGGATCTCGAATGAGAGGTGATTACTGGAGTAAGGGATTGTTAAAGAAGTTGGACAGCCAAATGGGAAGACGCCAGCGGGGATTTGAATGTCAGAGAATGGCGTCACAAAACCTGCGGTCTTTGACCTCTGCAAGTAAAGACCTAGAGGTAATTTCTGCCACATGCCAAAAACAATCACAAACATTAAGGTGTCGTATCCTCTCTCTCTCTCTCTCTCTCTCTCTCTCTCTCTCTCTCCTTCCTTCCCGCCATGCATCAACCAATCCTAAATCCTAAACCCAGTCCTTAACCAATCACCTAATCCTTCAGGAGTCCAGTTCAGGGGCGATACACCACCACCGTCCGTAGTTAATCTGTCTGACTCTCCACACCTCCCAAAATCATCAACTCTCCTCTTTTCGCCTTGCCAGCTACACCCACTTTCATTCAGTCCCCCTTCTACACAGGAGGCCCCATCAACACCACTTACCTCCTACTACTAACAGAGAGAGAGAGAGAGAGAGAGAGAGAGAGAGAGAGAGAGAGAGAGAGAGAGAGAGAGAGAGAGAGAGAGAGAGGAGAATCAATACTCGGTGCTAGGTAAAGGTACCACCATTCCCTTTACCCACCCCGTCCTCTCTCTCTTTCTCTTTCTCTCGTGAGAGAGAGAGAGAGAGAGAGAGAGAGAGAGAGAGAGAGAGAGAGAGAGAGAGAGAGAGAGACTGCCGCTCTCGCTCGTATTTTGCAGCTTGCTGATAATGACGCCATTTTATTTCAAAAAATGGCGGTAATGATTACATGGACGACTTTAATAACGTGTACACATGCATACACTGTGTATACTATGTATATGTATGTATATAATATTCATACACAATATGTATACGCATGTATATTTGTATTTGTATAAACATTAAATTAATTGTATGCAAGACCCTATCCAACGAGAGATATATTCAATGCATCATGCACTAGAGAGAGAGAGAGAGAGAGAGAGAGAGAGAGAGAGAGAGAGAGAGAGAGAGAGAGAGAGAGAGAGAGAAAACATACACACATAAATACACTGTGTATACAGTATACACGTACACATAAAATATTCATACACAAGCATACACATGTATATCAGACGTATGCAACAAGACAGGCATTCAATACATCATACGTATGCATAGCAAGAAAGCATCAGAGAGAGAGAGAGAGAGAGAGAGAGAGAGAGAGAGAGAGAGAGAGAGAGAGAGAGAGAGAGAGAGAGAGAGCGGGATGATGAAACGGGGTTTACCAGACGGTTCTTCTGAAGGATTTGCGTCACTTGGTTTAAATAGTCTTCTATTTTCTTTATCAGCAGCGCTTCTGCTCTTATTTTCTTTCTTTTTTGTCTTTGTATTCGTTTGTCTCTTCCCATGGGTTCTCTTGACACACATACATACACACACACACATAAATACATACATGTATATGTAAATTTTATATATATTTATTTGTTTACATTTATATAATGACTTTGAAATTAAGTCGAAACCGGTCAGGACCTACACCCAGCCTCCTATTTTGCCATCTACAGTGATGTGCGATAAACATATCATGTTTTAGCGTGATTATAATAATTACACACACACACACACACACATGTATATATATATATATATATATATATATATATATATATATATATATATATATATATATATATATAGACAGATAGATAGATAGATAGATAGATAGATAGATAGATAGATATTCCACCTCTAAAAAGAGAGTAATGAGTCCACAACGTTAACTTTGGCGAATAGCGCGAATGACAGTAATGTAAAAGAGGGTCGAGACGATAAGTCCCGGCCCTAGGGACATTATGTACCGTCAGTTACCTCGGACCAAGGCTACAGCAAACAGAAGAAAAAAAAAAAAAAAAAGGAAAATTGGCAGGCTTTCCCAACTGGTAAGCAAAAGTAGGTCAGGTCATTATGTAGATAAGTGACCAGCACTGAGTGCTAGCTGCCATTTGCACAGAAATACCTGTTGGAGCAAGGGGATGAGGCTCGCAACCTCACCCTTAAAATCAATGCTTTACAAATAAACCACTCCTTCATGCTGACCCAAGACAGCGGTAAAGGAGAGGGCTCAACTTGCAACAAACCTTACCAGCCTGGTGCAAGCGGTGACAACAAGGTCCCATAACTAATAAGAATATAGTAGCGTCACAGAAGCCAAGGTCAACGACACCCGATTCTTGAAGACGGTTTAACAGCTGATAAACAGCAAGAGTTAACAGACACAGTAAGGAGGTCTGTTTACAGTCTACTACTAACAGACTGATTCATGAAATTCAGGCTGTCAAGGCAAGGACTGGGGCACTTTCAGCCATTTAGGACCTAAGACACTGAAAAAAGAGGGAGTTGGAGCTGTTGGACAGCAAGATAAAGAGATCCAGAATATAAAATTAAGATAGAGTACTAAGATCTAAAGGTGGAACTGGGGAAAATCCAACAGGTGTACTAAGGAGTACCAGTTAGACAGCAAATGTTATTATTATTGTTCAGAAGATGGACCCTATTCATATGGAACAAGCCCCCGCCCAGGGGCCACTTGAAATTCAACCTTCCAAAGAATATGACATTCACTCGAAAGAAGTAACAAAAGGTAATAGGAAATACACCAAGACTGAAGAAAAGAAGCGGAAATGCAGGTCAAGTAAAAGGCAAAAAGAGAAAGTAGGGGTCAGCTAACGCCCTACGGCACTCCAGACTATCGCTCATATTCAGAAATCCAAGAAGTGTAATTGGACTGGGTTTGTAAACAAGAACAGTCATATAAGAGGAGTTTTCTGGGCTCAGAATGAGTTGGATAGGGACCAGGGACCAGGGCCCAGTATCACATGACACGCAACCAGCTTGGAATCTATAAAACTGTCACCTAGATTGGCGAATGAATGAACTGAACGGTTACAATTGCTACTGTTGTTGCTTGAAGCTCCAAGCGAGCTATCTCAAGCGTTTGCCCTGAATAAATAAATAAGGAAATTTATAAATGAAAAAATAAATGATAATGAGGTTTGAGGACTTACGAAAGGAAATAAGGTACTTTAGCATATAAGAACCATTCCTGAGTTTAATATTTATCTGAATGAAAGGAATTGTGCACATTCTTCTTAAGGAGGAGACTTTGAGATACGCTCGCGATTACTAATCTGATTTTTTCATATTATTAACCCCGAAACATTTTAGTAAACAATTTAGTTTCAGAAAACTGAAGCATCATACCAACACTAAAGAGTAAACAAGTAATAAATGCGCCGAAGTCTCTTCGGCGTAGTCGAGTTTTCTGTACAGCCGCGACAAGCGTATAATCAAGGTCACCGAAAACAGATCTATCTTTCGGTGGTTTCGGTATAATGCTGTATGAGCCGCGGCCCAAGAATCTCTAACCACGGCCCGGTGGTGGCCTGTCCTATACCGTTGCCAGATGCACGATCCACGGCTAACTTTAACCTGAAATAAAATATAAACTACAGAGGCTAGAGGGCTGCAATTCGGTATGTTTGCTGATTGAGGGGTGGATGATCAACATACCAATTTGCAGCCCTCTAACCTCAGTAGTTTTTAAGATCTGAGGGCGGACAGAAAAAGTGTGGACAGAAAAAGTGCGGACAGAAAAAGTGCGGACGGACAGACAAAGCCGGCACAATAGTTTTCTTTTACAGAAAGCTAAAACTGGCATTTATAAAAATAGAAAAAAAAATGATTAAGAGCAGAAACATAAAAGAATTTACCAATGATTCTGAACAAAGAAGTGAAGAGAAACACCGATAAACAAAACCCAGGAATAAACAAACCACTCTGATGTGTACAACCCAACAATAAGAAGAATAACAGCAGGAAAGGATTAAGAAGAGAAACCGACCAAAATAAAAAAAGAGCGATCACAGTCTCTTCCTAAAACTACCAACTTCCGGAATTCCTTCCTAATTCTGCTTATCCCTGACCCAACCTCTTCCTTGTACTCTTATTTGCTGATTCAAGCCTGGGCAAGAATCAGGCATTAGGTTACTGTACCACTGGGCTTCAGCAGTACGCCGTGACTCACATACCACGAACCAAAAAAAAAAGGGGGGTCTCACGGTCGCGTAAGATGATTCGGATAATTCTGACAGGTACCGGCACATTAATCGGGAGATCCTCTTTGTGCCTGAACAATCATCAATCACCAAGGCACCTGCGGGTTTTGCATACCACTCTACTACGGCCCTTAGCTCACCTTCAACGGCCGCTTTGCAACCGGTTATACATACGAGATTAAAATCAGCCACGGTCAAGGACTTCTAAGCGGCGGCAGAAAAGCTTCCTCGTCAAAACATGACTCACTTCCAGGCAAGAGGAGGAAGAAGAAGAAGAAGAAGGAGGAGGGACCGTCCAACCATGTTACCTGGGCACGCCGTCGAAATACCAGCTCGTGTGCATATGCGGAGAATGCTCATACATGCATTTACGCGTTTGGATGCATATGCATGCGCGCAATTAGCCCACGGGGGTGCTTGGCCAAAAAAGGGGCCTTTAATTCGCTCAGGGGAGCAGTGACCTCCAACAATGGTTTTCGGAGCGGGTGCAACAATCAATACTTAAGGCACCCCGGCTCTTCTCCTCCCCCCTCCCCCTCCCTCCCTACCCATATCCCTTCCCCCTTCCCCCCTCCCACCCGCCCTACCCTAACGTCCCACCCACCCAACACTTCCTTTCTCAAAGCCTCCCTTTACTAACTCTCTCTCTCTCTTTCTCTCTCTCTTTCCTTCCTTCACCCAACGCCCACGTCAGCATTCTGGGTATTACTTTTTATACTCTGTTCGTATGTTCTCTCTCTCTCTCTCTCTTTCTCTCTCTCTCTTTCTTTCTCTCTCTCTCTCTCTCTACTTTTCTCTCTGTGACAAGAATGAGAGTCTAGCTAGATCAATAGTATGCAGGCAAATGATACCTTTCGTATCATTCTCTCTCTCTCTCTCTCTCTCTCTCTCTCTCTCTCTCTCTCTCTCTCTCTCTCTCTCTCTTTACTGTATTTGTGGATGACATATCTTCATTTCCCACGCTACAGCACCTTTGCAAAATGTAATAAAAATGATACATTTATTTCTACCTACGCAGTGCAGCGAATACAAGGCTTTTATAACAGAATGTGATGAAGAAATCGTGAATAAAATAAAATAAATCACAATTGGAATGAAGAAAAAGGAAGAATAAAGAAAATAAAGTTTGAAATAAAAGATAAATGAGGGAAAGACCAAGTGTTGACGTTCTAGTGAAATTAATAACGGGTTTTAATATTGCATGAAAATATAAAACAAAAAAAAATAAGACCATACATTAGGACGTTGGGGACTCTCTCTCTCTCTCTCTCTCTCTCTCTCTCTCTCTCTCTCTCTCTCTCTCTCTCTCTCTCTCTTCAAGGAATGAATCCAAAATAAAATAAAAATAAATAAAAATACAAATAAAAATAAATAAAAGTAGAAATAAAAATGAATGAAGTAAAAATAAAATAAAAACAAAAAAATAAGATCATATATTAGAACGCTGGAACTCTCTCTCTCTCTCTCTCTCTCTCTCTCTCTCTCTCTCTATCTCTCTCTCTCTCCCTTCCAGGAATGAAGCCATTCAATCCAATAATGCTGTTTATGTTTACACTTAAAGGAGAATCCAGTTACTATCACTTATTCATTTTATAAAGAAACCTCAACAATTTGTATACGTGACCGAGAGAGAGAGAGAGAGAGAGAGAGAGAGAGAGAGAGAGAGAGAGAGAGAGAGAGAGAGAGAGAGAGAATTCTTATGGATATTTTCGCCCTAGTGGGTATCTCATCGTTGCCCTTCCATGTTCAATTGCATGCTGGTAGACATTTTGACAGTGCTGACCACTCAGCTCTCTCTCTCTCTCTCTCTCTCTCTCTCTCTCTCTCCTGCCTAGCTGTGGCCTACAAGTACTTCCTACTCAGGTTAACAATAGCACAACTGCCCATATCGTTCCTTCCTCTTCCAGGGATTGACTATGAGAGAGAGAGAGAGAGAGAGAGAGAGAGAGAGAGAGAGAGAGAGAGAGAGAGAGAGAGAGAGAAATTTAAAAGGTTTATTGAATGGCGGATCTGGGTTACCCCCAAGTCTCTCTCTCTCTCTCTCCCCCCATGGATTGGGGTCCCTCGCCAGAGAGAGAGAGAGAGAGAGAGAGAGAGAGAGAGAGAGAGAGAGAGAGAGAGAGAGAGAGAATATGGATGCGTCACCCTTTTCGCGGAAAGGTTGATACGAGTGCCTGTAAACATGATGACGGCGGCCGCGGTGCCACTTTTCAAGGTCAAACCTCTTCCGGGGAAGGGAACGAGTACGGGGTTTGTGTATATATATGCAGACTTGAGCCACAATGACTCACGCCCTAAGAAGCCTTGGTACCTGGCAGTAGTTTATATTTAATTTTATCTTATTATTTTTACTGAATTCTCTTCCGTCTACTCTCTTGATACCTTCGTATTGTTACAATGATGACGTTTTCTAACAAAGTGAATTTGTAATTGATGTAATTTTTTAGTTATGTGGTAATTACGGTGCGTCAATTACGCTACCTTGCTTTGAATTACTTTGTATTACGTGATATTAAACGTTGGGTTTAAATATCGCTGATTATGTGGTATACACAGGTTGTGTGTTATACACAGATTATGAGTGTAATACACAAATTATGTGTTATACACAGATTATGAGTGTTCTACACACATTGTGTTATGCAAAGATTATGTGTAATACACAGGTAATGTGTTATACACAGATTGCGTGTTATATACACATTATGAGTGTACTACACAGATTATGAGTGTAATACACAGATGATGAGTGTAATACACAGACTGTGTTGCACAGAGATTATGAGTGTAATACACAAATTATGTTATACACAATTACAAGTTTACTACACAGATCATGTGTTATACACAGATGATGCGCGTTACACACAGAAAACAATGGATACACAGCGTTGTATTGAAGCCAACGTGATAAAGAAACCTAGCATCAAATGACTGACACTTCTAATGAAGCCTCATTATAACTGAAAATACAATGAAACAGCTTTCCGCCGACGTATTTTATTGCCAGCGTGTCCGCCTTACAACAGACACTGCAAATTTGCAAATCCCGAGGCACACTGTTTGCAAAATGGACGCAAACTCAGAAACAAGTCACGTAAAAATTCCGTCTTCTTCATAACGGCGCACTAGAATTTATTCTCTGGGAATGTGGAATGGAATGGAATATAGATTTTAGGCCAAAGGTCATTAAGAGCTGGGGCCTATGAGGTCATCCAGCGCTGAAACGGAAATAGAGAGAAAAGGAGGTTTGACAGGTGTAACAGGTGGATAACCTTTGGCAGCTGCACTCAGAAACAATTGCTAGGAGAGGGTGGAAATAAGGTGAAATAAAGAGAATATCTGCGGAGGTACAGTAAAAAGGTTTCAGAGTCTCTTGGGTAGAAGCGACTTGTTCAATTCACGGCGATATTGCTCCAAGTAAATTCTGATTAATGGGAACTAGAAAGCACCGGAATTCAGTCAGATCTTCCTTGGCTCCAAGTTAGTTTCCTAAATAATATCATGTTGAAATTTATATTAGTAAATTTGTGATTTTGTTTAGATAGACGGAGCGATTGATAGTAATAAATAAACGCAGGTAGATATACCTGTAACTGGTTGCCTGCGAACTGAATATAATTTATTTATTTATTTTTTTAATTGGAATTTAATTAACTTTTTGAACGGCTTGTGAATACAATATAACACATGTATATGTGTATATATATATGTGTGTGTCCATTTATGGTACATGATAGCTAATCGAATTTGGTGCTGAAGATTAGAAGGCTTCCCATTTAAAAGGAATACATATATATATATATATATATATATATATATATATATATATATATATATATATATATATATATATATATATATATATATATATATATATATATATAAACACCTAAAAACCACTCTCCATCACAAGGCGGAAGCTTGTCAAAATAAAATCGAGTCTGTAGCTTTCCCAGTTCCCTCTCATGCAATTGCAAAGAATCCTGGCGTGTGAAGTCTTGGGAATGCAAAAATCTTGTTTATGATTTTTTTTTTGTTCCTTTTTGCTCGACGTCAAATAACTGAGTAACACTCAGGATTACTTTTGCATTCTTTTTCTTTTTTTGGCAAGTGGAAAAACGCGAAAAAAAGTGATAAAAGTCCTACAGTATCTTTGATGGACATCGTAATATTCCTTGGGTCAATGGCCCCTTTGGTGCGCTTGTTCCATAATAATAATAATAATAATAATAATAATAATAATAATAATAATAATAATAATAATAATAATAATAATAATAATCTTTGGAAGCTTAGAGAATTTCAAGTCAATGGCACCTTTGGTGGCCTTGTTCCATATGAATAGGGTTCATCTTCTGAATAATAATAATAATAATAATAATAATAATAATAATAATAATAATAATAATAATAATAATAGTATATTTGATATTAAATGAGAATATTGTAAATTTTAAACAGTCTTTAGTCGGCAAAATGCAAAAATAACTTACTAACCTCTTAAAGTATTTGCATATTTGATAGTGAATTAGAATAATGTAATAATTTATATAGTCTTACGTCTGATAGAAAGAGTTAAAAAGATATAATTAAACTAGTCATAAAATTGGGCGTTCCTCCCCCTGTTTGGGGTCACGATAGAAGAGGGGGTTTTTGACCCCTGGATTGTGGGTGAGGGTGGGAGGTCAAAGTTCGGGGCGGGGGAAGGGTTAGGTCAATTTCCCAAAATATCCATTGTGCCTCTACTGAGTCTAACACTGTACTAAGTGCTGCGTAGCTAGTCGACTGCCGTGGGGACAGCCAGGGATGATTGATTGATTTATGGATACTATAACTGGCGTTGCAAACGTATGGGTCACTGGCGCATTGGCGCAGCCAGGGTGGACAATGGAAGTTGGCATAAGCTAGAAACCTCATCCTACACAGTACTGCATTCACAGAAAGGACATTCAGGCACAAACATCCACTCTCTCTCTCTCTCTCTCTCTCTCTCTCTCTCTCTCTCTCTTTCACACACAAGCAGGTAGCACGCACGCCTAACTGGCGAAACACCAGATCACATTTTCACGAGGACTTGAAATGTCAAAGCTAAATTTTGTTCACCGTTTTAAAGTTGCAGTGGCGGACGGATGCAAGGTGTAACTCAGGCATCACAGCAGAGCAGTTTTCCTCTGGCGTTTGATTCCCGCCGCATCACTGCGCATGCCCGAAGCTCTGTTAAAGGTGGCTTGCTCTAAAAGGGTCTGGTTAGGTTAGGTTAGGTCAGGCTTGATTCAGGTTAGGAATTAATGGCTGCGTTTCAGGTGAAGATTTTTCTCTAAAGTTTGTAGACAATTCCTATCTAATTTTATTCCACCGACTCTTTAATTGTCAAGGAGAATTTCAGCCATTAAATGCCTGTCTATAGCCATAACTTCATGCTAAGAAAACCCTATATCAATTTTATAATAGATTTCCCCCACAAAACCTTTGACAAACCTGCTTCACATACTTAGGACAGCTACATAACCCTACGAATTGAAAAAAGTGTGAATTTCCAATGGCTCATTAAAGAGAAATTAGAAAGTGTCAACCTGACTGATTCTTGGGTTCACAATTCCCCAAATAGGACGTTTGAGAAAACAGACATTGGTATATGTCACTTCACGTTCGACATGCAAACATTTATGACATTAAGACATGTTTACCAGAGAGAGGATATTTGACTTTTCTAGATGTGGCAACGATGCTGCTTGCCGTCACGAATGAGTTCAATGTACGCTGGAGTAGCTGCATTAAGAGGAATATATGTTTATAGTGGTTTCACAAACACAGACACACACATACACACAAACGACGTACAAAGTTGATCATCTACAAGAAAATATAAAAAGAGATAAGTCTGACCCAGCGGCCATCATGGATAGACTTCTCCTCTCTCGTAGGGAATAACTAGATAACTGCGAAGACAAAACAATAAATAGATAAATAAATAAGTAAATAAAGAAGGATGATTGGAGGGTGGGCATAAAGGGGCCAATCAAAGTCGAGTGGGCAATACCCATGACAGGGTGTCATCAGTGTTTCATGGGCATAGCTGAAGAGTTGGAAGAATTTTTGAGGTGAATTTTTTAAATGCAAAAACTATTTTTTTTCACAATCACTATTTTAATATAGGCGTCAGAAGGTAAAATATATATATTTTATTCTATTTTAATAACTGATATTTATGAACTGAATTCTTGCTACATGTATCTGACTGATACTTATATATGACATTTATAAATGACTGATATTTATACCTGACTGATATTAATATATAGCTGATATTTATATATGACTGATATTTGTATCTGATATCAATATATGACTGATGTTTATATATGACTGATATTAATATCTGACTGATATTAATATATGACTGATATTTATATGTGACTGATATTAATATCTGACTGATATTTATATATGACTGATATTTATATATGACTCATATCTATATATGATTGATATTTGTATATGACTGATGTCAATATATGACTGATATCTGTATATGACTGATATTTATATGACTAATATTTGTATATGACTGACAGTAATATCTGACTGATATTTATATATGCCTGACATTTGTATGTAACTTATATTAATATATATAACATATATATATGACTAATATTTGTATATACCTGATATTAATATCTGACTGATATTTATATTCGATTGATACTTATCATAATTACCACTGACACAAAGATACGTGAATGGAAAGAAAAAATATAAATGAAATTATCATTTATGAAGATTCATCTCGTAACAAAATGAAACAATTATTTTTTATGAAGTTCCCTAACGATAAAAATGCATAAAAGGGCATAGAACCACAAAGTCCGGTGTAATAATTCATATTATAATTAATATGACGCGAAGGAGAGGTCTCAAGGGAATATCATGATATGTGGTGATTATATAGCGCAGCTTTGCCACTCTCGAACCTGCAAGCTCTCTCTCTCTCTCTCTCTCTCTCTCTCTCTCTCACACACACATTTTATCCACTCTCAACCTGCCAGGTCTCTCTCTCTCTCTCTCTCTCTCTCTCTCTCTCTCTCTCATTTTTTCCACTCTCAAACCTGCCAGGTCTCTCTCTCTCTCTCTCTCTCTCTCTCTCTCTCTCTCTCTCTCTCTCTCTCTCTCTCATTTTTTCCACTCTCAAACCTGCCAGGTCCCTCTCTCTCTCTCTCTCTCTCTCTCTCTCTCTCTCTCTCTCTCTCTCTCTCTCTCTCTCTCTCTCTCATTTTTTCCACTCAAACCTACCCTCTCTCTCATTTTTTCCACTCTCAAACCTGTCAGCGTCAGCTCTCTCTCTCTCTCTCTCTCATTTTTTTCCGCTCTCAAACCTGCCATCTCTCACTCTCTCTCTCTCATTCTTCCACTCTCAAGCCTGCCAGGTCTCTTTCTCTCTCTCATTTTTTCCACTCTCAAACCTACCCTCTCTCTCTCTCTCTCTCATTTTTTCCGCTCTCAAACCTGCCAGCTCTCACTCTCTCTCTTTCTCTCTCAAACCTGCCAGGTCTCTCTCACTCTCTCATTTCTCCACTCTCCAACCTATCAGGCTCTCTCTCTCTCTCTCTCTCTCTCTCTCTCTCTCTCTCTCTCTCTCTGTCTGTCTGTCATTTTTTCCACTCTCAAACCTGTCAACACTCTCTCTCTCTGTCTCTGTCTCTCTCCCCAAGCCGGCGGTGGCGGTGCCGCTTCTCAAGAATGCCAGACGACGTTGGCACCCCTTTAATGTTTACATAATTCAGATCTCGCTACAAATTCACGAGAGATTCCTCCTCACGCTCGCCAGGTGTGACAGCCGGAGGTGTGGTGGGGTTTTCGTCAGCTCTCTCCGTCTCGACACGGACTTCTGTCTAGACTTTTTTGGACTTTTGGACTTCAGAGATTTGGCACTATGATGGTCTTATAGCTGCTAATTTCTGTTCTTCTGTCTGTTTTCTTTCTTAACTGTCTAGAAGATTACAATCTCTGTTTTTTCAGACAGTCTGAAGTTCCGTCTCCTCACGGACTTTCTGGACTTGTGGACTTCAGAGATTTAACACGACGACGGCCTTAGATCTGTCTAATATTTTCTTAACCGTCTAGAAGATTAATGTTTGTGTCTTTCCAATGCTTCAACTGCAGAGTTATCAAGGCTACATAAAAGGAGGGGGGGGGGGGTTCTCTCGTCGGATCTGGGCTATATTTGGGCACAAGGCTGCCCATCTAATTAGTTAAAATTGGACATATTCCTAGAAGCGAGTTGACTGTATAACCTCTGCTTTTCTCTACGTGAGAGAGAGAGAGAGAGAGAGAGAGAGAGAGAGAGAGAGAGAGAGAGAGAGAGAGAGAGAGAGAGAGAGAAACATTACATCAACATTCCAGAGGGCTTTTTCATCCACGCTACAAAGAATCTCTTTTCAGAAAGTCTCGAATCCTAAAGAAAAAAAAAAAGCCTAACGAGAGAGAGAGAGAGAGAGAGAGAGAGAGAGAGAGAGAGAGAGAGAGAGAGAGAGGACGTTAGCCTACCCACACTCCCACATGTTGTTCGTGTAACAGCTCGCAGAGAGAGAGAGAGAGAGAGAGAGAGAGAGAGAGAGAGAGAGAGAGAGAGAGGGCGTTAATAATGCTTATGAAGCCTCCTAAAAGGAATGGATTGCGCATACGTTGACATCTGCACTTTTGATTTCGTCTATCCTCCCTTCCCCTTCCCCTCCCCCCTTCTTCCCCCTCCCTCCCTCCTCTTCCTCCTCCTCCTCCCCGCAACCAGCGCTGACTGTCGGTATTCCAGTCCATTCCTCCTTCGTTCCCATTCCCGTCCCACGGCCAAACACACTCCCACGTCTCGCTGACATTCAACTCTTTTGTTTCGGGTCGTGCAATCTGTGGCCTACTTTCGCGATCTCTCTCTCTCTCTCTCTCTCTCTCTCTCTCTCTCTCTCTCTCTTTTATTTCTTTTTGTATCAGGTGATCCTCATTAATGCCGCTTTCAAAACAATCGGTATTGTGCGTGTGATACCTCTCTCTCTCTCTCTCGCTCTCTCTCTCTCTCTCTCTCTCTCTCTCTCTCTCTCTCTCTCTCTCTCTCTCTCACTCAGTCGACCTTCATACACACACACGCACTCACAATCACAAACAAGTAAAGAATGCGCCGAAGTTTCTTCGGCGCCGTCGAGTTTTCTGTACGTCGTGTCATCGAGGCCACCGAAATAAATCGTCTTCCGGCGGTCTCGGTATAATGCTGTATGAGCCGCGGCCATTGAAACTTTAACCACGGCCCAGTGGTGGCCTGTCATATATCGTTGCTAGAAGCACAATTATGGCTAGCTTTAACCTTTAATCAAATAAAAACTACTGAGGCTAGAGGGCTGCAATTTGGTATGTTTGATGATTGGAGGGTGTATGACCAACATACCAATTTGCAGCCCTCTAGCCTCAGTGGTTTTCAAGATATGAGGGCGGACAGAAAAAGTGGGGGTAGAATAAAGTGCGGACGGACAGACAAAGCCGGAACAATAGTTTTCTTTAACAGAAAACTAAAAAAATAAAGACACACACACAGGTTTGCCAAATACAAATGACAGGAACAGTGCCTTGTGGAAACACCGAGGAACCCACGATAAAGGGCGAATGTTCCTGATATGAAAAGGCGTGGAACTCAAGATAAAATGGCGTGGAACTCGAGCCAAAAGGTCAAAGTTCCTCACGTGAAAACGACGTGGAACTCAGTCTCAGGGGCACCTGTCCCTGACGTTGGAACTTTCGCCCCTGATACGAACAAGGCGTGGAAGACGAGGCAGAGGGGAAAAGGCCCTGATATGACAATAGGTGGAACTCCGAGATAAGGCAAAAAGGCCCCTGATACGACAACAGCATGGAAGTCACGATAAGGGAGAAGGTCCCTGATGTGAAGACGGTGTGGAACGTGAGTTAAAGGCAAGACCTTTTATTGGCAACTGCCCCGACACGAAAAACCTTTCCCCTTGAAAAAAATAAGGCCTTTAACTCAAGCTAAAAGGCAAAACCTTTTATTGGCAAATACCCTTCACACGAGAAACCTTTTCCCTCAACAAAGAAAGGCCTTTAACTCAAGCTAAAAGGCAAAACCTTTTATTGGCAAATGCCCGACACGAAAAACCCTTCCCCCCCCAAAAAGGCCTTTAACTCAAGCTAAAAGGCAAAACCTTTTATTGGCAAATACCCCTGACACGAAAAACCTTTCCCCTTAACAAAAAAAAAAGGCCTTTAACTCAAGCTAAAAGGCAAAACCTTTTATTGGCAAATACCCCTGACACAAGAAACCTTTCCCCTTAAAAAAAAAAAAGGCCTTTAACTCAAGCTAAAAGGCAAAGTCTCCTTACACACGCGAAGAGAAGAGTCCCTTTACGAGTAAAGCAGAGAGAATCCTACGGACAGGAAAACAAGCGCTAAATGGCAAAGAGATACGAGGAACCAGATTAACGCAACACGCACAAATGAGGGGACGGAACGGCGTTCTCGGTACAGTGCAAGAATAGCGCCAATTTCACGGAACAGAAGCAGGAATAACCGTCATCGGAAGTATTAAAGTTCACGAACTGCTGCCTTTGTCGGTTGCACTCGTCTTGGGGCGGTTAATTGAAATCATTTTACATTCAGTTTTAGGGAAATTGAAGTAATTCTGTGTTCAACTTTATACCAGCATTCGAAGGGCCAACTTTTGAAAATGGTGGGTTTCGCCTGATCTGCTTTAAAATAATCATCCCTTTTTTCCCCAAAAAAAGGGGGATGGGGTTGAACTATAATTTTTTTATGCGTACAGTTCTATTCCTCATGGCATATACTTCATCTCATACAAAATTCAACTTTGTATCTTGAAAAATAAAGAAATTAGAGCAGGTTAAATTTCTCCAAAAACTCTGATGGCTTATAACTCAAAAGATATTTTTTGTTGTCTACTTTTCCGTTCAATTTTGAATCAACTGAAATAATTTCGTATTCAACTTTAAATCTATCAATATATAATTGCTTTACAGGCTTTAAATAATATAAAGGAACATCCGATGAAGCTATAAATGAAGGAAATATTTACGAAATACAATTAAAGGAAAGATTACAGGCATAGAAACTGTAACAGAATGCCATTCTGAAACAAGCAATACAAGATCACAGTCCGAAACTACAGAACTCATCCTCGCTGAGACGTTTACCGAATTCACCACTGAAAAAATAAATACAAAAATCTTCCCTTAACACCGAATCAATGCAAACTGGTGTCAATTCTTGGGAGAGACATCAGAATAATTATTTGACAACAGAGTGGTAAGAAAACAAAGAGTACATAAACATTTTTACAGAGTAAGTGAAGGTCCTGCATTCTTGTGGAGTGTTTATGAGACTACTCGATTCTGGCCGGTGCGCGGAAATTCATTTCGCTAGAAATCCCATTATGGCCGTTCTCCAGTCCCCTTTAAGAACTGCAGATGTGGTCACTGCGAGCGTTTAAGGTCAAAAGGATTGCCTTGCCTCACAGAGAGAGAGAGAGAGAGAGAGAGAGAGAGAGAGAGAGAGAGAGAGAGAGAGAGAGCAATCATCTCCGCGGATCGGACTTTTTTGCGGAAGATAAGTCTCCGGAGAGCAAAATTGCGATTGCATTTTCATTCATTTAGTTCGCAAATCAGATATTCTCTCTCTCTCTCTCTCTCTCTCTCTCTCTCTCTCTCTCTCTCTCTCTCTCTCCATCTTGTACGTATACGTATGCATGATAAGTATGCGTTTACACAGCCTCACGTATCAAAAAGAGGAGAATGAAAGATTGATAAGGGGAACAGAGAGAGAGAGAGAGAGAGAGAGAGAGAGAGAGAGAGAGAGAGAGAGAGAGAGAGAGAGAGAGAGAGAGAGACTTCTATTCTATTAAAGCAGATGATATATTTCAGCCATTTGTTATAGAGAGAGAGAGAGAGAGAGAGAGAGAGAGAGAGAGAGAGAGAGAGAGAGAGAGAGAGAGAGAGTGTCGCCTACACTGGGGTTTCCAGTTGCCATGTCAAAATGGTTCACAATTTCATTCTCTCTCTCCATCTCTCTTTCTCTCTCTCTCTTTCTCTTTCTCTCTCTCTCCTCGCCTCTTGCCATGTTTTCATTCATCTCCACCGAATATTATCGCATAATCTGTCAATCTTCGGTGTTCCCACAAACCGCCTTTTTTTTTTTTTTGTAAAATAGACCCTTCGGTGTAACATTCAAACCCTTTCTCCATCCAAGGAATATGAAACATCTGTCAGAAGGGACCTCTTCAATAAAAATATCTGTCAAGAAGGGAACTCTTCAATAAAAACATGTCAGAAGGGACCTCTTCAATAAAAACATCTGCCAAGAAGGGATCTCTTCAATAAAAACATCTGTCAAGAAGGGAACTCTTCAATAAAAACATCTGTCAGAAGGGACCTCTTCAATAAAAACATCTGCCAAGAAGGGAACTCTTCAATAAAAACATCTCCCAAGAAGGGAACTCTTCAATAAAAACATCTGCCAAGAAGGGAACTCTTCAATAAAAACATCTGCCAAGAAGGGATCTCTTCAATAAAAACATCTGCCAAGAAGGGATCTCTTCAATAAAAACATCTGCCAAGAAGGGATCTCTTCAATAAAAACATCTGCCAAGAAGGGATCTCTTCAATAAAAACATCTGCCAAGAAGGGATCTCTTCAATAAAAACATCTGCCAAGAAGGGATCTCTTCAATAAAAACATCTGCCAAGAAGGGAACTCTTCAATAAAAACATCTGCCAAGAAGGGAACTCTTCAATAAAAACATCTCCCAAGAAGGGAACTCTTCAATAAAAACATCTGCCAAGAAGGGATCTCTTCAATAAAAACATCTGCCAAGAAGGGAGCTCTTCAATAAAAACATCTGCCAAGAAGGGATCTCTTCAATAAAAACATCTGCCAAGAAGGGAGCTCTTCAATAAAAACATCTGCCAAGAAGGGAGCTCTTCAATAAAAACATCTGCCAAGAAGGGATCTCTTCAATAAAAACATCTGCCAAGAAGGGATCTCTTCAATAAAACCATCTGCCAAGAAGGGATCTCTTCAATAAAAACATCTGCCAAGAAGGGAGCTCTTC
>NC_089785.1:22615206-22640206 GCF_040412425.1 Macrobrachium rosenbergii | reverse complement strand
ATTAGTGATTCACTATCTCTCATAAAAAAAAATTACGAAATGCAAACATCCACCCGATACATTTAATACTGAGAGAGAGAGAGAGAGAGAGAGAGAGAGAGAGAGAGAGAGAGAGAGAGAGAGAGCTAGCAAGCTCTAGCATAAGAGCTGACCATAAGGGTGGTGGGTGTTCCCGGCACGGGATCGTGGATATTGGGAAGGGGGGAGGGTATGACTCCTGGGTAGGATCCCCCTGCGATTGGGAGGGGGAGGGGGGAGGTAGGGGGAGTGAGGGGGAAGGGGGAGGGGGACCAGCCTACTCGGCATTAAAGGGACTGAACCCTTTTCAATGAGAAGCATTGCCTAGCTCTCACAGCTGTGGGTGGGAGAGAGAGAGAGAGAGAGAGAGAGAGAGAGAGAGAGAGAGAGAGTTAAAGGAGAGGAAGATGGAGGGACTGGGAGGAGAGGGGAAAGAGTGGGGGGGGAAGGGGTTAAGAGAAGGGAGGGGGAGGTAAGGGGGGACTAAGCCCCCCGGGGTAGCTCTGGCAACTGAAGGAGGGTATTCAGACACAGACACATACACAGACAGACAGACAAAAACAGACAGGGAACTGGAGGGAATATGACGAATACGGAATAAGCGAGAGGAGAAAAATATGAGATTAATATTAATAATAATATAATAATGATAATGACCAGTGAAAGGAAGAGATAGGTAACACGACAATAAAAGAGAGAAGACTGACACGGCATAAGAACTGGAATAGGAAGAGAGGAAGAAGAAGAATAGGAACGAAAAGAGAATAATTATGAGCAGAAGTAAAATTAGGATGCCAAACGGAAGAGGGAAATGACAAATAAGCAGGTAAATTCGAGTAATAAGGAAAAAATTATGAGAATGGAAGAAAAATACTAAAATAGAAAAAATAAATAGAAAACGTAGTAACAAAAAATCCTACGAAGAATAGAGAAAGGAAAATACAGAGAGAGAGAGAGAGAGAGAGAGAGAGAGAGAGAGAGAGAGAGAGAGAGAGAGAGAGAGAGAGACCTAAAAAAAGAAGAGAACACGTCCCAACTTTCCATCCCTTTTACTCTCTCTCTCTCTCTCTCTCTCTCTCTCTCTCTCTCTCTCTCTCTATCCTTCCACTTTCAGTCGATTTGGCGCATGAATAAATAAATGAAGAAATAAATATAAAAATAACGCGAAGACGAAAATATGTATAATGAAACACGAAGTATAATGAAAACATTATAATGAAACAAGAGGTATAATGAAAAAATTATAATGAAACAAGAGGTATAATGAAAACAAATTATAATGAAACACGAAGGATAGTGAAAACAGTACAACGAAACACGAAGGATAATGACAAACAAAGAATAAAAATTCCTAATAAATGAAGCCAACCTGATAAACATTTCCACTAAAAGGACGAAGATAATTGAAAGAAGGACGAAAGGTTATGAAAAATAGAGATAAACAAAAAAAAAAAAATAAATAAATAAATTCTTGGAATATTCAGATAAAAAAATCCCTACCAAGACCAGTGATTTATTTCTCAAAATAAAACCAGGGTTTAATGAATAAGTTTTAGGGGAAAACGTGAATATGAAGAAAGGGGAAAATGTTTTGGTAGAAAACATTTTCGGAAAAGAGGAAGGGTAGAGGGGTAAAAATAGGGAGGGAGGGGTATTTCGGGTGGGTATTGTAACAGAGGAGGGTGGGGGGAGGGGGTAAGAGAAGCTGCTGAAAATATGACAGAAAAGTAACTGAAAGATAAGAGAGAGAGAGAGAGAGAGAGAGAGAGAGAGAGAGAGAGAGAGAGAGAGAGAGAGAGAGAGAGAGAGAGAGAGAGAGAGTCCCAAAAATCAGGCAAACAGTCCTATTGGCCACAAAGTAGTAATAGTACCAAGCTCTCTCTATCTCTCTCTCTCTCTCTCTCTCTCAGTTCTTCTTAGCCACATACACTATGCAAACACTTCATCTCAAAAGCTCCAACTTTTCTTTCATACGCATTTAGTTTCAAAACTTCACTTCCATAAAGGATAGTTGGCTCAATAATCGTTCCAAATATTCCCACCTTGGCCTCCAGAGATAATTCAAGTATCTTCATAATCTTCTACACATACCCTGCACCGTTTTTGGTTCACCTCGTCTATTATTCTGCATAATATATATATATATATATATATATATATATATATATATATATATATACATATATATATATACATATATATATATATATATATATATATATATATATATATATATATATATATATATATATATATATATATATATATATATATATATATATATAGTGTTTACATGATGTAACCTAACCTATCAAAACTATTTTGTTATGGCGCCCTTCAACTCTCATGTTATTTCCAGGCATTTAATTATAAATATAATCTATTACACGTCATATGAAGGGATTTATGAGGATTCCAGCTCCAAATGTATGAAGCAGTTTCCATAAAACTGGAATAAATGCTTGCCAACACTTCCTGGAATTTGCCACCCTGGAAAAGAGGGAGTTGCCATATTCCCCTAGAGTATGAATCCTGGAAATCACGTGACATAAAATATTTGTCAGATTGGATTGACAAAACATAGAGGATATTAGTTTGTCAGGGAATAAGGATGAGGAATAAACAGAAATAGGATTAGCAGGATGTAAAATAAAACATATAGGATATTGGTTTTGTCAAGAAATAAAAATGAAATAAAAAAAATAGGATTAGAATGGATTTCCTCAGGAAACAAATATATAAAAAAGGAAACATTATGATAAATTTGTCTATTCGAGTTGACTGATTGATTTACGGTCACTCAAACTGGCGTCGCATGTCTTTGAGAGAGAGAGAGAGAGAGAGAGAGAGAGAGAGAGAGAGAGAGAGAGAAAAGAATATCTTTATAAGATGTATTTACCCATCATGTTAGACACATCAGGGACAATTTGCATATCCTAAACTCTAGTTCAATCTTCAAATTCGTTGCTGGGTAAAAGATGTTGACTCTCTCTCTCTCTCTCTCTCTCTCTCTCTCTCTCTCTCTCTCTCTCTCTCTCTCTCTCTCTCTCTCTGAGTGTATGTGTGTGTGAAAGAGAAGCTGAGGTTTTTAAGTGTTGGTCTCTCGTTTCAGCAAGGCGGAAAATTGTAGTCATTCTCTCTCTCTCTCTCTCTCTCTCTCTCTCTCTCTCTCTCTCTCTCTCTCTCTCTCTCTCTCCTTTACGGGTGACAAATGCGGCCAATGCACTCGGCAAGGTCAATTTAGCCAGCCAAAAATGTCTATGGATAACTGATTTACAAAAATGTAAGCATAAAGTAAAAGTGAATTTACAATTTACCAGTAAAAAATAAGCAGAATTTTAAAACTAAATTTATTAAAGGGTCTTCAAGAACTGACTTACAAAAATGTAAAAATCAATTAGAATGGATCTACAATTGACCAAAACAAACAAATTGCCCTCTATTCACAAACCGTAGAAAACAAACAGAATATTATTAATAAATCTATTAAAGGCTTTTTAGAAACCTGGAAAGGCTAACGCACGCACAAACAGCACACACAAATGTAAAAATGCTTTGGAATCAATTTACAATTTACAAACATAAAAATCTGCTGAAAACAAAGAGAATTTTATCACTAAATTTATCAAAGGGTTTTGAGAAATCTGGAAAGGATAATGTGCACACAAACAGAATTAAAAATCTGGGACGTTTGCAACCTTGAAAAGGGAAAGACGAACTGGGTCCAAATTGGAATTCCTTTGTATATTCAACTGGCTCGGATCCAGCGAATAAAACTGAGATTATTCTTCTTGGCCACAGAGATCATATGGATATATATATATATATATATATATATATATATATATATATATATATATATATATATATATATATATATATAGAGAGAGAGAGAGAGAGAGAGAGAGAGAGAGAGAGAGAAATATCAGTCATTAATATTCTAGAAAGCAGAAGAAACAAAAATATAAAAGCAATATATACATGTGTGTGTGTATTACAAACAGACAAATATACTTTACACCTCTATACAAACAATTAATATATTACGACTCAAAAGCATGAACAATGTACGGTTAAACTCGTTATTCTAAAAAGGGTTTATCAAATCAGAGTGTGACATTTAAGAAAATAAGAAAATAACAATCATATAACCGTAATGATAAAATTACATCAATTGTTCTTAAATACAACACTTTTTTTTCTTTTGAATATTTACAATAAAGATTGATTAAAATATATACCATTTGGCTGACTTTGTTCCGTCTTCGTAAAAAAACCATAACATTTGAATGTTAAATTCACCACGCATCTAAACGCATTATTATTATTATTATTATTATTATTATTATTATTAATGTTTTTTTGGCAGCTGGTGGGAGAATGGGGTCTTCGCACTGTCCAGCTGGCTGGGAGCCAAGGGAGATTTGATTAAAATTTGACCAGTCTCCAGAAATTTTTATTATGATTATTACTATTATTATTCAATGCTTATCTCTTCGCAAGAAGAAGAAAAATATGAAGATTTCTCTCCTCGGAAGAAGAAGAAGAAGAAGAAGAAGAAGAAGAAGAAGAAGAAGAAGAAGAAGAAGAAGAAGAAGAAGAAGAAGATTGGTCTCTTCGCAAATATAAGAAGAGGAAGAAGAAGATTGATCTTTTCGTAAATAGAAGAAAAATATGAAGATTTATCTCCTCAGAAGAAGAAGAAGAAGAAGAATAAGAAGATGATGATGATGAAGAAGAAGAAGAAGAAGAAGAAGAAGAAGAAGAAGAAGAAGAAGAACAACAACAACAACAAGATTTATCTTTTCGTAAACAGAAGAAAAATCAGAAGACCTATCTCCTCGTAAAGAAGAAGAAGAAGAAGAAGAAGAAGAAGAAGAAGAAGAAGAAGAAGAAGAAGGAAGAACAAAAATAAAAGACTGAAGGCCAGAAGAAGGGACAGAGAGCCAAGAGTGCCTGGAAACTTTTCCAGGCGGTGCCTGGAGTGACTTGGAAAACTTCCAGGGGGTTTCCCCAGACGCAACTTGGATATAAAACTTGGCTCCGTCCAGCTTTTATCACTCCCATTCTCATGCGAATAAAAGGGGCGACGCCACGGCTCTTTAGGGGGAGTCTTTCTAAGGGGAATATCTTCAAGGGGATTCCACCGAGGGAATCTTTTATAGGGGGTTTCTTTGAGGGGAATCTTTTTAATGGAATCTCTTCAAGGGGAATTTCTTAAAGGGAATCTATTTAATTCTAGAGAGTATTTTAAGGGAGTATCAGGGCTGTTAAAGGGAATCTTTCTAAGGGGAATAACATTAAGGGGACTTCACCGTGGGAATCTTTGTAAGGGGATTTCTCTGAGGGAATCTTTTGAAGGGGATTTCACAGGGGGAATCTTTTTCAGGGGATTTCATTGTGGGAAATCTTTTTAAGGGGATTTCAGTGGGAATCTTTTTAAAAGGATTTCGCAGAGGGAATCTTTTTAAGAGGGTTTATTTGAGGGAATCTTTTTAAGGGGATTTCGCAGAGGGAATCTTTTTAAGGTGATTTCTTAAAAAGGAATCTCATTCAGTGAATTTTTAAAAGTAATTTCTTCAAAGGAATCTCTTTAAGTGAATTTTTTAAAGGAAATTTTAAGGGAATGGGAATCTTTCAAAGGGGAATAGCTTCAAGGGGATTTCTCTGAGGGGAATCTTTTTAAGGGAATATCTTCGAGGGAAATTTCTTAAAGGAAATCTATTTAATTCAAAAGAATATTTTAAAGAAATCTCTATGAGGGGAATTTCTTAAAGAGAATCTACTTAATTCAAGAGAATGCTCTATGGGAATCCCTCAAAGGGAATCTTTCCAAGGGAATCACTTTAAGGGATTTCATTTAAATGAATGTATTTAGGAAATTTCTCAACTTCAAGAGGAATTTCTTAAAGGGAATCTATTTAATTCAAGGAGAATATTTGAAGGGAATCCCTTCAAGGGAACCTTTTCAAGGGAATATTTCTAAGGGAATCTCTTAAAGGGGAGCCTCTTAAAGGGAACCCATTTAAATGAACCTATTCAAGGAAATCTTTTGAAGGGAATCTCTTTTATAGCAGCTTACCTTAACTGTCTGGGCAACTGGTTTCCCTCGCTCTTTTTTCATGTATTTATATGCGAGTCTTGCTCGTTCTTTCCTATAGGTTAGGTTGTTTTATCACAATGGGTTTGCCTTGGAATTTGCTGTTTAGTTTTAAATGTTTTTTCTTCAGTCTCTCTCTCTTTCTCTCTCTCTCTCAGATACCTGATAAATATACATGAATAATGCAAGATGGAGTTGTGAAACCTTCCTGGAAAGGAGGGTACAATCCAATATACACTTACGACTCAGCATATCCATGATTGCTCCCACAGAGGAGAGAGAGAGAGAGAGAGAGAGAGAGAGAGAGAGAGAGAGAGAGAGAGAGAGAGAGAGAGAGAGAGAGAGAGAAGCCGTCAAATTCACCGCTGAGATAAGAAACAAAGAAAACCAAATCTGATTTAAGGATGAGAAAAAGGAAATATAATTCGAAATGAGAAAGGTTACTTTACAAAAAAATAAATAAATAAATAAAAATCTTGGCTTGATGCTTTTTTGAAACTGGATGGCGTTTATGACGGGGTCTACAGAAAGAGGATAACTGTAGCGACTTGCCAGTGTTGTAGCTACAGTTATCCTCTTTCTGTAGAGCCTGTAGCAACTTATCAGTTATCGAAGGGCTCTACAGAACAGGATAACTGTAGCAACTTGCCAGTGCTGTAGCTACAGTTATCCTGTTTCTGTAGAGCCTGTAGCGACTTATCAGTTATCAAAAGGCTCTACAGGAAACAGGATAATTAATATCAGCTATCACGGGCCGTATAAAAGTGCTGAATACAGGTCGGCATATTCAAAGGGACTGGATTTTTGTAGTGTATGAACCAACGCATCTTTAAATATCTAGGTACAGATGCTCCTCTACTTACGAACTTTCAGAGATGCGAACAACCGCGATCGTAAATTAAAACTGTACTTTACTGTAGTATTATCATAATTTGCTTAATGTATTTAGGTTTTATATATATCATTCGTTTTAAAAATACTCTATAAAATACAGCACAGTATAGTGTTGTGTTTTAGTATGAAAAACATAAATAGTACTGTACGTATTGACTCTAAGTACATCAAGTTGGACTTACGAAATCAAGATACGAACAGCCTTTCAGAACGTATCCTTGTCGTAAGTAGAGGAGCATCTGTACTACGAGGCCACGTACTTAAGACCAAAAAGAAATACGACCTACATGCGTCCAGGCAATATCTTGAAAGCCACACTTGAAGAGATATCGAGAATTTCTAAACAATGATTCCAAACTCGGTCAGATAATTATCCAGAATGTCTTCGCAATAACTTAAGTTCAGCTCAAGAACTAATTGTTCAGTATGTTCACGTCACTTGTTCACGGTCTGTCCAAGGAACTGTTCACCAAGAACAAACTTAGAGGCTGTTCAAGAAACATTTCAGATCGTCCACGTACTAATTTAACTACCAACTTGGGAAATTATTCAGCAGCCGCAAATCTGTTGCTAATCCTATGAAACGAGAGAGAGAGAGAGAGAGAGAGAGAGAGAGAGAGAGAGAGAGAGAGAGAGAGAGAGAGAGAGAGAGAGAGAGAGGAATCAATACATCCGGGAGTGTGTGTGTGAGTGTGTGTGTGTTTCCCGAAATAATTCAAGGTGGTTTTATTGATGCTGATACTCTCTCTCGGATGAATAGGCGATTGAGAGAAGATTATTGCAGATCCCTCGGTACGCGGGAGGAAATAAATAAGAGATTCATGTCCGCTGCGAATTTGTCTCCGTGTTAATGACGCTGTATGTAATATGTGATTCGCCCTATATATATATATGTATATATATATATATATATATATATATATATATATATATATATATATATATATATATATGTATATAAGTGTGTGTGTACTTATATACTCTCTCTCTCACTCCACCAGAAATAACTGCCACGTGAATTTAATCCGGGATTATGTTGACAAGCTGGGGAGAGGAGGGGGTTGTTTGAAATGGCTAAATGTATCGGCTGCGTAACCTGGTAGCCATATTGAATGCAACCGTCTTATACCAAATGATCAATTGAGCTGTTTACCTGACTCAGGGCTATTTATATATACTTCTTGGACAAAGCTGCTCTCGTAGGCAGCCAGATCTAATACATACATACATACATACATACATACATACTTACACCCAGGCACTGCCAAATCTAATCTATTCAAGGTAACGAAACCTTAAAACCTCAATTCCTTTAGCCCAGTGGAGGCTTAGGTACTATGAAGGGGGAAGCCGTACAAGGGGCCACTGGCCAATTGGGGAACAAATATTTATATATATATATATATATATATATATATATATATATATATATATATATATACATACACACATATATATGTATATATATATGTATAAAATGTATGTTACTTCCATGACTTTGTCAACTGAAGAGAATAAATCTAAATTTCTATCCATGGTATACAATTAATTAATTTTAATACTGTATAAGGCAGCAATGATATGCATGCGTAACGGATCTGATCTTGCAAAACCGGACCACATTGGGCCACAAGGTTGGAGAGATGAAGGACCACACGGTAGGATACAAAGAGGTCCCAAGTCCAGACAAAATGTGGGCCTGAGGACCGCCCGAAAAAAGATGCAATCAAGGCAAGATAAGGGGGCCACTAGGCCCGGTAACTTTAGGATATCTGGGCTAGGTAACAAGAGGAACCGAAGGATACCTCATAGACAAGGACCCATGGCAAGATAAACAATTAAATCGAGTTTTCTGTACAGGGTATATTGCTGTATGAGCCGCGGCCCATGAAGCTTTCAGCCACGGCCAGGTGGTGGCCTGTCCATGGCAGGATACAAAGAGAGAGAGAGAGAGAGAGAGAGAGAGAGAGAGAGAGAGAGAGAGAGAGAGACGGGAATTACGGTCACGTGACTTTGACTTATATAAAGAGTGTCTTTATAAGGGCATGACGAAGTGGGAACTTTATTATTATTATTATTATTATTATTATTATTATTATTATTATTATTATTATTATTATATATGTGTGCTAAGGCTCTACTTCCCCTAAGGGAAGATTACCATAAAATAACATATTAAAATACTAATTAATTTTCATGTATAATGAATTTAAAAAATCTGGTCCCTTACTCTGACAATACGCAAGTATATCAAAGAATAAAATATCATTGATAAATAATGAATAAAAAAATAAATTGGTACCTTAGTTTACCAATAAACTTGTACATCAACAATAAAAAAGTTACAATATCGGTCAAGTCACTTTGAAAAACGTAAAATACATTTAAATAAAAAAACCTAAAGTTTGTAAATCAACAATAAAAAAGGTACAATTTGAATCAAATCAGTTTGAAAAACGTAAACCACATTTATGTAAATAAAAAAAAGGCGAAAAAGTTACAATTTTACGTGAATAAAAAAGCAAAAAACTTACAATTTGAATCAAATCAATTTGAAAAACTTAAAAAAAAAAATGAAAAGGGTACAATTTGAGTCAAATCAATTCGAAAAACGTAAACACATTTACCTGAATAAAAATGGTGACGTAGTGACGTCACAGCCGCCATGAAAACGCATAAAATTACTAAATAAATAAAAGTGCTTACGTCATTCCACCATTAATGACGTCACTTCCCCCACTGCCAGAGTGGCTGAATAATCGTACCCTTGATCGAAGATGCTACAAATATTCAGCTTTATTTTCCGTTTTCTTTCTTTTTTTATTTGTTTTTATTTTTATTCTTTAATGTTTGTTTGACACATTTTCCTTCGTATTTTCTATTTTTTTTTTAATTGACTGTTGCGTACCAGGCGAGCTGTGTACAGATTTATTTTGGGTTGTAACTAAAAATACCTTGTTAAGGTGGAAAGGTTTGGAGGTAGGGTACAACATCTTTTAGTGTAAATAACATAAAAAAATATTACTAAAATAAAAAAAAACAGAACATATACAGTTAATATATTTTGTAATCAACCTGAAAAAAACTATTACTGTAAAAAAATACAATACAACATATATTTAACATTCAGATTAACATTTTGCAGTGTAACTAACATGAAAGGAATTGCTGTAAAAAAATACAATAGAACATACAGATTAGTATTTTGTAGTGTAAATAACATGAAAAAAATTAATGTAAAAAATACAACAGAACATAAAGTTAAAACATTTTGTAGTGTAAATAACACAAAAAACATTTACTGTAAAAAAATAACAAAACATATAAAGAAAAAACTAATCACTGACGTCAATATCCTTTAACTATAAATAACGCAGCACTGACAAAGGTGATGGCACAGTGCCAACAATTACATAACTCTGTTGGCACTGTGACCCTCTGCCCAAGCCAAAGAGACTCCACCCAACAACAGTATAGAGAAGTTTCCCCTCTCTCACAGGAAGTTGGTTCCGTTTTCTAGGAATGGTTTTATTGGTTTACGTTTTCTACGAATGGTTTTTTGGTTTACGTTTTCTACGAATGGTTTTTATTGGTTTACGTTTTCTACGAATGGTTTTTTGGTTTACGTTTTCTATGAATGGTTTTTATTGGTTTGCGTTTTCTACGAATGGTTTTTATTGGTTTATGTTTTCTATGAATGGTTTTATTAGTTTGTGTTTTTTACTAATGGTTTTTATTGGTTTAAGTTTTCTACAGATGGTTTTTATTGATTTTATTGGTTTACGTTTTCTACAGATGGTTTTTATTGATTTTATTGGTTTACGTTTTCAACGAATAGTTTTTACTCGTTTACGTTTTCTACGAATGCTTTTTATTGGTTCATTTTTTCTACAAATGGTTTTTATTGGTTTATTTGTTTACTTTTCCTACAAATGGTTTTTACGAGTTTACATTTTCTACGAATGGTTTTATGGGTTTACGTTTTCTACGAATGGTTTTATTGGTTTACGTTTTTTACAAATTGTTTTTACCGGTTTACGTTTTCTAATGTCTCCTTTTAAAGGGCAAACTGTTGTAAGTCAAGAAACATATATATATATATATATATATATATATATATATATATATATACATACATACATATATATATATATATATATATATATATATATATATATATATATAACATATATAATATAATATATAATACATATATGTATGTAAATTCAGGAAGCAATAAAATTACGGATATGTAAAAATGTAAATAAAAAGTGAAGGAATAAAAAAGATATTTTAAAAATCGAGAGAGAGAGAGAGAGAGAGAGAGAGAGAGAGAGAGAGAGAGAGAGAGAGAGAGAGAGAGAGAGAGAGAGAGGATTGAAAAACGGATTCCAAAAAGGGTAAAAATTGAAAGTAGAATAAAACACAAATCAGTAAAAATATGGAATCACACAGAACAAGAAAAATATGGGCACAGAGAGAGAGAGAGAGAGAGAGAGAGAGAGAGAGAGAGAGAGAGAGAGAGAGAGAGAGAGAGAGAGAGAGAGAGAGAGAGAGAATTACAAACCGGCGATTCCCAGCAAAAATATCTGGCTGACTTTTTTTTTATTCCAAACAAACTCCCTAATTGATGAGATAGCCCGCAGTCTGAGAGCAAAGAATTCCCACTCCTATTCCACTTGGGAATGAGGACGGAATTCCAGTGCCTCTGACAGCAATAATAACTTTCTGTTAACTCCACATTCTGCCATTTTTCTTTTGCCTCGGAATGTTTGGCTTTAAAAAAAAAAAAAGCATATTCCTGGGATTTTCATCGCGACTGTTATATATGTGAAATGATATCTGGAAATGCCAGGTTTAATAATAATGTGGAGATTTTATCCATTTTTGTGAAGGCACTGTAATACACAAACATTATACAAACATTACACACACACACACACAAACACACACATATATCTACATATTATCAATCTACAGAAGCTGGGAATATTTTTTTTATAGAATATTGTTCACTTTGGGATTAAGTTATTTCCAATGCGAAAGATTGTTGCAGTTGCAGAAAAGGTCATTGACCTTTACGCCCTTTTGCGAAAGACTATTGCAGTTGGGACAAAGGTCAATGACCTTTATGACCATTTGCAAGAGGTCTTACTTGCTGCTAATAAAATAAAAAATAAAGTAAAATAAAAAATAAAATAATAAATAAACAGAAAAATATATAAATAAATGAAATTTTCAACTGTCGGTAGGAGTCCAGAGCTAATGACAATGGGTTAATGGGTTCCAATGAGACGCGAAAGCTTTCCCTCCTCGTCTGTTTGTTTCTGCAGTTCCCTGTCATAACTGTCCACGAGATATCTCAAGAGCTGCTCGACGGATTTTGATTAAATTTCGTGGAGGGGTGGGCTATGGGCCAAAGGAGAGTCGATTCGATTTTGACAGGAATCCGAATTTGGATGAGGACCCAGTTTCAATTATTTTTATTTATTTATTGACTTATTTTTTTTAGGAGGGGTGGCTGTGGTATACTATGGTATAAAGATTTTCAATAATATTTTTCTTGTCTTACAAAATAGTCGAGGAATTAGGAAACAAGTAAAATATGCCCCGAAGCTTCTTCGGCGCAATCGAGTTTTCTGTACAGCGTATAATATTGCATGAAACTCTAAACTACGGCCATGAAACTCTCAGTCGTGGCCCATGAAACTTTCAGCCACTACCCGGTGCTGGCCTATGTGGTTGGCACCTATAGCGGTGCCAGACGCACGATCATGGCTAACTTTAACCTTAAATAAAATAAAAAGTACTGAGGCTAGAGGGCTGCAATTTGTTATGTTTGATGATTGGAGGGTGGATGATCAACACACCAATCTGCAGCCCTCTAGCCTCAGTAGTTTTTATTTTAATTAAGGTTAAATTTAGCCATGATTACACAGGCTACCAACGGGCCGTGGCTGAAAGTTTCATGGGCCGCGGCTTAGAGTTTCAAACAGCATTATACGCTGTACAGAAAACTTGAATTGACTTTTGGCAAGATTCTTGGATTCCTTCCTGATAATGACTCATCAAATCCTTCTTTCTCTTTCAAGTTCAGAAAGGAAAAACTGGGTTGATTTTCCGTTTCCTAATTTATCGCCACATGAACCTAGGTTGACTGGGGGCCAAATCGCCATATCTGGTGCCAAACTCGTTTGAGGGCAGAAGAGAACGTGTGTGTGTGTGTGTATATAGTTAGAAATGTGTGTGTAAAATTGTACATATACCATATAATCCAAATGTATATATGATTGTGCTGTATTTTTTAGAAAAATAACTCAGTGTTTTAACACCAGGTGTCTGATTATATCACTTACAAAATGAAACACACAAACACACACACACATATTTATATATATATATATATATATATATATATATATATATATATATATATATATATATATGTATGTATAACTGAACCACGAAATTATGGAGCGTGATGAATATATAAATAACGACAAAATCCACGAGGGAAAGAGAAACAATGGAGTGTCGCAAGGCCTTTCGACTTAAAGTCCTTTGTCTTCATATATATATATATATATATATATATATATATATATATATATACAAATAAACTGCACCAGTCCTCTGAAACTTGGAGGTCTAACATGAAAGGTAATGGGTTACAAAGAGGCCTGAAACTCTAAGGGATTGAAAAATTAAACGAATATCATCTGTATTGGAAACTCGTATAATGATGCTGTATGCAACTCTAAGCCGCGACCCATGAAACTCTCAGCCACGGCCCGGTGGTGGCCTGTGTTGTAGGCACCTATAGCTTGTGCCAGACGCACGATCATGGCTAACTTAACCTTAAATAAAATAAAAAAAAAATACTGGGGCTAGAAAGCTGTAATTTGGTACGTTTGATGATTGGAGGGTGGATGATCAACATACCAATTTGCAGCCCTCTAGCCTCGGTAGTTTTTAAGATCTGAGGGCGGGCAGAAAAATAGCCATCTCAGCAGTTTTCTTTTACAGAAAACAAAAAACACACCGAAAAAGCGTTTACGAATCATCATTCTTTTACAGTTATTTTAAACATTTTAAATTGAGAGAGAGAGAGAGAGAGAGAGAGAGAGAGAGAGAGAGAGAGAGAGAGAGAGAGAGAGAGAGACTACCACCTTGAAGTATGCCGCAAAATTAAGCACTCCAGCGGAAGTCAATCATTACTTCTTAGCCGGCAAGAAATGAACTCCAATGCTCCTTAAGAAACCACAAAGTTCGAGGAATTTGAAGTTCCAAAACTTATTCATTTTCAAACTCTTCCAGGAAACTTAGCGGCTCAAGATTCATGACCTGTCAGATGTATATAAGTATAGCCTATATACTGTATATATACGAGTATTATATAGTATCAATACTTGAAAAAGTCTACGGTTCCCAAACCCCACATTTCACTTCCCGTCTACTGAATGACACTTTTGATCTAACACATTTTATAAATCGCAGACACTTCAGTAATTCTTACTATACTTCGTATCTTGATGAATGACAGACCAGCTAATGTAAAGAAATCTCTCTCTCTCTCTCTCTCTCTCTCTCTCTCTCTCTCTCTCTCTCTCTCTTCTTCTCTCTCTCTCTCTCCGTGTAAACATTCCAAAATGAACCGTGATTCACGCAGTTTGTCTAACATTTGTATAAATGCTTTTGTAAACATGCAGAAATGCGCAATTAGCCTGTTTACTTTGGCCAAAGTTCAGTGGAAAGGTCATAGAGAGAGAGAGAGAGAGAGAGAGAGAGAGAGAGAGAGAGAGAGAGAGAGAGAGAGAGAGAGAGAGAGAATCATGGAATAAAAGATATCATTATCAAACGAATCTATCTTTAGAGTACAATCTTTTGTACACAAAGTGAATCAATTCATGGAGAGAGAGAGAGAGAGAGAGAGAGAGAGAGAGAGAGAGAGAGAGAGAGAGAGAGAGAGAGAATCAAGTAATAAAAGATATCATTACCAAGCGAATCTATCTTTAGGGTACAATCTTTTGTACACAAAGTAAATAAATTCATGGACACACACACACAGAGAGAGAGAGAGAGAGAGAGAGAGAGAGAGAGAGAGAGAGAGAGAGAGAGAGAGAGAGAGAGAGAGACCCATTTAACACAAAATTTCATTATCAAGTGACTGTCTTTAGGCCAAATTATTTTTGACACAGCAAACAAATTAATCATTTTTATTCGTTCACCTTATTATGTACATATCCAAATCTGCTCCATATCATATTTAGTTCATTTCTGAAAACTAGTAAACGCAGCTTCTTCTAGACCATTTTAATCTAGAACTAGAACTTTGCCATTTCTGTCACTAAACATAAATCGTATTATAACATCTCGCCATACTTAATATCAAAACGGTTTTTATACCTTTTATATCTGGCAAAAAATATATATATATATATATATATATATATATATATATATATATATATATATATAAGTAATCAACAGAAATCAATTTCTGATTCACATCGGGATCGAACCCAGGGCTTTCAATTGAAAGGCAAGGGCGCTCGCAACTGAACCCACGCGCCCTTGCCTCTCAACCGAAAGACCTGGGTTCGATCCCGAGGGGATTCAGAAATTTATATCTATATGTATGTGTGTGTATATAATAAATTTATTCTTGCAGAAGCAAATCTCTTACGCAATGACAGCAACAACGGTAATGACAATCTTTCGCCTCCAAGTTCCCTGACCTTCCTACTTACGAAAGCGCCATGAACACAAGACGGCAGCTGTAATACCTCGGGGGGGTTTTGGGGGGGTTGGGGGTTTATCATAAGGGTCGCAGACCCCTTGCCTAACGAATACAACAACAGCCATTTCCAACTGCAGCGAAGTAATCGTTAGTGGCGGCCGCTCTTCTGGGAAGCGTTCTCTCGAGGCTTTCGCAATGTGAAAGATGATGCTGATATTCGACTGTTCAGTGGTTTATTCTGAGCATGATTTAATCTGTGTGTGTGTGTGTGTGTTTGTTTGTTTGTTTGTGTAATCTTAAGACTGCAACGAGCAATCTGAATCTCAATCGGCTTTCACAATTCCGGCTGAAGACCAGATTGCACCAGACAGAGATTTGCATATCTTTTGCGGTGTCTTGCCAATCTCTTCCTTTGCTTGAAGATAATAAGCAATTCTTATCATGAAATGAATATTATATCTTAAACGCATCATGTTTTCTTTTTTTTTTTATTTCCTTGCTAATATGACTGATGAAGAAATTTATATTAATATTTCTAGATGATCACAAAACAAGGAAATAAATCAACAACTATTCAAGCAGGCATTGAAACGAAAGCACAAATGCTTGCAACAGAGTTTAGGCAAGGATTAATTGGTTATGATATTTAAGAGCCTTAAAAAACATCGTAGCTTGGATAATGGGGAAGATCGTTTCCACGGCGACAAATACCACAGACGTTTCACGACCAACATTCGATCATCTTAAGGATGTGAACTAATGAGTATATCTAACAAGTTTCGTCTAGTTCCGTTCAGCTGTTCTTGAGATATCATGATAAAAACACATGCTTATATGCAAATAATACAGATAAAACTATTACCTCTTCCAAACTTTATTGGTACAGTTAATAAGATCAATTAAGTATTAACTCAAAAAAATTCCATAAAATTTTGATTCTAGGAGTGAAAGGTTAACTGATGTTACTCTCAGGTAGATTGGAGTTTTGTTCCTCGTATTATTTAGTTTCAGAGACTAATTTTTATATAATCCGGAAATATATTTTCTTTCTTTATACACACACACACACACACACACATATATATATATATATATATATATATATATATATATATATATATATATATATATATATTAAAAACAGAATTCCATCTCCTGAGGAGAGAAACAGTTTGGTCTCTGAAATATAGCCTTTATTTTCCACATTTTGGCATTTCTATGGGCTCCTTTATATTTGATATATATATATATATATATATATATATATATATATATATATATATATATATATATATATATATATATATATATATATAATCTTCTGATTCTCACATCGGGATTCAACACAGGCCTTTCAACTGAAAGGCAAGACCTGTCTGATCCCGATGTGAGTCAGAAATTGAATTCTGCGCCACACGATATATATATATATATATATATATATATATATATATATATATATATATATATACTTACAATCCTATAAGGATATTAAACAAAAATGTACCAAGATAATCAATGGGCTCTCGCTAATGTCCCAGGTTCATTACGGAATCACGTGATGTAATTAAGACGGGAATGGCAGACCCCCTCCATGTTAATTACACCTGAACCTGCAACGTCTCACGTGACCTATCTCTCTCTCTCTCTCTTCTAAAGCTGACTGACGTATTTGTCCATTTACCGTTTGACTTATATTTTTGTACCTGTCAAATTTCCTCCACAGATGCTTCAGACACTCACAAATAATGAAACTCACACTTCCTGGCAATAGTTCCCTTCCATTGTAACTTCTCTAGTAAGTGCCAATGTGGTTTGGACTCGTGGAGAGAATGGCTATCGTGGTGCTAGATGCTATGACCCCATTTACTCTAAGTTCTCTGCCACTCCATCAATGATGGTTGCTTGGACATGTGGGGAGAATTAATCGAGTGTTTACGATAACTAGAACTTATCACTGAAACATTTGTAAAAGTTTTTTTTATATGTAAATGTACACATCCTAATACAATTATTAAGAATCTTTTTAAGTTATGTAAAACCTTTCTCATTCTATCTATAAAATATCAGGAATCTTTCTCAGGTTTCTATAATCTTTCTCAATCTATCTATAAAACTAACCAGAATCTTTCTAAGATATATAAAAATCTTATCACGAATCTTTCTCAGATCTCTAAAATCTTTCTCACTCTATCTATAAAACTATCAAGAATCTTTCTCAGATACCTAAAATCTTTCTCAATCTATCTATAAAACTACCAAGAATCTGTGTAATATGCATAAAATCTTTCTCAATCTATCCATAAAACTATCAAAAATCTTTCTAATATGCATCAAGTCTTTCTCAGTCCATCCATAAAGCTATCAAGAATCTTTCTCAGATATTTAAAATCTTTCTCAACCCATCTATAAAGCTACCAAGAATCTCCTCTCTCAGATATTTAAAATCTTTATCAAGAATCTTTCTCAGACATTTAAAATCTATCTCAGTCTATCTACAAAGCTATCAAGAATCTTTCTGATATGCATAAAACCTCTCTCTCAGTCTTCCTAGAAGTGATTTATTACGACGTAGACACCCAAAAGCAAACTAGGAAAAGCAGGAACACAAAGAACAGGAAGAAAGGAAGGGAGGAAGGAAGGAAGGAAGAAGAGAAAATTGCGAAATCATTTCAATATTTTAAGGCGGAAGCCGCTTTCCTGGCGTTGCTTGTAAAGGGGAAGATTCCGTTCTCGTTGGTGCAGCCTCTCTCTCTCTCTCTTTCTCTCTCTCTCTCTCTCTCTTTAGTCTTTGCTGTTGTTTTGCGACGCCAGTTACTAAGATTCATTAATCAATATTTATTATTATTATACTCAATTCCTCTGCAAGAACATTTTTTCTTTCCTTGTTCGTCTGTCTGCTTCTCTCTCTCTCTCTCTCTCTCTCTCTCTCTCTCTCTCTCTCTCTCTCTCTCTTTCAACTATTTCAGTATCACTCTCTTTAGTCTTTGCTGTGTTGTGACGCCGGTTACTCATAGCCATCAATCAATATCATTATAATTATCAACTTCCATCTGCAAGAACATTACCCTCTCTCTCTCTCTCTCTCTCTCTCTCTCTCTCTCTCTCTCCATGCCTGGCTTTTCCATCTCCACCGTCACCCTCCTCTCTCTCTCTCTCTGGCCACTGTTGGGGAAGGTCCACTCAGCCAGCCAGTCACCTCTCCTCTTCTCATGATGCTCATTCCTCTTCAAAGGCACAAGACAGCGGAGGTATAGGTCTTCTTTAACCGTGATTTTGGGGGAGGGGGAGGGGGGAACACACACCTCACACACACACACACACTCTCTCTCTCTCTCTCTCACACACACACGTACCCCCGCGCTTTCTTTCTTTAACTCAACCTCCAGGTTTGTTTACCAATAAGCAGCTCTTTGATGTATTGCCGAAATAGCTCTTCGGGAATACGCACTCATGGACATAGCGCGGGCGCGCATACGCGCGCGCACACACACACACACACACACACACACACACACATATATATATATATATATATATATATATATATATATATATATATATATATATATATATATCGTCCATTACCAGTTACCTCTACAAGCAAAAAAAATATATATATATATAAATAAAAAATTACAAGTTTAAGAATTATATAACAATAAACACGACCAAACCCTAGCCACGCACATACATAAATCTACACAAACGCTCACACAAACACACACAAACAAAACCTCATGCATACACGTATCGTACGCGTTTTCTCCCTGAGAATTGCCAACCTGTACCAGACGTGTATAGATCGAGGCCTGTCATGGACTCCTTTGAACGCTGGAAGGTGTTGTGGGCTGAGGAATGCGTTCATCTTCTTTAAATCGACGACGGGAGAGAAGCATAATAATAATAATAATAATAATAATAATAATAATAATAATAATAATAATAATAATAATAATGGCTGATTTTATAGCCGGGTGGTTTTGAATTTTTTGGAAGTGACGGTAAATATCCACAGTCGATATCATTGGAGACTATATCTTTGCTCCTGATTGGCCGGTGTATCTGAACTGCAGTCTCTGATTGACTGTGAGCAAAATGTGCTCCCACATACGATTAGTTGAGAGAGAGAGAGAGAGAGAGAGAGAGAGAGAGAGAGAGAGAGAGAGTAAATGTAACATATGATGATCTTTGTCAGTCCGTCCGCACTTTTTTCTGCCCGCCTCCAAATCTTAAAGACTACTGAGGCTAGAGGGCTGCAAATTGTTATGTTGATCATCCACCCTCCAATCATCAAACATACCAAATTGCAGCCCTCTAGCCTCAGAAGACTTTATTTTATTTAAAGTTAAAGTTACCTATAATCGTGCTTCTGGCAACGCAACAACACAGGCCACCACAGCCGGCTGAGAGTTTCATGGGCCGCGGCTCATACAGCATTATACCGAGGCCATCGGAAGATAGAGCTGTTTTCGGGGGCCTTGATTATACGCTGTACAGAAAGCTCGATTGCGCCGAAGAAGCTTCAGCGCATTTTTTACTCGTTTATCTTTTTTTTTTTTTATTACATTTCAACCTTCAGGAATTCTTGCTTACGCTTAGAAATCAATAAACTTCAAATTTTGGTGTAAACTTGTCAATTGTTTAATGTTTGTCGCTCCATAACAACTTCCGAGAATTCAAGTGTAAATAAACACAAAACTTACATTATCGTAAATACCTCTCTCTCTCTCTCTCTCTCTCTCTCTCTCTCTCTCTCCCTCTCTCTCCTTTACTTCTGCCGCTACTAAGCGAAGCCTTCGTTCGGTATCATGACGACTGGAAAATACGATAAGATTGCAATGAATTTATGCATTTATAACTTTCTTTTTTATTTTGTCTAAAATGGCAGAACTTCCTATTTTGAACAGACAGGCGCCTTCCAAATTCACAGACTCATTTCCGAAGCGATAAGCAAAAAGAATGTGCATTCGCTTTCAGACAATCTCGAGCGATTTTTTTTTTTTTTTTTTTGAAATCCAATTCTCGGAAGTGAAATTCCATTGTATGATGTATATGCTTTTTAGTTTTCTGTAAAAGAAAACTGTTGTGCCGGCTTTGTCTGTCCGTCCGCACTTTTTCTGTCTGCATTTTTTCTGTCCGCACTTTTTCTGTCCGCATTTTTTCTGTCCGCACTTTTTCTGTCCGCCCTCAGATCTTAAAAACTACTGAGGAGGCTAGAGGGCTGCAAATTGGTATGTTGATCATCCACCCTCCAGTCATCAAACATAACAAATTGCAGCCCTCTAGCCTCCTCAGTAGTTTTTATTTTATTTAAGGTTAAAGTTAGTCACGATCGTGTTTCTGGCAACGATATAGGACAGGCCACCACCGTCCCATGGCTAAAAATTCATGGGCAGTGGCTCATACAGCACTGGAGCCACTGACTTGAAATTCTCTACCCTTCCAAAGAATATCATGGTGTTCATTAGGAAGAAGTAACAGAAGGACATAGGAAATACAGAAATAGATAAAGATAAAAACAAAACAAACAAATAAGTTTGTAATTCAATTGATCAACTTGCAATCACGACGAATCATTGGAGAAGAAAAATAAATAAATAAGTAAATAAAATAACAATAAATATGTAAAATGAATAAACAAATAGATGAAAGCAAAAATAAAACAAAATATCTGCAAAATCACTTCATCAACTTTGCAATCAAAATGAGTCAGTCATTCCTTTTATCGAAGACATCATGCAACCACTTGCACTAACTGAACGCAAAGGGGGGCGGGGGGGGGGAGAGGCGCCCCGCCCCACGTGACTTGTCGTTGACTTTGTCGTCTTTTTGTCGCTGCTGTGTCTGTGGCTGTTAGGCAAGGCATGGTCGTCGCTGACACAGACGCACAGACACGCACGCACGCGAGACAAAGCCGCTGAGGGGGTGATGCGGGGGGACGGCAGGAAGGTTCCAGGCTAGACTTGCTGCTGAGAGGTGGCTCGAAGGGGGAGGGGGTTTAGGGGTGGGGAGGGGGAGGGTAGTGGTGGTTGTCGAAAGGGTCCCTTTAAAAGAATTTTCCGTTCATACGCTGCGAGTTCCTGCTGCCTGCTGGTGGTGCTTCTGCTTCTACTTCTTCTGCTTTTGCTTCTGTTCTTCCTGCTTCTGCTTTTGATTCTGCTTCTGTTCTTCCTGCTTCTGCTTCTTCTTCTTCTACTTCTGCTTCTTCTCCTTCTGCTTTTGCTTCTGTTCTTCCTGCTTCTTCTTCTTCTGCTCTTCCTGCTCCTGCTTTTGATTCTGCTTCTGTTCTTCCTGCTTCTGCTGCTTCTTCTGCTTTTGCTTCTGCTTCTGTTCTTCCTGCTTCTTCTTCTTCTGCTCCTGCTTTTGATTCTGCTTCTGTTCTTCCTGCTTCTTCTTCTTCTGCTCCTGCTTTTGATTCTGCTTCTGTTCTTCCTGCTTCTTCTTCTTCTGCTCCTGCTTTTGATTCTGCTTCTGTTCTTCCTGCTTCTGCTGCTTCTTCTTCTGCTTTTGATTCTGCTTCTGTTCTTCCTGCTTCTTCTTCCTCTGCTCTTCCTGCTCCTGCCTCTGGCTCTCCGTCTTCTTCTGCTTCTACTGTTTCTGACTCTTCTTCTCCTTCTGCTTAAACGTCTGCTGTTGCTCCTGCTACTGCTTCCGCTTCTTCTGCCTCTTTTCCTACTTGTGCTCTTCCTGCTGTAAATGACCCCCCCCAATTCCTCTTTCCATCTTCAAGCGTTTTCCTCATATTAGATTTATTTTTTTGTATCAGGCTGAGGTGTATATTTTGAATGAGTACTAGTAAGTATATTTTGCCTTATTAAATACGCATATTTCGACGTTTTAATACGTATATTTTGACTCGACACTATATAAATAGTTTGAAATATTAATACGCAAGTCTTGGAAGTCTAAAGCTCATATTTTGAACCGGATTTAAGTATATTTTGAGTCGTTAATACGCATATTTCGACCTTTTAATATACACATTACGACTCGGTGCTTCCTAAATTTTGGCGTGTTCATATACGAATATTTTGGAAGGTTCAGGTGTATATTTTGATCCGGTATTACGTATATTTTGACTTATTTACGCATATTTTGGACTATTAATACGCATATTTACCCGGGCACTACATAAAATTTGACTAATACGCATATTTTTACCTTCTAATATGCATTGGTATCTCGGCATTAAATATACTCTGACTATTATTACTTATATATTTTGACCTGTTAATATGCACACTTTGACGCATATTCTGACCTACTATTATACATATTCTGGCACGGCACTACGCATATTTTGGTCCTTATAAATCATACATTAACAAATTACTAGGTATATTTTTGGCAAATAGAAATCTTTACCACAAACAACCCATGTTGACATGGCTTGATTTGGGCAGTAATGTCTGTCCTGCGCCTAAAATGAAAATATAATTAAAAAAAATATAGAATGAAGGAATAGAAGGAAATTGAGATGATTTTCCCCATTATTATTATTATTATTATTATTATTATTATTATTATTATTATTATTATTATTATTATTATTATTATTATTAAGATGAACCCTATTCATATTGAACAGAAACAAAGATACTGCTTATTAAAAAGGAAATATTATAAAATTAACAAATTAATAAATAAATAGATCAAATGAAGAGCGCAATTAACTCAATATAAAATACCTCCATAGGTGTGAAATGTGATAGAAACTTTATCTTGTAACTCTAGAGTGAAATAAAATTTACTGTATATCATGTTAAGACATGACCAATTAACTCTAAGCTGAGAAGGTTTGCAAAGCAAAGGAATGAATTGATGAATGGAGTATTATGAGAAGAGAATAAGGACAGGGGAAAATGAAGATTATTAAAACTGATAATTTAGGGGGGATACGAACGAATGATAAGAAAAGATTTATTTGAAGAGTTTAAGCATTACTTTTTTTTTTTTTTTTTACCTCAGGCGAGTTGGGAAGTTCTTGTAAAAAAAATACAATAGAAAAATAAATAAAAAAGGAAATAAATAAGTAAATATAGAAATAAACACGTAAATAAGTAAATACAGAAATAAACACGTGAATAAGTCCGTTCGACTGTCTCATTGCACAAAGGAACAAAGATTCTATAATATGTAAGACCGCTGTCAAACAATCCATGGTAAGAATTACATTTCTGGAACATCGATTAGCCAATCTTAAATGAAAATATTCAGCCAAATGGGACCCATGAGATAACTTGCTATAAACTGCGAGAGAGAGAGAGAGAGAGAGAGAGAGAGAGAGAGAGAGAGAGAGAGAGAGAGAGAGAGAGAGAGAGAGAGTTAGTGTTAGCGTGTCCGGACAATATTTCGCATGACCATTCGATATCAGAGCATGACAAAAGAGGTAGGCTCCATCACTCTTAAAAGCCTTGCCCCTCTCTCTCTCTCTCTCTCTCTCTCTCTCTCTCTCTCTCTCTCTCTCTCTTCCTTCGTTCACTCTGTTTCCCCAACGCCATATTTTTTCACAGTCTGACGTCTTCAGTGGGGGTCCTGATAAGGTGTATTACACGCGAGCACAAACACACACATACACACACACACGCATTCATACACATACATGCATACATACATACATACGCGATATCGAATGGATTCTTTTATACAAATGGCTAATATCTTTTTTTTTTTAATTCGTACGGAATGTTTACATTTATACGTAATACAAACATACATACATTTGTATACATAATCATACATAGTGGGTTACCCACTCATATATATATATATACATATATATATATATATATATATATATATATATATATATATATATATATATATATATATAGTTTATTTCCCCAAACAATAACACACAATATTTCCAAAATAGAGTTTTGTATTAGTTATATATTTACCAATCTATTTATCTGCTTGCTTCATAGAAATGGCTAAATATTCTGAATAACTTAAATAATCAATTTTCTTCTAAACACGCAACACTTTGCAAAACACCTTGACAGTATATTAATGCATTCTAGCTTCTAATGTCTATTGTGCCGACTTTGTCTGTCCGTCCGCACTTTTTCTGTCCGCCCTCAGATCTTGAAAACTCCTGAGGCTAGAGGGCTGCAAATTGGTATGTTGATCATCCACCCTGCGGTCATCAAACATACCAAATTGCAGCCCTCAAGCCTCAGTAGTTTTGATTTTATTTAAAGTTAAAGTTAGCCATACTCGTTCGTCTGGCAACGATATAAGAC
>NC_089785.1:22557706-22605206 GCF_040412425.1 Macrobrachium rosenbergii | reverse complement strand
AGGCCAACGAGCACATGCGCAATAGACCCTCTCTCTCTCTCTCTCTCTCTCTCTCTCTCTCTCTCTCTCTCTCTCTCTCTCTCCAAAGACAGCCTTCCTAAATGTAGCACACTACGAAACAGGACCTACAACCAGGCCAGGTGTCAAAGGCTAATCACGAGGCATTTGTAATCGGGCCTTCGTCAGATCTCAGCAGGGTCGCCTCAGCCTGCAACCAGCGGGCGTACGGGCGTGCAGGCGTGAGGGCGTGAGGGTCGGTACAGGTGCTGACGGTGTCGTAATTCACATAAGGTCAGCTGAATCGGAATGACACGGAACAAGGCTGGGGACGAGAGAGAGAGAGAGAGAGAGAGAGAGAGAGAGAGAGAGAGAGAGAGAGAGAGAGAGAGAGAGAGAGTTCATTGAGGATTATCACTTACTCGTATATGTTAATAGGAATTGAGAGAGAGAGAGAGAGAGAGAGAGAGAGAGAGAGAGAGAGAGAGAGAGAGAGAGAGAATTATAGAGTAAATTGCTCTATTATGTAGTATTCATAAACGCATGCCAAGCAAAAATAAGGTAACTGTGTGTGTGTGTGTGTGTGTGAGAGAGAGAGAGAGAGAGAGAGAGAGAGAGAGAGAGAGAGAGAGAGAGAGAGAGAGAAAGTTGACGCACCTCCTTCCCATAATGACACACACACAAACAGCCTTTGGCAGCCGACGAGGACACCTTCACATATAGATCAGTGGACCTGAATGGACAAATGCATGCATGCTTGCAAGCAGTCAGTCAGTCAGGCAGGCAGGCAAGCAAGCAAGCAGGCAGTCAGCGGCTTGCTTGCGCTTGGGTCAAGCTGAATCATGCGCACTGCCTGACCTCAGAACGAAGGCAGCTCGTCCGAGATGGAATAGAACCAGTCTCCCAAATGAATATAAGAGGAGTTATTACAGAATGTGGACAAGAAAGTCAAAATCTACTCTCTCTCTCTCTCTCTCTCTCTCTCTCTCTCTCTCTCTCTCTCTCTCTCTCTCTCTCTCTCTCTCTTTCACCTGCCACATGCCCTGTCGCAATGCCATTCCGCTTGGAGAGTTAGGAGAAGGATGAAACGGCGTTTATTTATATATATATATATTTCTGCCTGTCAGGGGCTTACGGGCAAATGAGAGAGAGAGAGAGAGAGAGAGAGAGAGAGAGAGAGAGAGAGAGAGAGAGAGAGAGAGAGAGAGGGTGCGTGTGTGTGTGCTTGCATGTATCAGAGAGATTATTTTCAAGCTTAGTGCTTGAAGTTCTCAATGACATTTTGTCACTGATATTTCATATATTTTATTATATGTTTTTTAATGGATAATCAATGTGAACCATATATATATATATAATTATAAAACAGTCTAATATATCAGTAACACCACACACTTTTCTATCACGCAATTTTACTCAAATCAAAACAGAACAATGGGAAAAATACCTCACCTACCAAACTGCAAACCAGCTGTTGTTGGAACCATCTGAGACACATACCTGGGGAGAGAGAAATGACCAAATATCAGTATCTGATTTTAAAAATTAATTTAAAAAATTAATTAAAAAATTTATGTGTCGTTTGCATTAAACAGAATAATAGTTCTGTCTGGAATCACGGTAGGATTAAGATGGAAAATGAAAATCAGCTGCAACGGAATTCATAATTCATAATGATAAAAATGTGGAATAAATGTGGCTGCAGAAAAGAATAATAATAATAATAATAATAATAATAATAATAATAATAATAATAATAATAATAATAATAATAATAATAAGAAATTAACATATATTGTGAAAAACTATGTAATGAAAATTCACAATCATATGAATGCAATTCATTCATAAAATTGTGGATTTTTATAATAATAATAATAATAATAATAATAATAATAATAATAATAATAATGTTGAATAAATGTGATTGTAGTCTTTCCACGATTGCTTTAATAATAATAATAATAATAATAATAATAATAATAATAATAATAATAATAATGTGGAATAAATGTGATTGTAGTCTTTCCACGATTGCTTTAATAATAATAATAATAATAATAATAATAATAATAATAATAATAATAATAATAATACCAATAATAATAATACCAATAATAATAATAATAATAATAATAATAACAATAATAATAATAATAATAATAATAATAATAATAATAATCACAGCAGGCTTTCAAGAGGACACAAACATACAATATCCTGAATCCTACACAGGGAGAACACTGGATATTCTCACAATCCTTCAAAACGCGGATTTTTACAAAAACCGCGCAAAAGCACCTACCCTCAAAATCAACGCTAAAAGCCGCACGAATTCCACGCCGACAAAGAGATACGAGAAAGACGCACAAAACTATTTTGAAATTTTTAAACCTCGCCATAACTCAATTTTTGACGAGTTGGTGGCGTCGGAACTGTTGTGGTTTGGGAGAAAACGGAAGTGGTTTCAGCTTCTTGGATAAGAACAGAATGGAATAGAATATAGAGAATTTAGGCCAGTGGCCCACAAGGGCTGAGGACCTGTGACGATGTGTTCATTCAGCGCTGAAAGGGAAATTGAGAGGAGGTTGTTTGAAAGGTGTAACAGGAGGAAAAATTCGCAGTTGCACTATGAAACAATTATTAGGAGAGGGTTGAACAAAGAGAATATGAACGGATGTACAGTAAAATAAATTTTTGACTACCGAAAGATAGCTCTATTTTCGGCGGCCTTGATTATTATGAGCTGTAGCGGCTGTACAGAAAACTCGATTGCGCCGACGTTTTCTCGTTCATTCTAGGCCTGAGATGAATGAGGACATTAGAATGCCTTCCTCAGCCTCTGCACGTAACTACAAACCATCGTGACAATACTAACCGTCTTTCACAAGGTTTTATAATTTTTCCTCGCACGTCAGATGGCTGAATAAATAATTTAGCAGTGGCGGCGGCTGTCAAGTTTTGGAAATAAATCGATTGGTAAAATTTTTGCCAGAAACTCCAACATTTGCAGATAATCCAGTTTTACAGTTTTAGAAAAACCTGTAATTTAATTGACAAAATATAAACAAAAAACATTAAAAACAAATCCTTGGGGCCAGCCATGTGAAATATGATAATCAGCTCAGAGGCCTGGTAAAACTATATCAATAATAATAATAATAATAATAATAATAATAACTTTATTTTCACTGCAAGCATAGGCTATGCCAGCTTGCAAATTCAGCTGGCAAGCATGCAATTGCAAGCCAACGGGCGAAATATTCACGCATTGCAATACTGGCAAACTCCGTTCGTCATCTTATTTCTTAGAATGTCGTGTGATGTTCAGACGTTGAATATTTTTGTGTATATTCCTGGCTGCCAAATAACCTACATATTCTCTCAATATACGCTTTATAGTCTATCGAATATTACTCTATTTGTTTTATGACAAATGTTTCTCTTGGAAGTATTGCAATAATGCGTATTTAATTGTATTTTATGAGGCACAAACACGGGCATACAATGTTGCTTGTATATTTTGAAAGCATACATGCCTGGCTTCAATAAATTCTAATGCACATACATATACAAACTTGTGATAATGGATACATGTGTATATTGCGTGTATAAACGGCATTAACCTCATGAACAATGCGTATGGGTGTTGATACACTTCTCATACACACAAAAACTTGCACGGAAGTATTTGTGTGGGTATGTGTGAGCTGGGTGTATAAAATCAGGTATATGAAAGACAAGGTTTTTATACGCGTGTACCTGTGTACATGTGTTGTGTGTGTACAGAAAGTACTACAACGCTGATCTGTTTAAATAACACACACACACACACACACACACACACACACACACACACATATATATATATATATATATATATATATATATATATATATATATATATATATATATATATATATATATATATATATATATTCTTACCAAGAAGTTCATAACCATTAACTCATAAAACTATGAAAATTTTGTTCTCTCTAGATCAGCCCTTTATTAGAAAAACAGGCTTAATGCTGAATATTGTACACACACACACACACACACACACAAACAAATACACCCATACATGCGCATGCGCCATGTAAACACCTAGCACATACAAATTCTCAAACCCTTACTCCAGAGGAATTCATTCACTAGAAGAAGTCAGATCAATACGCACTAGTATACAGAACACCACCCTCCCACCTCTCTCTCCCCCCCCTTCTCCACTTTACCCCTCCATCCACCCCTCTTCCCTTCCCCCCCATGACATTAAACAGGGCAAAAGAAAGGCCTCTTCAATAATTCAGCCGACGAGCTCTTTGAAGCGCGCTCAACAAGTACTAGAGGGTGGACCTGAATGAAAGTTTGTCGTGAGCATTCCTGGAGCGTTGGGTGGAATTGGGGAGGGGTTGGGGGGAGGAGGAGGAGGGGGAGGGGTTAGAGCATTCTTCCTTTGTCTGGTGAATTACGGGTCTCAATGTGACCCGCTGCTAATGGGCATTATTTATTCAGCAAAGGGTAAAGGAATGGTGAATGGTGATGTTTTCTACATACCACAATATATATGTATGTATGTATATATATATATATATATATATATATATATATATATATATATATATATATATATATATATATATATATCACAGTGACGTGATGCATCTAGTATACTGAAGGATTCTGGGTGACATACACTTGTATACGATGTTAAAGTATATTTGTGAAGAATTACCAAAAACTTATATAGCTTTCGTCCATCTTCTGTGGAACTGACCACTGTATATAAATATAATATTCTGAATTATATGAGACAATTTGTATTATCTTTTATAACTTAATCTATCTTTATTATAACCTCATTAACTTCACTGATCTATAACCCACGGCTCCATAAAACCTCCCATTAACCTTAAAAAAACTTCAAGGAATTTATCACATTTAAAATAATCCTAAATCCAAAGAAATATATCCTGAAATCTGACCACCCCGTCCTTGGCCCACAACCCACCCCTTCCCAAAATTTCATCAAAATCGGCCAACAATTTCTCGAGATATCTTATACAACAGACACGCGTATAAACGCTTCATAACCATCGTACGATTCCTCTTGACACCGACTTCGGAAAAGAGTAAGAGTCTCCACGGCGATTATTTCCATGGTAATTATTTCCAAGGTAATTATCTCCATGGTAATTAATTGCGGGTAATTTGCCTCAACCGCAACAAGTGAGCCTTTTTTAGTTTTCTGTAAAACTGTTGTGCCGGTTTTGTCTGTCCGTCCGCAATTTTTCTGTCCGCCCTCAGATCTTAAAAACTACTGTGGCTAGAGGGCTGCAAATTGGTATGTTGATCATCCGCCCCCCATTCATCAAACATATCAAATTGCAGCCCTCTAGCCACAGTAGTTTTTATTTTACTCAAGGTTAAAGTTAGCCATAATTGTGCGTCTGGCAACGATGTTAGGACAGGCCACCACCGGGCCGTGGTTAAAGTTTCATGGGCCGCGGCTCATACACCATTATACCGAGACCACCGAAAGACAGATCTATTTTCGGCGGCCTTGATTATACGCTGTAGCGGCTGAACAGAAAACCCGATTTCGGCGCAGTTCATACTCGTACTTTTACTACTAATTGCTCAGGTTATTTAAATGCGACGGCAGATAATGATGAGAAAAGAAAATGGTGCAACTATTCTTGGTAACATTAAAAGCATTCTATTTTATTTCATTTTAACTTTGGCGGAACGCTTTCATTAATTAGCTCACGAAAAGACAAAAGTTTTCTCTTTATTGTAAGAAGTTTGTTTTGTCATTTTCCAAGATTCAGTTATATTTGGATCAGTTAATTGGCATACGACGATGCTAAACCTTTCTGGATAAATGCCTGAAGACAGCTCTTCAAAGTAATACAAATTATATATATATATATATATATATATATATATATATATATATATATATATATATATATATATATATATATATATATATATATATCACAGATATACGTGTAAACAACTCTGATATATATATATATATATATATATATATATATATATATATATATATATATATATATATATATATATATATATTAAATATGTATACATATATGCATAAATATATAGTATATATATAATGTGAATGTGTGTGTATACATACATTCCAACCAAATTCACCTGAAAAAAAAAAATTAATTACGACAGCACATCAAACCAATTATTAATTCCCCCCCCACGGGGAAGGGGGCTTTCATTAATTCCTCCCCCCCCGGGGGGGGGAAGGGGGTTCAGTGGTTATTAAACTAACAACACTTATCAATCAAGGAGTCGTTTATGTCTCACATCAGATGGAATCTCCTTCCGCCTGTAATTCACAGATGTAATTCATATCAGCAATGAAAACGGTGCAATTAGAGAGAGAGAGAGAGAGAGAGAGAGAGAGAGAGAGAGAGAGAGAGAGAGAGAGAGAGAGAGAGAGAGAGAGAATTTGAAGACAGGTCGCCGGCAAGGAGTTATATCAAAGGGTTGTGGTGGAATTATTATTATTATTATTATTATTATTATTATTATTATTATTATTATTATTATTATTATTATTGTTGTTGTTGTTATTATTATTATTATTATTATTATTATTTTAAATCCATTATTATTATTTTTCTACTTTATATTTTAAATCCGTTATTATTATTATTATTATTATTGTTAACATTATTATTATTATTATTTTATTATTACTATTTTATACTTAAAATCCAATATTATTATTATTATATTACTGATATTATTTTTTTATTTTATATTTAAAATCCATTATTATTATTATTAAAAATCCAAAATTATAAAAAAAATGTTATTATTTTGTAAAATAATGAAACCTTGATATAATGGTAGGTTTTTGATACACAAAAATCTAATGGCGACATTGTGAGTTTCTTAACACTCATTATAATATTATTATTATTATTATTATAAACTAGCCACTAGCTTCCTAAGAAAACTCTCTTAAAATATACAAACCAAATACAGGAAGATATACTGAACAGCAAATGAATGAACAAACAAAAAATAAATAAATTATTACATTCCGACAGATTCTTCCCAACCAGAATGACTCGTATCACTGTTGAATTTCGATCGTACTGATGTAGATATATATATTATACACACAAGCTAGAATGAAAGAACATCACATACGAACACACAAACAGTTTACAAACAGCAGCCTTCGACACCTGCCAGCATTCCTCGACAGAGAGAGAAGAGATATTCTCTTCACAAAACCCTGAATTTGCAAAACACTTCGTCCGGATTATCTCTTGATAGGAAATGCCCAGAGTGTCGTTCTGTCGTCTCTTGGATAGGGCTTAACTAAAATCTTTAAAAATCGGTACATTTTGCATATTTCTTTTTTTTTTTTAGATAAATGGATCAACTTTGTATGTGACTTAAGATAGAATTTGTGGTTTTGTCATATATTTCTTTTGTAACTCTTGAATATAGTAGCACTTATTAAGACAGAACATTTGTTAGAATCTGAACATTTTATATATTTCTTCTGAGATACGTGGATCTAGTTTATACGTGACTAAGATGATATTTGTGGTTTTATCATAGCTTTCGTTTGTAATTCTTGAGTTTACTAAATTATTTAACATGTTACAAGGGCAGAACATTATTTAGCATACGTACACTTTACATATTTCTTTTGAGATAAATGTATCAAGTTTATACGTGACTAAGATGATATTTGCAATCTTATCCAAACTCTCTTTTCGTGCAACTTTTCTCGATTGTGTTTCTTTGTAACAATGAACAATCTATTCAGCTCTTTTTCAGTTAAGAGAAAGATTACTCATTTCCACGGGCAAAAACTGCACAGTTATCACGTGCATATCTTAAAGAATTTTTTTATTATAAATTCTCTTTCCTATTGACATACCAGTTTAACTTCCGCAGAATTTGTCACGCGGGATTTGATAAACCCAGCGGTTGGTTTTGGCAAAGTTTCGCATCAGTTTTTCAAAGTTGTCACTTTATCAGTGCCAGAAAGATTTTATTTTGTTTCTCAGTTTTGTTTTTATTATTAAGGCCTTATTCTCTTTTTGGGGTGGAGGCCTGTTCTCCAGGCAACTTTGAATATATTATATATTTTAACCTTTTCATTATTATATTCATCATAACATCTGTCTAATCATATATATGTTCACTGACTACATTACAAGTTTATGCTCTTAAAATCATTGATGTAAACTGATTTATTTATTACTGTAGGTCGAATACAGGTAAACATATGTGCATGTATTGATGGGTTCCTGTGTACATTAAATTCAGACTCATTATAACATCACAGAAGTATATGTATATACATACATACATACATACATACATACATACATACATACATACATATATATATATATATATATATATATATATATATATATATATATATATATATATATAATGTATATATACAAACACATATATCCATATATTCATATTAATATATATAACTGTGTGTAAATCATACATACATGTATATGCATACACACACACATACACACAACATCTACATTCAAAAGCAGACCAAACGAGCCCCCCCCGCATTCCTGCATCTACGCTCACATCGCCTTCTCCACTCCCCGCCAAAACGGCGAATGATTTCTTGCCGTCGGCGCTTATTTCGGCGCGCGATTGCCCAAGCTGCCTCATCGAGTTTATGAGCAACCCATTCGCCATTTCCGCCCGCTGGCCTCGACGAGGTACCTCCTGCCAAAAACAGGTTGGAACAAGGGAACTCGCTCCGCCAATTCGGGTGTGATACACTTGGCAAAATCATTCTCTCGTTTTTTTAACTCTCTCTGAAGCAGCAGCGGCAGTGTGGTTAGCTAATGGGTGTTCAAAGAGTGGTTACTTTGTCTTCTCGTTCTTTTGGGGTTCGTGCAAATGCATATGCATGTATATTTACATACATACATGTATACATACATATATACTTATATGCATACATGCAGGAATGTAGTTAGTTGATTGTGGTGGTCGCGAGTACTGTTATACAAGGGTATTACGATGGGAACCTTACCTTTTGTTTGTGTGTGTGTGTATATGTATGTGTATGTGCATGTGTATGTATGTGTATATATATATATATATATATATATATATATATATATATATATATATATATATATATATATATATAAATTCATGCATTATTATCATTAATAATAGTCTGTTCGCATTCTTAAATAAAAACCATATATTAAAAAAATATATAATACCTAAGAAAGATAATAACAGCCATTATAATAATAATAATAATAATAATAATAATAATAATAATAATAATAATAATAATATTATTATTATTATTATTATTATTATTATTATTATTATTATTATTATTATTATTATTATTATTGCAGAAATATCCCGAACGGAAAATAAAACCAAAGACCTACAAAAATAAAATATTAAACAAACCTAGAGAAAAAAAATATGAAGCAATAATTCACCACAAAAAGAAGCAAAAAAAAAAAAGAAAAAAAACTAAGGCCATAAATCACCTTCTGAAAACCATAAAATTGCAAATCTATAAAATAAAAAGATAAAAAAACATTCCGGAGAAATTGTCAGATAATTCTCACGGGACCAACCAGCAATTACGATTGATCTTAGGCACTTACGTCAGGACGTACAATTACGTGACATATCGCAAAGATTCTTTTATTTTTTATTTTGATGAATGTGTTATATGTTCATCATATTATAGAGGTATTCTATCTGTTATGGCTGATGTTTTAAAACACTTAATAACAATTTATTGAAGTTTCTCCCCCCTTTTTCATCATATTATTTCATTATTTATCTTTTTACAAGTTGATGTTCGTTTGGTTCATATTATAGTTTTAAATAAATTATATATATATATATATATATATATATATATATATATATATATATATATATATATATATATATATATATATATATATATATGACGCTCAGATAGTGATCTGGCATGGCATGAACTACAGCCATCGACGACGCCATAAGTAAATATATATCAGAGAGAGAGAGAGAGAGAGAGAGAGAGAGAGAGAGAGAGAGAGAGAGAGAGAGAGAGAGAGAGAGAGAGAAGAGAAATATTTCATGCGAGTTAATTACCCTGAAATTCATCTCTATGGTTTGTAAAATGGAATATGACCAAGCGGGAAATGTGAGAGAGAGAGAGAGAGAGAGAGAGAGAGAGAGAGAGAGAGAGAGAGAGAGAGAGAGAGAGAGAGAGAGAGAGAGAGAGAGTGCCAACTGTCATTTGGCAGCCCTTCCTCAGCTGGAGCCAAAACGTGTTTACCAATACCCTCGCCCAACGAAGTCCTTGGGCACGGCTCCAGGTCGGAGACGCTTCAGGGAATCCGCGAAGACACAAACTTGGAGCCCTTTGGCTCCCGATGGTTCTAAGTAAACAAATCTACCCCCAGGACTGATGGAGAGAGAGAGAGAGAGAGAGAGAGAGAGAGAGAGAGAGAGAGAGAGAGAGAGAGAGAGAAATAATTCTTTGTGGGTTAATTATCCGGAAAGTCATCTCTATGGTTTGTGAAATCGAATATGACCCCGCGAGAGAGAGAGAGAGAGAGAGAGAGAGAGAGAGAGAGAGAGAGAGAGAGAGAGAGAGAGAGAGAGAGAGAATATTTCTTGAGCACACGAGACCGTGAATGCCATCTTCACGGTCGTTATATCGAATATGAGAGAGAGAGGGAAGAAAACGGTAAACTTCATCTCCTAGTTCCCGGAATCTAATCCGAAATACTTTTCCAAAAACACTCTCCGTTGGGACTTTCAACTCAATGCCCTTATCTTGCCCAACACCCCGCCCCCTTTCCTACCCCCCACCACGAACACCAACACAAATAAATAAATACACAAATAAATAAATATATAAAACGTAAAGAGACTATGACATAGATTTTAAAAGCTTAGTGATATATAGCAATAATATATCACTGTATAATTAGCAGATACTCAGATACTCAGTGAATGAGTCACCGCGTTAATGAGTATACCACAGGTTTGGGGCTCCAGCCCCCACAGGTGTGTTAATCACTGCTGTAGGAGTACCTGTGGCGCAATTTGGGGCATCCAAGGTAATTTTTAGGTGCATTACACATTCAAGGTCATTTCAGGTCCATTATACTGCCCTAAATTGGAAAACTGCAGTATCTGCAAAATCAGTAGTGAGGCAAGGGAGTACATACCATTTTTCTCGGTTTTGTATTTTTGCAAATACTGCAATCTTCCACTTTAGGGCAGCATTAATCACTTCTGCAGGAGTACCTGTGACGCTATTTGGGGCATCTAAGGTTATTTTAGGTGCATTACACATCTAATGTCATTTCAGGGGCATTAGACACCCAAGGTTACTTCAGGGGCATTATACATCCTAAGTCATTTCAGCGGCATCATACAAACAAGGTTATTTCAGGGGCATTTTACATCCAGGGTCATTTCAGGGGCATTAGACATCCAAGGTTATTTCAGGTAAATTCTACATCCAAGGTTATTTTAGGTGCATTATACAACCAAGGTCATTTCAGATGCATATCTCTTGGTGACAATATCACTAATTTTCTAATGTTATGGGTTGTGTCAAGGTGTTCCTCAAGCCAGGTTTCAAGGTCCCCTACCATTTCTTTGGTCAATAATATTATCTTATGGTTCAGTGAGGTATAATTTCCCTTCCAACGAAGATTATTTTTAAAGAGCTTTCAAACTTCTAAAAAAAAAAAAAAAAAAAAAAAATTCACCGCCAAAAATTCCACAGATATAACTGAATACTTTTTTTTTTTTTTACCTTGGTCAGATCTCCATACGTCTGTTAGTTTCATGAGTGTAATTATTTGTTACGATATTTTTTAGTTATTCTGCTGAAAACTGTCGAAATTTGGTTGGATTTTCCATCGTCAGAGCAAATATAAAATAGTGTATGACCTGTAACTTTTTTTTTTGCCAACTAATTATTTCAGTATGTGTTTATCTTATTCCATCGTGTCTGGATACATTTATTCATAAATATGTATACTTGCACATTCAAACATAAATAATATGTACACACAATCATATTCATACATAATTGTATGCATGTATGTAGGTATATATATATATATGTATGTATATCACAGTATGTATGTATGTATCATTGTAGTCAATCTTTGATTCCCAAAGCCCACAAGCTAACACGTATCCACTACCCTAAAGTAAGCCAGTGCCAGGAAGGCATATTTGTAAGAGTCCCGTGAGACCAGGAGCCGATATGAAAAGCGTAGGCCAAAAAACCCTCACTTTAGTCCAGAGAATCATACGAAAATAAAAATAAAAAAACAAGTAAAAAATGTGGCGAAGTTTCTACGGAGCAATCGAGTTTTCTGTACAGCGTATAATCAAGGCAACCGACGATAGATCTATCTATCGGTGGTGTCGGTATAATGCTGTATGAGCCGCGGCTTATGAATCTTTAACCACGGCCTTGTGGTGGGCTGTTCTATATCGTTGCCAGATGCACGATTATGGTTAACTTTAACGTTAAATAAAATAAAAACTACTGAGGCTAGAGGGCTGCAATTTGGCATGTTTGATGACTGGAGGGTGGATGATCAACATAGCAATTTGCAGCCCTCTAGCCCCAGTAGTTTTCAAGATCCGAGGACGGACAGACAAAGCCGGCACAATAGTTTTCATAAAAAAAAAAAAATTAACGAAATAAATAAGACAAAAAAAAACGTCAAAATACCTTCACGCCCAGACCGGAAGCCGTGCTAAATCGCACTTCATTAAAAAAAGAAATCGCCGACATATAGTAATCGCGAATGACATCACGTACAGGGAAATAAGGCATTACAGGGGGATGCGACGCCACTTTCAGGAACTCATTCAAATTCAGGAGCTTCTGGGTAAAGAGCGCAATTTCCGCTTTCCCAGAATTCGGGAAATTTTGCTTGCTTGCTTGCGTGCGTGCGTGCGTGCTTGCGTGCTTTCGTCGTTAGGGCGTTCGTTTATTCCCGAGATGAGAGAGAGAGAGAGAGAGAGAGAGAGAGAGAGAGAGAGAGAGTGTCTGAATGCCCGCTTGCCTGAGTGCTTTCGTTAGGGCGTTCGTTTATTTCCGAGAAGAGAGAGAGAGAGAGAGAGAGAGAGAGAGAGAGAGAGAGAGAGAGAGAGAGCCGGAAGCTTGCCACCAACATACAAGTGGGAACAGATAATGATGATCGTAAATGCTACAATAATTCAATCACTTGAGAAGACAATTGGCGTAAACATCAAGTATTTCCAAACGCAAATTTGTTTCTTCGCATTTTCCAACGACCAAAAAAAAAAAAAAAAAAAAAAAAAAAAAAAAAAATACAAGTAAAAAATGCGCCGAAGTTTCTTCGGCGCAGTCGAGTTTTCTGTACAGCCACTACAGCGCATAATCAAGGCCATCTTTCAGTGGTCTCGGTATCTTGCTGTATGAACCGCGGCCCATGAAACTTTAACCATGGCCCAGTGGTGGCCTATCCTATATCGTTGCCAGAAACATGATTATGGTTAAATTTAACCTTAAATAAAATAAAAACTACTGAGGCTAGAGGGCTGCAATTTGGTATGTTTGATGATTGGAGGGTGGATGACAAAACCGGCACAACAGTTTTCTTTACCAGAAAACTAAAAAGGCAAAATGAACAAATTCGCAAAATAATTTATTTTGAGAAGACAATTGACGTCAACAGGAAACCCTCCCAAAAGCAAATTTTTATCTGTCATGATTTTGTAATAAAACGAAGATAAAAAATGTAAAAGATTTACTGAAAATGCAAAATGGCATATTAACGTTTGTATTGGTTTTCCAGCGGCAAAAAAATTACTTTTGCAAAACGAATGAACGCTTTGCAGTTTCAAAATCGAAAATGCAAAACCAAAGATTTGTGATTTTACACAACACACACACACACACACACACACATATATATATATATATATATATATATATATATATATATATATATATATATATATATATATATATATATGTATATATATATATATATATATATAAATATATATATATATATAAGAGGAAACTCAACTGATTTTAATAAAAATAATAAAGGCGATCCTCTCAATCTACCCTCCAAGTTTTGGAATTCTCTTAAACCCCTCGCTTTCCTCTTTTTTCCCACTTCAAGCCTTAAAACTGACATAGGGGAAGCAAACGAAGGAACCTGACTTCCCCAGTCAGGATTCGAACCCACGCCCAAAAGGCTTCAGCATCTTATAAAAAAAAATACACAAATATGTATTCATGAAAGTGACTAAGCTATACCCTCAAAGAAAAAATCCCCGCCTCTCGCTACCATCTTACTAAAAGAGAGAGAGAGAGAGAGAGAGAGAGAGAGAGAGAGAGAGAGAGAGAGAGCAGGGGACGCAATAACGGCCAGACAATAACAAGGAAACCCTTTGCAGGAGCGATAAATTTCTCCCTAAAATAAGGCATGGCGTCAAGGGAACGACAGGGGAGAGAGAGAGAGAGAGAGAGAGAGAGAGAGAGAGAGGTAAAAGCAGCCGGAACATGAGCAGCAGGAGGAAGGAAGGAGAGAGAGAGAGAGAGAGAGAGAGAGAGAGAGAGAGAGAGAGAGAGAGAGAGAGAGAGAGAGAGAGAGAGAGAGAGGGGAAAAAGCCGTAAGAGGCATAGCACTGTAGTTCTGGCACTGGGCCAACTCTCCACGTTGCTATTCTTCTCTGTTCTGGTGCCAAGTAATGCAGACGGGGAGTGTGAGGGGGAGAGGGAGAGGAAATCTTGGAGGAGGAGGAGGAGGAAGGAGAAGATCTGAAATAGAAGTGGAGAAGAGGAAGAAGGGGAGAATAAAGATGGGGAGAAACTTCCCCCCCCCCAACCTCAACAGTTCAGGTCAGAGAGACCAGAATGTCCTACATCGAAGTGGACCACCCACTCTCCCCCTCCCCAATGGTATGAAGGAACCAACGAGGAGACACCCCGGGGATAAAATCACACGCAGAGAGAGAGAGAGAGAGAGAGAGAGAGAGAGAGGAATGGTGGCCCAGTGCCAAGTTATGCTGGCGGATCTTGGCGAGGTCCCTTTGGCTGGGAATACTACCTTACGAATTCTTAACGGGCCAATACCCCGTGAATAGAAATGCTACACACTCACACACACACACACACACACTCACAAGTACCTACACACACACACACACACACACACAAGTACCTACACACACACACACACCCAAGTACCTACACACACATACACGCACACACAATACCTCATTTATCATTCCTCTCTCTTCAGTTCTTATCTAAGTTCCTGAATGTATTTGTTTACAATTAATGCCTCTGTGATATATATATATATATATATATATATATATATATATATATATATACATATACATATACATATACTCTCAAACTATACATGCTTGATCTCTCTCTCTCTCTCTCTCTCTCTCTCTCTCTCTCTCTCTCTCTCTCTCTCTCCCCTTCACACAGATGGCAACAATAAACATTTATCCAGGGAAATGATGAAATTCAGATAACATTGACGTCCAAAGGGCTAAGGAGAGAGAGAGAGAGAGAGAGAGAGAGAGAGAGAGAGAGAGAGAGAGAGAGAGAGAGAGAGAGAGAGAGAGAGAGAAGAAGTTAGGAAACGACCGAGGGACATATTTGCGGCCTTGTACTGATTAATAGTCTTATTTTATCACAGAATCGTGCGTTACAAAGACGATGGTCAACCGCGCCACGGGTGCCTTCGGGGAAGGGCGGTAACAGCTTTTGTGGCACAGTGCCAAAATTGGCACCATCACCTCTCCTTGGTCCCTTTTAACACGCCATCCATCTTTCCCAAATCGTAAGCATTCTACAGTGAAACTGAGTGCCACTTCAGTGAAGAATCTTTTCTTGTCTAAATAAAGACCCAAAAAGGTGGGAAGATGTGAACTGACGGGTATTACGAGAAAAGGGAAGACGAATCAGGAAAACGGAAGTAGAGAGAAAATTCCGAAGCTTGTCGGAAGAAGAATATACTTGTCATTAGACCGGGAAATCTGAGGATTACCATTTTCTACAGAAACGTGGGAAGATCTGGACTGACGGGTATTACGAGAAAAGGGAAGACGAATCAGGAAAATGGAGGCAGAGAGAAAATTCCGAAGCCTGGAGGACGAAGGAAGTAAATGTCACCACACCAGGAAATCTGAGGATTACCATTTTCTACAGAAAAGAGAGAAGAGGTAGACTGACGGGTGTTACGGAGGTGCCTTAGAGGGAGAGGAATTCTCCAAATTAACTCAACGGAGCAAGGTCAAAAATAGTACCTGTAGAAAGTACGAGGCTAAACCCGCCTCTCAAAAAATAACAGGTTATAATATTGGCAAAATCGAGGCACACAAGATGTAAGGTCAGAGAGAGAGAGAGAGAGAGAGAGAGAGAGAGAGAGAGAGAGAGAGAGAGAGAGAGAGACTGATTATCGTAATATTAAATCTTTAGTTTAATGCAAACAATATTTTTATATTTATAAAAAACAATAAATTTTGACAAATATGCACTGAAATGATTAAAAAAAATAATGGAAAATGAATCTGACTTCCATATTTAATATTTAATCATAACAATATAGAAACCTGACTTCACTTCTTAATAGAAGAGTTCCATCTTCTATATCATCAAACAACTTTTTGAGCCAAAGTATTACGTCATAAAAAGAGAGATAAAGTTCAATTTTATCAGCAACAATCAATTCATTACCTCGACGAATTTGGGAGGAGGTCACGTGTTGGCCCGTGTCAGTTTGTCTCATTGTCCAAAAAACATCTCAAAAGTTTCCGGAAGATTCCAGGAAAATTTCGCGGCGTGGTTGGCTATGGGCCCGGGAAGAAGAGTTCGGGCAGTGTTTGCAAGGATTTCGGATACGAATCCGCATCTGTGATGGAGATATGCGGTTTCTGAGTGCTTTGTAGTTCTGCCTCCTGTCTGCCTGTCTCTCTCTCTCTCTCTCTCTCTCTCTCTCTCTCTCTAACACACAAACACACAGGTAATATCTCTCTCTCTCTCTGTCTTACACACATACTAGTATCTCTCTATCTCGCTCTCTCTCTCTCTACTTATCTTGCACACACACACACACACACTGGTCTCTCTCTCTCTCTCTCACACACACACACACACACGAGTATCTCTCTATCTCTCTCTCCATCTCACACACAAACACACACACACACGAGTATCTCCCTCTCTCTCTATCTCACACACAAACACACGCGCCTCTCTCTCTCTCTCTCTCTCTCTCTCTCTCTCTCTCTCTCTCGCGCGCGCGCGCGCGCGCACTCAAACACATAGGCAAGATCTGATCTTTCGACAATCCCATAAAGCATCATTAATTCATATATCTCAACTTCGTCATAACTTACATAAGAACATTTAAAATTCATTTGAAATTTAATTCTGGCACGGGTTGAATATACAGTACATTAAACTAGGGACCAATTAGCCATCTCTTAACAGACGGGGTTGAAAACCACTTTCTTGAGAATCAAGGAATGCTGTAAACCTCTACGGTCAACAATACCCACATTTCATTACCCAGACCAAGTTATTAGTCAGGATTATTATTGGCAACGCTAATTTTTTTTTTTTTTACGTTGCTTGTATTAATATTTATGTATTATACAAACCTTTAAATAAACAAACTATTGTATAAAAGTCTCTCTCTCTCTCTTTGCCCTTATAAATGGAAATATGAATGGCAAACTCACAAAGCAGTATTACTTTTATGTGAGCGAACCATTCAATTTAATTTAATCTATTGTAACTGTTTGATATCAAGCAAGTGATCGACGTAAACTGTTTTTTATGGAGATTTTCTCTTTCTGGTCAAATCCTGGTTTTTTTCATTCTGCCAACAGATTTCCTAAAATGGAAAAGGAAAAATTGAATCGAGTTTTCTGTACAGCAGCTACGGCGTTTAATCAAGGCCACCGAAAATAGATCTATCTTTCGGTGGTCTCGGTATAATGCTGTATGAGCCGCGGCCCATGAAACCTTAACCACGGGCCAGTGGTGGCCTATCCTATATCGTTAACAGAAGCACGATTATGGCTAAATTTAACCTTAAATAAAATAAAAAATACTGAGGCTAGAGGGCTGCAATTTGGTATGTTTGATGACTGGAGGGTGGATGATCAACATACCAATTTGCAGCCCTCTAACCTCAGTGGTTTTTAAGATCTGAGGGCGGACAGAAAAAGTGCGGACAGAAAAAAAGTGCGGACGGACAGACAAAGCCGGCACAATAGTTTTCTTTTACAGAAAACTAAAAGGTAGAGTTATGTAATTGGGGAAAACAGATGGATTAATAGAATTCCAAAGCCATTTTGTTTATTTCTGAGGAATAATGGTTACCTAGCAATCTCAAGATTACTGACCAACTCAAGATTTCAAAAATCTTCAAATAACTTTGAAATATTTTCGCACTGTGTCAATGATCTTGGAATTCGCAACTCTTAAAAATAATTATCTTCAATATATAAACCTAAAAATGTACCTTTCAAGATAATTCTGAATTACAATCTATAAATTTTTTGTTTTTAGTTTTCTGCAAAAGAAAACTCTTGTGCCGGCTTTGTCTGTCCGTCAGCACTTTTTATGTCCGCCCTCAGGTCTGAAAAACTACTGAGGCTAGAGGGCTGCAAATTGGCATGTTGATCATCCACCCTCCACTCATCAACCATAACAAATTGCAGCCCTCTAGCCTCAGTAGTTTTTATTCTATTTGAGGTTAAAGTTAGCTATAATTGTGCTACTGGCAACGGTATAGGACAGGCCACCACCAGGACGTAGTTGAAGTTCCATGGGCCGCGGCTCATACAGCATTATACTGAGGCCACCGAAAGATATATCTATTTTCGGTGGCCTTGATTATACGCTGTATAGAAAACTCGATTGCTCTGAAGAGACTTCGGCACATTTTTTACTTGTTTTATAAGATAATCACATCCATTAACTCCGAACAGTTTCCGTCAAAATAGTCGTGTTCTCTTAAGGATGATCAAACCAGCTCAAATGTTCATTAATGTTAAGTATCAATCATGATTTAATGACGGAACTGATTACCATTTCAAATACACGACTAAACTGATTGATGGAACGTCCTGTGCTGAGTTATATCTGAATCAGTGGTTCTCAAACTGGGGGGTGAATACCCCCGTGGGGGTAATGAAGCCGTTTCTGGGGGATAACGAGGCACTTTCTAAAATGCTTTAATTTTAATTTTTCGTCAAAGGAATAATGTCTAAATTTTAAATTCTTTATTTCTGAAGACTTCAGTAAAAGTACAATTAATTTCTCAAATATAAAATGCATTTAGGAATGAAGTATTCCAATACCTTTCTCTCCTTTATATTGTAACTTCACATATCTGGAGAGGAATGGGGCAGGGGTATTGGTGATCTATCACACCACTGCCCGGGGTAGTAACGATACCAAAAAATCTGACAACCACTGGCCTAAATCCATATACATTAATCCGGTCGACGAAGGTATGGGACTATGGCCAGATAAGACAGGAACTACCTTATAAAAAAATGTATAAAACTCCTATTGTATCAAGTAATCCGTCTACAGAATCCTTCACCTCAACCTTACCCGTGTACCCTCGTCCTTGAAAATCCCTCAAAATCTCAAACTCAAGTCCCACGAATAGAATCCTACTTCTCAAAGGCAATCTGATCCCTCAGGATTCCTTCAAATCCTTAGCCAAGCTCGCCGCATCCTTCTGAAATCTTTCGGAAGGCAATCCCATCCTCCAGAGTCCTACAGAAGCAGACTCCTCGAGTCCTTTCAAATCCTTCTTAACACAGGGACCCTTGGAGACAATCCTTCCTTCCAGAGGCAGCGTGATTCTCGACATATCCTCCACTTCTCACCATTTTAAGCCCATCCTAGCAAGAGAAAGCGTATCTATCCATCCTTCCTATCCGATGATAGAAAATGGTTGTAAACCTCAGTCTATTAAGCCAATCATAGCAGGAAAAACCGTATCCATCCTTCCTGCTCAATGATGGAAATCTAAGCCCATCCTAGCAGGAAGAACCGTATCCTTTTTTCCTGCCCAATGATGGAAATCTAAGCCCATCCTCGCAGGAAAAACTGTTCCTTCCTTTCTGCCCAATGATGGAAATCTAAGCCCATCCTCGCAGGAAGAACAGTATCCTTTTTTCCTGCCCAACGATGGAAATCTAAGCCCATCCTAGCGGGAAGAACCGTATCCCTTTTTCCTGCCCAATGATGGAAATTTAAACCCATCCTCGCAGGAAGAACCGTATCCTTCCTTCCTTCCCAATGATGGAAATCTAAGCCCACCCTAACACGAGAAACCATATCCTTTTACCCAGTGATTAAAAACGACAGTTATCCTCAGCCTTTTAAGCCCATCCTCGCGACAGAAACCGTATCCATCCATCCTTCCTTCCTACCCAATGATGGGAAAACGGCTGCTACTGAGAACGACTCTCTTTAAAGAGCTAGTAGCCCAAGGCAGGGAGAAAAGCATTCTTGCAATGCCACAACCTTTCTCCGAGTAAACAAGAGAAACCACGTGTTTGCTCCTCTAGCCGAAGACTCGATTTTGGCAGAAGAAGAAGAAGAAGAAGAAGCAGAAGAAGAAGACACCCCACTTTGAAAGATACTGTTCCTGCAAACCCACCGCACCCCCCTCCAAAACCCCCCAAAGAAGGAATGGTTTGGCTCGAGGGAGCTGCTACGTGGAGTTTCTACGTGAGCGATCAAGGGAAAGGTGGGCAGGTCAATGTTTTAAAAGAGAAAAGGGGTTTGTTGTACAGGAATGTTTGGGGTTTTCGTTAAAATTGAATAATTTGAGTGGTGGAGATTATGTAGTACTAGTAGCAGTAGTAGTAGTAGTAGTAGTAGTAGTAGTAGTAGTAGTAGTAATACTATTGAAACAAATCGCTGCATCATTGTGATCAATAATAATAATAATAATAATAATAATAATAATAATAATAATAATAATAATAATAATAATAATAATAATAATAATAAAATCTTAAGTACTTAGAAAGAAAAGTGATCATATTTTAACAGGTAGAGATTTAAATAATAATAATAATAATAATAATAATAATAATAATAATAATAATAATAATAATAATTCATTATTATTATTATTATTATTATTATTATTATTATTATTATTATTATTATTATTATTATTATTATTATTATTATTCTAACCAGCAACAGCCACACTAACAAAGACATTGATACTGATAGTTCCTACTGGAAAAAAAAGCTAAAAGATTCATCTCCGGTGGAAGAACATCATCTCAAGAGGAACTTGAAGAATTCGATCTGTGGCCAAAAGTAGTGTTAGGTGGGCGAAAATTCTCAGTAGTACACACACACACACAGAGAGAGAGAGAGAGAGAGAGAGAGAGAGAGAGAGAGAGAGAGAGAGAGAGAGAGAGAGGTGCATGCATGCCTTAAGCCCAGCTGTTTCAACTCTGCCACGTGACTGATTAACTTCCAATGCATCAGATAGTTTGCGAGATCTGGTATGAGATGGTTTTTTATTTTTTTTTTCAAGATCTGGTGAATTCTGGTCAAAATTGTTTTACGAAGAACTGGTCGATTCTGGTCAAAAGAGTTTTGTTAAGATCTGGTCAAAATAGTCTTATTAAGATCTGGTCAAAATAGTTTTTATTTTTTAAGAGCTGCTCAGTTCTGGTCAAAATATTTTATTACGATCTGGTCAAAATAGTTCTTTTTTTAAGATTTGGTCAGTTCTGGTCAAAATGTTTTTTTTTTAGGTCTGGTCAAATTAGATATTTTTTCGGATCTGGTCAAAATAGTTTTTAGTAAGATCTGGTCAATTCTGGTCAAAATAGTTTCATTGAGATCTCGTCAATTCTGGTCAAAACAGCTTTATCAAGAATTGATCAATTCTGGTCAAAATAGTTTATTTATGATCTGGTCATTTCTGGTCAAAATAGTTTTACTAAGATCTAGTCAATTCTGGTCAAAATAGTTTCATCAAGACCTCGTCAATTCTGGTCATAATAATTTTTAAAAGATCTGACCACTGGTCGAAAAACTTTTATCAAATTCAGGTCAAAATGAAAATACACTTACGTTGTCCTTTGTACTTTGTACTTAAGAACAACGAAAGGGGGCACACTGTGGGACCTTTTAACTGAAAACGAAAAAAGTATCATCAACTGCCTTCGAAAAATGACGAAGAATTCCCTCGGCTGCCAAATACCAGCAACCACATTCAAAGAATCACCTCAGGTAATATTTATAAATAGGCATATGAAAAAAAGGACTGTACATAACGAAGCCTAGAATAGCCCATATCACAAAGGCTTGGCAACGGGCCCCAAGAGTGGCGGAGGAGAGGAGGAGAGATAAAGTAACATAAACCTTGGAAGAAGATTTCAAAGCTTCATTTTTTCCGTGGCTGTCTTAACTTTCCTTTCTCTCAGAGGTAGGTCTACGGTTTCATTCGTGATTGAGACCACTTATCTTTGTCTTCTTTTCCTTGTTTTCCTTAGGCCTAGGCTGGAAAGTTCTTTCAAAGGTAGGTCTACGGTTTCATTCTTGATTAAAACCACTTACTTTCTATCTTTTTCTTAGGCCTAGGATGGAAAGTTCTTTCAAAGGTAGGTCTACGGTTTCATTCGTGATTAAAACCACTTACTTTCTATCTTTTCCTTAGGCCTAGGCTAGGAAGAGGCATTTAAGCTACCCGCCCCATTGGCGCTTTCTCTTGGGGGGAGAAAAATGCGAGAGAGGAGGCGAAAGGTTTGGGTGAAAGTGTAGAAGGGGGGGAAATCTTGGATTGAATATATGTGGCAGAAGAAGGTACGAGGGGGGTGTGGGGGAGAAGGAAAGAAGTGTCCCCCGGCCAACGAAACAGCTCGGGAATGGAGGACGCTCCCACAAAAAGAAGCTGGTCAGTAAACACGGTAATTTTGTCTCGGCCTGGAGGTCGAGGTCGTCACGTATACCCCCTTCTCTCGGACTCGGGAGCTAACGTATCCAACTAACCCCAAAAACCGTCGTGGCTACCAGGGGGAAAGCTGGGCGAAAAATACGTCAGAAAACGGTGCCAAAGTCTTCGAGGGCTGTGTGGGAATGTGTCCACTATCCTTCTTGGCTGTCGGACCTGAGAGCCTCTGCAGGTGTTGGTGGTCTCACGAATAATGCTGGTTACCTAAGAGCTCTGAGCTTTCTGGATGCACCTCGGACACTGCTCTGGCTGTGGCCTGAGATTCTGACACAGAGCTATGCTACAATGCTGGCGTTTCTGCTCGAAAATTAGGGACAATGCTAAGTGACAAAACGCTTTGTTTATTGTCTACGAATTGGGTGCCAAGCAGGAGGATGGTTGGGTGTCTTTTATTTGCAGGAACAATGCCAAATAATCGTAGAGTTTTCTCTTGAGATTTGGGGACATGGATACAGGATAATGTTTGAGTTTCAGCTTATAATTCACACATAATTCTGAAGGATAATCATGAATTTCCCGTTTCAAATATCTTGACAATCATAACAGATAATACTCGAGTTTTGGTTTAAAATTCAGGGGCAATGCTATGGGATTATGTTTAATTTTCAGATTAAAACTTTAGGACAATTTAAGGTCCAAGCCAGAGTTTTAGTTTTTCTCGAGTTTCTGCCAAATACCTAAGGACAACACCTGATTTTCATCTTCAGACTGAAGGACAGTGTTTGAGTCTCAGGCAAAAGTAGGACAATTCTTGAGTCTTGTGGCCAACAATTGAGTTTCAGATTGAACTGCAAGGCCAGAACTTGAGGTTCAGCTGACAATCTAAATACTTCAATATCAGCTGTAAATTGAAGGACTAGGCTTAAGCTCCAGCCTAAAATTTGAAGACAATATTGGATTTTCACATTAAATTTTAAGACAACTGTTGAGTTTGTCATTAAAAATTTGAGGACAACAGTTGAGTTGCTTATTAAAAATTTAATGGCAACACCTGAGTTTCTTACTAATAGCTTGAGGACAATACTTGAATTTCTTATTAAAAATTTAATGACAACATTTGGGGTCTTTTTAAATATTTGAGGACAACAACTGATTTTTTCATTAAAAATTTAAGGACAACTGAATTTTTCATTAAAACTTTGAGGACAACAACTGATTTTTTCATTAAAAATTTAAGGACAACAACTGATTTTTCATTAAAAATTTAAGGACAACTGAATTTTTCATTAAAACTTTGAGGACAACAACTGATTTTTTCATCAAAAATTTAAGGACAACAACTGATTTTTCATTAAAAATTTAAGGACAACAACTGATTTTTCATTAAAAATTTTTAGGAAAACAACTGACTTTTCATTAAAAATTTAAGAACAACAACTGATTTTTTCGTTAAAAATTTAAGGACAACACTGCAGTTTCTAACTAAAATTTTAAGGACAATGTTTGAAGTTCACCTCAAAATTTAAGGACAAATTTGCAGTTTCAGCTTGAGACTTATGGACAAAGCAGAGTGTCAGGCTACTTACTGAGGACAACATTTAGAAACGTTTCAACTTGAAATTGAATGACACGGTTTGGCCTCAAAATTGTATCATTCCTTCCTCAAACCTTTCTTTACCATAATCCATTTCCCCTCAGAAGAGGTGGTGACAAAACCCTCCGACTTCCAGTTAGAATTGGGATGAAGTAGCTAGACCCATGCCCTACGTATTCCTAGTCAAGTCTACCACAGTCGACTAACTACTGGGTACCTGATTCACCTCTTGGATAAATCAAGAGGTACAATGAATTCCATGAGTTCAATTTAAGCTCCTTCGCTTGCTACCGTTTTCACAAGCCAAAACTCGGGCAGGACGAAAACGAAAATCAATAAATAACGAAAATAAAAAAAACAAAAATAAAAAAAACAATCAAGAATGAATCAGCAGACACACATCACATGAGCACAATCACAAGAAAGTCATGTGATTGTATGGAGTCTGTCCAACTCTTCCTGACAGATTAAAACGAGGAAAAGAAACAGGACGTGGCACGGCCACCCGCCCTACGGGATGCCACATACCGCAAAGGGGCGGAGCTTGGTTTTCGATTCCATCTCGTGACGCTGCTTTGAAACCATTCTCAAGCGATTATTTGGTTGTAGGATGCTCTAATGGAGGTCTACAAACAACTTAAATTTCTTTAGATAGTTTGAATGATTTGAAGACATTTTTTTTTTGTATAATCTAATGGAAGGTTTCTAACTACCTAAAGATATTACTTGGGCGTCTACCCAGATGTTTTCTTACCCAGGTATTTTCCGTGACTTGCCCTAATTTCAGGACAAGGTTGGGGCAAGTGAGGTCACCTTGTCATAGGTCATCATAAAAAAATGTGACGGATTTATTAATAACAGGTAGTTTTCGTCAAAATTACTAGAATATTTATGCATTAATTATTGTTTTATATATTTTTTATTTGTAACCTTCCTGTCTAGGGGAGAAAATTTAGGTCTTAATTATTATATTATTATTTTTTTGTATCACTGTCTGAAGACTGTTAAGGCATTTACGCTGACTGTATAGTGGTCAATGAAAAATTAAAAAAAAATATATAAAAAGCACAAAAATTCAAAATTGAATTAAAATGATTTTCCAGACTTACGTCACCGTCGATGCTCAAAAAAAACCATAATGACAAATAAATAAATAAATAAATAAATAAATAAATAAATAAATAAATAAATAAATAAATAAATAAATAAGTAAATAAATATATAAATAATAAAAACAAATAAAAAATAAAAGAGATTACTCAGCCTTACCTACAAACACAATTAGGCGTATATACGCCAAGGTGAACTAAAATAAAAAAAAATAAAAAAAAATACAAAAACTTTGCATACGAATGCGACGCCGAGGTCAACTCCTCCCGGGGATAAGAAGGAAATAAACCCAGGGTACTTCCAGTGCCAACAACTAAGTGTGACACACTGGCATTGGTTCAATACACCCTTCGGAGCGCCACGAGCAACTTTTGGCACTGTGCCAAGCGGGTCAGTCACCCTTAACCTTCGGATCTTGTCATACAAAGAGAATGGTGGATGCTGTCAGGGGAATGCAGGCATAAAGGAGCCACTCGCTCACGTGGGTCGCAGATGAAAGTGGGTATGGGTGATATATTTATAAAAATAAACAAAAATGTAAGTGAAAAGAGACATTCCGTTGACTGGGCAACAGTGGGCCATGATGAATAATGTAAAACGAAATTGGGAATGTGGGAGACACTCCCTTTAATGGGCGACTAATAATAATAATAATAATAATAATAATAATAATAATAATAATAATAATAATAATAACACCCAGTTGAATAGGAGGGGTGTGATAGACAAAAAAAAAAAATGATAGCTACAACAGAACAATATATGATAATAATAACAGAAGCAACGTTAATAATAATAATAATAATAATAATAATAATAATAATAATAATAATAATAATAGAAAAGTATTTGATAATGATAACAGAAGCGACACCGAAGATTAAAGTAATCACAGAACAGATATTTGTTTATTCTTCTCTATATAATAATAATAATAATAATAATAATAATAATAATAATAATAATAATAATAATAATAGATAGAAATATACAATTATACAAATAAACTGTATCAATATGAAATTAATATTCATATAATTGTGAATTTTTACTACATAACAATGTTCTACGATACTGTGAATTTCTTAGCAATAATAATAATAATAATAATAATAATAATAATAATAATAATAATAATAATACTAATAATAATAATAATACGACTGGCAGGGGTATCAGACTGAAGAAATACCCAGCATCAGGACAGATGGCAAAGGCGAGGGTGGATACCTGCCCCAAATAGGTCTGGGAGAGGAGGAGGAGGAGGAGGAGGAGGAGGAGGAGGAGGTTAATTTTAAGTACCTGAGGAAGGGGTAGGGGGTGGTGACCATTGGAAAGGCTTGCATATACGTCTCATAGTTTTGGGGGAGAGAAAGGTACAGAAGTTGGAGGAGGAGGAGGAGGAGGAGGAGGAGGAGGGAGGGAGGGGGTTAATTTTAAGCAAGGGGGACGCCCCAATTCACCTGAGGGCGGCGCCTCACGTAGCAACTCTTCCGCCCTCAGCAACGGGCTGGGCAAGAGTTCCTTTTGGCACCCCTCCCGAAAACCAGTATAAAACGCGTTCTGGCCGGGCGAGAGAGAGAGAGAGAGAGAGAGAGAGAGAGAGAGAGAGAGAGAGAGAGAGAGAGGGGGAAGCATTCTGTCAGAGCGTGAACAGGGATTTTTTTCCTCTCTCTCTCTCTCTCTCTCTCTCTCTCTCTCTCTCTCTCTCTCTCTCTCAGTGGGTCTCCAATTACCTCTTTACTTACATAAATATTTTTCATTCAGTTACGTATTTCAGCTGGGATGCAGACGGGAAGATTCTCTCTCTCTCTCTCTCTCTCTCTCTCTCTCTCTCTCTCTCTCTCTCTCAGTGGGGTTCCAATTACCTCTTTACTTACATGAACATTTTTCATTCAAAGTTACGTATTTCAGCTGAGATGAAAATGGGAAGATTCTCTCTCTCTCTCTCTCTCTCTCTCTCTCTCTCCCACACACACACACACATTTTCATTCCATTCAGACTCAAGCATTTCATCCTGACCTCATTATAGACTCATAACTAACTTCCCGCTCTGCCTCATCAGAAACACGTCAGTTCTCTGACATCATCTGCCCCATTCATCAAAATCATCCGTCTTTGTTCTCATCTGACACTCAGGCGTTTCGTCGTCTGTTCAGGAGACAAGCTTCAGAAAAGACGATGTGAAACGACAAGTCAGACTTATGTTTAGTGAACGGTTGCTGTACATGACACCCAAGAAATGGAACGATGTTTTGCGAGCAATAAATCTCGTCTGAATGTCTCTAATGTCATATTTAAAAAAAAAATGATGTCATTCTCTTTAATTACACATGCTTACATACGTAATTAAACAGTATATGAACTTATTTCTAAATATATATAGATATATATACTTGTTCTCTCAAATATTGAGCCAGGTGTGTCCCTTGTTCTCGAATTCAATAATATATGATTCCCGTTAGGCGGACATTATTCCCGAGGTAAAATGAGTTCAGTATTATAAATAAATATATATATGTGTATGTGTTTCTAGGAGCTCTCTCTCTCTCTCTCTCTCTCTCTCTCTCTCTCTCTCTCTCTCTCTCTCTCTAATTAACGAACAAAAACCCACCATTACGTTTTATTCAATGCTTAACGTCCTGACCTGGCCATCATTCCCCCTGTCTAACTTTGGCATACCACCACTTTCTCCCATTTGGCACTTACCAATACAACCCCCTCTCCCCCCCCCTTCCTCCTCCTCCCCCTCCTCCTTCTACAACTCACTCACAAAAGGCTGGCACGCTCTCGAGTCGCCAAGATGCGTTGTTCCTCTCGCTCACCGAAGGGAAGCCAGAGATATCTCTCCACTGCCGTGGCCGCGTCAGAAGGGCAGGGTATTCGCGTCGGGGGTGGGGGCGTGGGAAGGGGAGGGGGGGGGAGGATATTTCTGGACGATTAAAGGGCACGCCATGCGGCTCTTTAATTCTCAGTGGCCCGGGTATGCGCGTTCACGTACGAATGCACGAAGTGATATTACGTACCCTTGGGTATGCTCCCTTTCAAAATAAGCAGTCACATGTTTGATTATGCGAATATTTACACACACAAACACACACATATGATTCGTCTCTATCTTCAAAATCTATACCTGTACGAATATATAACACATGTTATCCTAAACATATGATTCTGATCTAAATTCCAAATTTATACTTGTACAACGATATATAATCCTATACACATGATCCTTCTTTAAATTCAAAATCTACACCCGCACGAAGATATTACACATATTATTCTATATCTTAAGAATCTATATACAAATAAATATTAGCTTGCTGTCAGGCTAAAACATACACATTAACACACATGTGTTACTCGCAAATGCTTAGAATTTTTTTACGAAGTTACATTACATATTTGTGTAACGAGACATAAAGCAATTACATTGATATTACATACATGCACAAAGTTTCACTAATAATTACCTCATTTAATAAATAAACTCATAGTTGCATGAGTCTTCAAATGGAGAAACAAATCCTAAGTTATGTATGAGTACATATATTTAAAGGTAAAACTTTATAAATAGCTTTCGGGAATCTTCAAATTACACTCATTACACAATACTTCTCACTATTCTTCAGAAACACAAGCTTGACACCCATACACTTACAAATATACACAAATGTTGTACCAACATATAAAATCACACACGCAAATATACAAAAATAATAAATACACTAACACAAAGTTAAATTAGATAAAAACAAGTATTTCTGCACAGCGTATAATCAAGGCCACCGAAAATAGATCTACCTTTCGGTGGGTCTCGGTATAATGCTGTATAGGCCGCGGCCCATTAAACTTTCAGCCACGGCTCGGTGGTGGCATGTTCTATAGCCAGACGGACGATCATGGCTAACTTTAACCTTAAATGAAATAAAAACTACTGAGGCTAGAGGGCTGCAATTTGGTATGTTTGATGATTGGAGGGCGGATGATCGACATACCAAATTGCAGCCCTCTAGCCTCAGTAGTTTTTAAGATTTGAGGGCGGACAGAAAAAGTGCGGACAAAAAAACTGCGGACAGAAAAAAGTGCAAACAAAAAAATGCGGACAGAAAACGTGCGGACAGAAAAAAGTGCGGACAGAATAAATTGCAGACAGAAAAAAATGCGGACAGAAAAAAGTGCGGACAGAAAAAAGTGCGGACGGACGGACAAAGCCACCTCAACAGTTCTCATCTACAGAAAACTAAAAATGACGCAATCACAAGCTATATTACAAACTAGGTCACTGCTGAATCAGGTCGAAAAAATAAATTTTTGTTTGGAATTAAACCTTGGCGAAAAAGATTATACACTGTAAAGAATAAAATAAAAAAAAATAACTGACAGTGAATGAAAAAAAAATAAACAAAACACTTTTATTTGCAGAGGTTTTCTTCCACTTATATGAATTGCCAATAATGGTCTCTTTTATTCCTGCTTTGTAATCTTCTACAGAATAATAATAATAATAATAATAATAATAATAATAATAATAATAATAATAATAATAATAATAATAATAATAATAATCATTGTCTAGACTCCGGGTCGAGCGCCGATGCGTCACGTGGGCAGCAATAATATTCAATATTATTACTTATAAACGTCTATAAAATCAATCATTAAAAAATATATAATAAAAATATTAATAAATCAGATTCCTGATCGAGCGGTAATGAGTCACAACGAGACCAAAAAAGCCACTTCGACCTCAGAAGCAGCGAGAGAACCAGAAGTAATAAAATCCCAAATAAATGGAATGTCGTTTATCAGAAGAAGAAGAAGAAGAAGAAGGAGAAGAAGAAGAAGAGTATGAAGACTCTCGCTTTCCTCTGTGTCCTCTCTTTCGTTTGTTTGAACAAAGAAGCGAGAAAATACAAACGAATGACAAAAAAGGACACCTGATTTCATAAAGGGGGTCAGCACGGATGGCGGGCTTCGATAGAATACGAGAAGTATTATGAATACGAACAGTTGAATGTCGACAGTTAATAGACAAATCTCACGCCAGACGACCACCCCACAACCTAATTTCTAATTTAAGCCTGTGCTCTCGATCTGTGTTTATTTTTCCCTGTAATAATAAAAAAAAAAGCAGTGAACACCTTAATAAGCAAGCACAGGGGACCGAGCACATGACTCCAGTAGGGGGAATTTAGGCCAAACACCAAGAGATAGACGCTTTCTTTTGGGGGGAACTTTGCCAAGTGAAGGATTTGCTTATTTTCCAACATCCTTAAACAATAATAATAATAATGATAATAATAATAATTTTTATTATTATTATTACTATTCAGAGGAAGTAACCAATTCATGTGGAACAAACGCCGGCTTTGTCTGTCCGTCCGCACTTTTTCTGTCCGCCCTCAGATCTTAAAAACTACTGAGGCTAGAGGGCTGCAAATTGGTAAGTTGATCACCAACCCTCCAATTATCAAACTTAGCAATTTGCAGCCCTCTAGCCTCAGCAGTTTTTATTCTGTTTAAGGTTAAAGTTAGCCAAAGTTAGGATAGGCCACCACCGGGCCGTGGTTGAAGTTTCATGGGCCGCTGCTCATACAGCATTATGCCGAGACCACCGAAAGATAGATCTATTTTCGGTGGCCTTGATTATACGCTGTAGCGGCTGTACAGAAAAGTCGGCGCATTTTTTTTTTTTACTTTTCCTGGTAGAAGAATAACTTAAACATTATTGACATTTTTACCCAAATGTCAGCACGGGCTCTTGCTGTTGTGCAGCAAATTTTGAAATGTCTTGAAAGCACAGCCATAATGGAGACTATAATTTGGATTTACAAAAAATAAATAAATAATACATTTATAAATTACTAAATAAATAAACATATAAAAAATAAATACATAAATAAATAAAAATAAATTATATAAATAAATAAATGGAACAATAACAATAAAGAACATAAAAAACAAATAATTCACAATAAAGTACATAAACAAATAAAAAAAATCAAAATACAAATAAAAATAACGTATATAAAATAAAAAAAAAAAAAAAAATAAGTATACAAAAATAGAACATATAAACGTGATGACTAAACCGGGGCTTATCTAGCACACCTGAAATACCTGATGAAGTCATTCCCCACCCCCATCCGGCCCCCACCCCCACCGCGCGCCCACCTGTCCTGACCTGACACCTGTTCCCTCACAGGTCCAGACTTTCGGCATCGGACAGGTGAGAGAATCATTACGTGTACCGATGTGTCTACAGGTGAGAATGTGCATTAATATAAAATAGGAACACCAGTTCTTTAGTTTTCTGTCCGCCGTCAGATCTTGAAAACTGCTGAGGCTAGAGGGCTGCAAATTGGTATGTTGATCATCCATCCTCCAGTCATCCAACGTACCAAATTGCAGCCCTGTAGCCTCAGTAGTTTTTATTTTATTTAAGGTTAAAGTTAGCCATAATCGTGCTTCTGGCAACGATATAGGATAGGCCACCACCAGGCCGTGGTTAAAGTTTCATGGGCCGCGGCTCATACGGCATTACACCGAGACCACCGAAAGATAGATCTATGATGAGAGCAGTAAGTAGAAGGGACCCCAATCCCTCGACGTAAGCGAATTAAAGGGCTAGATTGTTTTTATGTCGACTAATCGCCCAGAACAGTTAATGGGGAGCGAATCTCCCCCCTCCGGAATAATGCAATAAGCATCGACGTTAGCAAACTAAATAGCTAGATGGTTTCTATGGCGACTAAGTCAGTTTTATGGGTAGATCAGACGACGAATATCTTGAACAAATTTTGTTTCTGTCAAACTTACAGAAAAGGAGAATAAAAATATGCTTAGATTTTCTCAAAGATATTTTGGACACGTATTCAAACATAGATTAAGACATAGCATCCGTTTAATAATAATAATAATAATAATAATAATAATAATAATAATAATAATAATAATAATAATAATAATAATAATAATAATATGCCCCTCAAAAATGAAGATAACTATGACATCAGTTTGAGATCATTATTATCAGAAAAGTTTTGTTAATAATAATAATAATAATAATAATAATAATAATAATAATAATAATAATAATAATAATAATAATAATCAAATCAATCCCAGGTAGTAATGATAAAAATGTTCATCAATAATTATCATAATCTTCATTCAAAGTCATAATGACATAAAGAATCATCCGCAATATATTAACAATAATCTTCGCACGTCAAGTAATCATCATCATTGTTAAAATATAATAATAATAATAAATAATAATAATAATAATAATAATAATAATAATAATAATAATAATAATAATTGGTGGCTAATGAACAAATGACATCCAGCTACACCCATCATGAGGACACGAGCACTGAACAAATCACGCCTTGTCTCTCCTTACCTAAGCTCCCACCTCGTCACGTGACGATCACATCTTTCGCCCCCCGAAGGGGGGAAAGGGAGGGAAGGAGGGGGCGAAAGGACCTACCAAAATGAAACCCCTTCCCTCCTCCTGCCCCCCTAACATCCCAAGACCCCCGCACTCTCGAGCGAAGTGCCAAAAATCTCCTTTGGGAGCAGATAGAGCAGGGCTATGCAACGGTTACGTGACATTCTCTCGATCAGCCATCTTGAGTGAGCGATCTTCCTCTTCTTTTTCTTTTATATTTTTATTTCTTATTTTTCGGGTGTTGGTTCCAACGTGGCCATACCGTTTCAGAGGTTGGGATGATCTTAGATTAATTTCCCTTTTTTTTTTTTAATGCTGGTAGTGTCCGCTGAATGTTTCTTTGGGGTGTGTTGGAATTGGGGAATCAAATTTAGGCCAGAGGCCAAGAAGCACTGGGACCTATGAGATCATTCGGCGCTGAAAGGGAAATTGGGAGGAAAGGTGGTTTGACAGGTGTAACAGGAGGAAAACCTTTTTGCAGCTGTACTTTGAAACACCTGTTAGGAGACGGTTGAGGAAAATCAGAAGGAAGAAAGAGAATATGAAAGGAAGTACAGTAAAAAAATGAAAAATGGTTTCAGCTAGGGGACGAAGGGACGCTGCAGAGAACCTTAAATTAATGCCTACAGTGCACCACGCGAGGTGCACTGACGACACTACCTCCCTTTTGAGGTGAGGGGGAAGTATATTTGTCTAAATACTCTAATTCACTTTGAAATTTTTTCTATAAACGAAAATACTCATAATCATAAAAAATAAGTATATTGAGATTCTGCAAAAGAATAATTAGTCTACTCTTTACTCTATTTTAAATAGTATTACGTAAACGAAAAATAGATATGAACAATATTAATCACCAAACTTCTATTAAAAAAATACACAAAAAAATTATCAAATACAAAAATCTAATCCACGTTACGTTTTAATTCACACAAACCATTACAAAATACACCGACATAATATCATGAATGACACTGTTTGCGTCCCTTGGTGTCCTGTCCAAATTCGACAAAAATCATGAAAGAAAATTACTGAATGGAATACACGTCACTATTTTTCACTCGCCAAAATATAGTGAAATGAAATGTCTGCAGAAAGCAAAATGATTTTAGAGTTTGTGATAGTGAATTCTTTGTTCACATGAAATTGTTGAAGGAAAACATGACACAATAAAGAGAATTATAGTGAATCGCAATTCACTATTTTCCATGAATATTCTCAAATGGAATTGAACTGAATATAGAATTTAGGCCAAAAGCCAAACGCTGGGATCTAAGAGGTCATTCGGGGCTGAAACGGAAACTGACAGTAAAAAGGTCTGAAAGGCGTAACAGGAGGAAAATCTCAAAGCAGTTGCACTATGAACCAATTGTTAGGAGAGGGTTGAGGAAAGTAAGATAGAAGGAAGAGAATATGAACGGAGGTACAGTAAAAGGAACGAAAGGGGTTGCAGCTGAAAGTCTAGTAAATGTTGAAGGTATATGAAACGAATATACACATTATGCAAACTGACTTTTAATGTTATTTATTATTTGAAAATTGGTTATCTAGGAATAATATTTCTTGGGGGTCATTATCTTTGTGACATTTACAGTCTTTTGTTTATGTTTTTACGGTAAATCCCCAACGGGCTTGTACCAAACACGGCGCAAAGGTGGGTACATACCAGGTTAAATTTAACCCTTGGGGGTCACTATCTAAGAAAGATCCGAAAATTGTAAAAATATTTTCAAAATATTTTTAAAATTTTTTCCAACAATGTTGAGAAAAAAAAAAATTTCCCAGAAATACTGAGAAAAAAAAACAAGTAAAAAATTCGCCGAAGTTTCTTCTGCACAGTCGAGTTTTCTGTACAGAGTATAATGCTGTATGAAACTCAGTCATGGCCCATGAAAATCAGCCGCGGCCCATGAAACTTTCAGCCACGGTCCGGTGGTGGCCTGTGTTGCTGACACCGCTATCAGACGCAGATCATGGCTAACTTTAACCTTAAATCAAATAAAAACTACTGAGGCTAGAGGGCTGCAATTTGGTATGTTTGATGACTGGAGGGTGGATGATCAACATACCACTTCGCAGCCCTCTACCCTCAGTAGTTTTCAAGATCAGAGGGCGGACCAAAAAAAAAATATCACCCCCAATCTGCTTTCCTCTTACAGAAGATTTCATACCCGCGACGCCCTACGGAATTTGGCTCCGCCAAAACCAAGAGTACGTCTGAAGTGTTTCAGATCATTCGTCAAGCTGCCCATGCCCCGAAATACTTTCTGGGGCACTTGGTAGTAGGGCTTTGACAGCAGCTGCTACAGAGACGAGGAAGGCCCAGGGTATTCTAGACTTCCGGCATCTCTCCAGAAAGCACACCTGTCTTCTGCAGCCACAAAGGTCGAGTTGAATTTCAGCCCAGATGATCCGTCAAGCACTAATGACTGCTTGACTGACTGAGTGATTTCAATATGGCGTTGCAATAACTGTGGTCGATGACGCCACAGCACTGGCACTGAAGGATGAGTGATTGAATGATTGATTTCAGTATCACGGGCGTTGCAATAACTGTGGTCGATGACGCCACAGCACTGGCACTGAAGACTGATTGATTGAATGATTGATTTCAGTATCACTGGCGTTGCGACGAATATGGTCAATGACGTCACAGCACTGGCACTGAGGGATGAGTGATTGACTGACTGATTTCAGTATCACTGGCGTTGCAACGAATGTGGTCAGTGACGTCACAGTAATGGAGAATGCTTCCTGAATTCGGAATTCTGTCAACTTCAAAGGCATGCAATTCTGCGTCACATTTCTCAGTTGAATATTCAATTACCACGAACCTGTTTTATACTGTCTTTATTATCTTTAAAACTTTCCAAAAAACCACTTATTGAACATGCCTTTTAAAAGGTCCATTTATTACTAAAAATTTGCAAAAATCCACATTTGGATTATGCCTTTTAAAAGGTCCACTCATTACTCAAAATTTGCAGAAAGGCCCATTCATTACAATAAGCCATAAAGCCACATAAGGAATATGCCTTTTAAATGGCCCCCTTATTCCTAAAAATGTACAAAAAAAAAGCCATTTATGGAATACGCCTTCTAAAAGAACAATTACGCTGCAGTCTTCCAAGCACTAACAGCCCTTACGTGACAGAGGGCAGAAAATAGGAAGTATTACCAAAATGAAGTCGTCTCTCTCACTCGCAAGGCATATCCAAGGGGACCCTCCTATTAATAGCAGTGATGTTGTCAGTCCATCCCCTGACCCATACCCTTCATTTCCCCCACCCCCAGGAAACCCCCTCCACTTTTTTCTCCTTCTTCTTCTTCTTTCTCTTTCTGCAGTAGCCCCTGCCAGAATCAGCTATCTGTAACCCCTCAATACGAGGGACCAAAAATAGACCTGACGAGTCAGTCTCAGGTTCACTTAATGGCCGAAGGTGACACAAACGTCGTCTCAGGGGCTAATTACATTTTTGTCCTCTATTTCTTTAATGGGTGGGGAGTGGGGTGGGGAGGGGGAGAAGGAGGGGAAGGGGGACTTCAGTGAATGGCAGGGTATTATTAATGTTAGGGTAACGCTGGTGTAGTCAGGAATGATGTTTATGGTGAATGTTTCTCTAATCATTGAGGATGATGTTCTGTACACGCACATTATATATATATATATATATATATATATATATATATATATATATATATATATATATATATATATATATATATGTATGTATGTATACAGTATATATAATTAGCAAAACCGATTATTACACAATGCAATGGAAAAGCAGTATTTAAATAATAATAATAATAATAATAATAATAATAATAATAATAATAATAATAATAATAATAATAATATACTGAAACAACAATAAACCCAATACCTAAGGGAAATTAAAAAGTACCAAACTCTCCCTTCATTTTCCTCCTCCTCCCCTCTTCCTCCTCCTCCTCCTCCTCCTCCTCCTCCTCTTCTTCTTCTTCTTCTTCTTCTTCTTCTTCTTCTTCTTCTTCTTCTTCTTCTCCACAGTAGCAGACTCATAGGAATTCATCCAGCGATCTCATTCTCACCGTGGAAACAACTTCGTATTTTTCCCCTGGGCCGCGGGAACTCCCCCCCCCTCCCCTTCCCCCTTCTCCTACGGGACCCAGAACACGTAGCTAATAAGGCCCTCCGTGGGCTGGGCAGGGAAACCGCCCACGGCCGCCGAATATGTCTTTCTAGGACCCCCGAAAACACATCGATTACACTGACGTATGAACCCGGTCACCTCTTCGTGCACCAAGGCGTGTTCTTACGTTCCCCTCTCGTTCGTGAGCGTAAATACTTTCGTCTGGTTATTAATTATTAAGTTTGTCCTTCACACACACACACATATACACACACACAGATACACACGTACACATACACACACAAACACACATTTTTATTTATTTTGATTATCAAGCCTGTTCTTCATACAAGCACCTAATTATTTTTTATTTCACGCAAAAGACTTTAAACCTTCTGACACCTCTCTCTCTCTCTCTCTCTCTCTCTCTCTCTCTCTCTCTCTCTCTCTCTCTCTCTCTCTCTACGTTTTTCCGGACTGTCCATTTTAATCTTAAGTTACTGTTGCACTGTGGTTTCCGGTAACTTGGAAATATTAAATGTTAATAAAACCATATATATATATATATAAATATCTATCCAGCAACCTTGCTGGCACTTATTACTCTCTCTCTCTCTCTCTCTCTCTCTCTCTCTCTCTAACTCTCTCTCTCTCTCTCTCTCTCTCTCTCTCTCTCTCTCTCTCTCTATATATATATATATATATATATATATATATATATATATATATATATATATATATATAATATTTTTTTATATATACGTGTGTGTGTATATATATATATATATATATATATATATATATATATATATAGAGAGAGAGAGAGAGAGAGAGAGAGAGAGAGAGAGAGAGAGAGAGACCCATCCCAATTCACGCCTTCACAAAACATACCAAATAGAAAAACAAAAAAAAAAGACAAAAAAATGTTGAAAACGACCCTAATTACAAATCGACCACATTACAACATTAGTGAGCCAGACTCTCCGTCTAATGGCAGCGGAACCCTTTTAAACACCTGTACCGTGAGTGATGAGTGACAGGTGTACACCTGTGAAATCACACTTGCTATTTCCCCCCATCCACCCCCATAACCCCCCCGCTGCCGCTCACCTGTCTGAAAGCGCACCTGCGCGGGCGCGACATCGCAGGTGAGCATGTCACCACGCTATACATGCTCTCTCGGCTTAATGAGAGAGAGAGAGAGAGAGAGAGAGAGAGAGAGAGAGAGAGAGAGAGAGAGAGAGAGAGAGAGGGGGCGGGGGCTGGGCAGGGAGGGAGGGGTGGGTGGGTTGTATACTATGACAAATAGGTAACTTGAAATTTGTAGTATTCGGTCAAAAGATTTCTTATGGGCACCGAGATTTTGTGTCGAGGTTTATCTATTTATTTATCTGTTTATTTTATTTGTTTATTATAATATTCATTTATTTGTTTATTTATCTGTTATAATGTTTCTTTGTTTATTTATTATAATATCTTTTTATTTATTTATTATATATTTATTTATTTATTTATTATATTTATTTATTTAATATATTTATTTATTATACCATTTATTTATCAGTTAATATTTATCAATTTTTTTTATTTTCTTATCTATGTATTTATTCATTTAAAGTTTTGTCTTTTTCAAATACAATAATAATAATAATAATAATAATAATAATAATAATAATAATAATAATAATAATAATAATAATAATAATAATAAAACGTTTACTGTTTACAGATTTTAACTCCATTCGACAGAGCTGGAATATTTACCCAATAATAATAATAATAATAATAATAATAATAATAATAATAATAATAATAATAATCTTCGGATCACTGGCCCGAAATGAACAACGGCTGAATGTTATTCATCTAATGACAGCAACGAAAGTCTTCAACTGTCAAAATGACACAATAATAATTATACATAATTCCAACGATACTGACATCAGTACTTCTCAATTAACAGTCACCAGTACATATGTGACGGTACCTCCCCATTGAATGTGACCTGATCATTACTTGCTCATTTAATGTGATCATTAATGGTCGTATGTGGTTATGTGCTTATGACGTCATACGACTTTCACATAGATTCATAAATCTTTTAGTGTTATTATTTCGAGAAGGAAAACATAACTGATGAAAGCAGGGTGACAGTTACCTAGAAAGCTCATCATACTGTGGGTCTCTTCTGTCAGAGAGAGAGAGAGAGAGAGAGAGAGAGAGAGAGAGAGAGAGAGAGAGAGAGAGAGAGAGAGAGAGAGAGAGATACTGTTGAACTCTTTTTGTATTGTTAATATGCTAAATTCTGAAAAAAATAACACTATTAAAATTGTTTAGATTTTCTGTAATTTCAACAAGGGTAAGAATGACGCGATTCCTAGAAGGAAATTTAACTTTTAATCTTTAAAATATATGTGCAGAATCAAAATAAGGAACGCAGTGACAGACAGACCGCTTGTTGAGTTTATGTACGAGTATTCAAGACACCAAGTAATGGTCCTTCAATGGGCGAGACCTCTTGTGTCATAAATGAGAGTCATCTTTATTCACCTCCGCAAGAAGCTATCATTGGTATGTCTGTTACAGTACAGCGCGATATTTCTTGATGCTTGCAAACAGTCCCCTTGTCTTGCTTGTGATATCGCAGCTATGCAAGCAGCAGGAAGGAACTTAACAATGGCTTGGACAAATTGAATCTGATCATTTACAGACTCATCTTATTGGAAAAACGAGAATCTCAAGGACGCGCCTTGGCGTTAGGCCTAGTGGCTATTATACTGCGCAGTCCTGGGCTCCCCCAATCGGGCATGACAACTCTTAACTTGTCATGGTATCTCTTGGCAATACATGCCCATGAATTGTTGTCTCACCTCTTGGGCATAACTTAGGAGTTCGTGCCCTACCTTCAAAGATAAAATAGTCTCAATGACATTTTCACAAGGGCACGACATCTCAAGTCAACGAACTGGACCACTTTTGTACCCAGTGAAATAGAGGGCAAAGGATTACAGGTGCCAAGATGTCACCTTGCAGAATGACTGTATAACCATCAAAAAAACAAGGGAGGTTGAATGTGCACAGATTTTTTCAGAACAAATGACAGGGTTCACCAAGTATTACTGCTGAAGATGTGCTAGCATGGCTGTCAAAATCTCTCTTCTGAACCAGTGACAACAAATAATAAAGCCTTTGGCGTGTGTCTGGATAAGATCTTTGGAGAACAGTAGTCTCCGTGAGTTAGATACCCATTCAGGTGGAACCACCTGCTTCAGGTGTAAGATAAATCAGCACAGCTTCTATTGTGGCAAATTTGGAATCCCCTCCCAGCCAACTAATGTTTCCATGAAGGTCAATTCTTCTACGTCTTGTCAAGCATTTTTCTGACAAAGGATCAGAAACCTTTTTCAGGGATTAAAACCAAGAATTCAGATTCCTGAAATTGTAGAATGGCATCTTCCTTCAAGGTCCAGAAGAATGCACATGCCTCACCCATCAAGGGACTTGTCATAATAACAGAAAAGGAGCCAGGCCTCAATCGCTGAAGTTTGGACTTCACAGTAAAGGAGCCAGGCCTCAGTCATTGAAGTTTGGACTTCACAGTAAAGGAACCATGCCTCAGTCATTGAAGTTTGGACTTCACAGTAAAGGAGCCAGGCCTCAATCGCTGAAATTTGGACTTCACAGTAAAGGAGCCATGCCTCAGTCATTGAAGTTTGGACTTCACAGTAAAGGAGACATGCCTCAGTCATTGAAATTTGGACTTCACAGTAAAGGAGCCATGCCTCAGTCATTGAAGTTTGGACTTCGCAGTAAAGGAGCCATGCCTCAGTCATTGAAGTTTGGACTTCGCAGTAAAGGAGACATGCCTCAGCCATTGAAGTTTGGACTTCACAGTAAAGGAGCCATGCCTCAGTCGTTGAAGTTTGGACTTCACAAAAAAGAAGCAATGCCTCAATCACTGAAGTTTGGACTTCACAAAAAAAGGAGCCATTCCTCAATCACTGAAGTTTGGACTTCAAAAAAAGAAGCAATGCCGCGGTCACTGAAGTTTGGACTTCACAAAAAAAGGAGCCATTCCTCAATCACTGAAGTTTGGACTTCAAAAAGAGAAGCAATGCCGCAGTCACTGAAGTTTGGACTTCACAAAAAAGAAGCAATGCCTCAGTCACTGAAGTTTGGACTTCACAAAAAAAGGAGCCATTCCTCAATCACTGAAGTTTGGACTTCAAAAAAGAAGCAATGCCGCGGTCACTGAAGTTTGGACTTCACAAAAAAGGAGCCATTCCTCAATCACTGAAGTTTGGACTTCAAAAAGAAGCAATGCCGCGGTCACTGAAGTTTGGACTTCACAAAAAAAGGAGCCATTCCTCAATCACTGAAGTTTGGACTTCAAAAAAAGAAGCAATGCCGCAGTCACTGAAGTTTGGACTTCACAAAAAAGAAGCAATGCCTCAATCACTGAAGTTTGGACTTCACAAAAGAAAGGAGCCATTCCTCAATCACTGAAGTTTGGACTTCAAAAAAAGAAGCAATGCCGCGGTCACTGAAGTTTGGACTTCACAAAAAAGAAGCAATGCCTCAGTCACTGAAGCCTGGACTTCACACAAAAAGGAGCCATTCCTCAATCACTGAAGTTGGGACTTCACAGAAAAAACAACAGCAAGAATCCTCTGGGAAAAAAAAACTACGAGAGAGAAAACCTCTGAGTGACACTTATCAGACCTTTTCACAACACCTTAGCTGTCACTGAATGAAGTGAATGAATGAAGTGAATGAAGTCAGAAGGAAAAGGAATGAGAGGTAGGTCAAAAGGTCACAGAGAGAGAGAGAGAGAGAGAGAGAGAGAGAGAGAGAGAGAGAGAGAGAGAGAGAGAGAGAGAGAGAGTCAGAAGAAAAAGGAATGAGAGGTAGGTCAAAAGGTCACACAGAGAGAGAGAGAGAGAAGAAAAAGGAATGAGAGGTAGGTCAAAAGGTCACAGAGAGAGAGAGAGAGAGAGAGAGAGAGAGAGAGAGAGAGAGAGAGAGAGATGTCTGCATAATTCAGAAGTTTACGTAGAGAATCTAGTAACGTGATCATGACAATCAGATCACTTGTAAAACTCCCATAATGCCATAAGAGAGAGAGAGAGAGAGAGAGAGAGAGAGAGAGAGAGAGAGAGAGAGAGAGAGAGAGAGAATGTAGCAGCAACGCGATCACATCAACCGGTCCATTTGATGAAACAAATACAGAATGATTAAGCGTACCAATCTATTTTCACGCATCGTACTCTTCCCTCCAAACACGGACACTTATTACTAACCTACAAATTTTTTATCCTGCAATTTATCAACGCATAATAATTACTCATTCCCCCTCCCCCCCGTTGCGAAACGAATGACGTAGGTGGGTCCTCCCACTCCCTCCCTCCCCCCCCACCTACGTGTTAAGTAGCCAGGTGGGATCTCACCTGTGTACATATTTTCCTTTTTCGACTGAAGTGTCATGTCACCCTAGGTTTTGGGTGACTAAGACGTGTACCTTGTATCATCATCATCATTATAATAATAATAATAATAATAATAATAATAATAATAATAATAATAATAATAATTATAATAATAATATTATTATTATTATTATTATTATTATTATTATTATTATTATTATTATTATTATTATTATAGTGAAGAAAAAGTCAGTCTTATATAGACAAAGTTCAAATGTGACTCGTCTTGTAATAATATTAATATTAATAATAATAATAATAATAATAATAATAATAATAATAATAATAATAATAATAATTATTATTATTATTATTATTATTATTATTATAACAACAACGTAAGCTATTTCATCACAACAACAATATCAGTTGTGATTTCATCACCAAACTCTCCAGCACATTACAACACTCTGATGGCTACAACCACCTCTACTAAGTACAACTGTCACAACCCGTGACTTTCTCGGCCAAATATGGCTACCCACTCACAAACAAAGCCTGCGCAAGGAAAGGTCACACAATATAAGCTTGAGTTGTCACGCACGCAGGGAAGGAAGGAAAAAGGCCCTCCCCCCCCCTCTCTGTAAAATGTCATTGTGATGATAAATCTTTCAGGAGATTGTAAGATGAATCAGTAGCGGGTTTGTGTGGCGGCTGATTGGTGTATTGACAACGTGAAGGCTGCTTGTTGTGGGGACGGGTGGGTTGTGACGAAGAGTGATTTGTAAATGAGGCCAAGTTGTCTCAGTCTAGAATTCAATAGTGATTTGTCATGCGTTCATGATACCAAATGAGGACAAGTTGTCTCAATCTAGAATTCAATCCTGGATGGGTTGTGATAAATAGTGATTTGCAATTCATTTATGATGCCGATTACAACAAAGCTGTCTAAATCTAGAATTCGAATATGTATGTGTGTGAGAGAGAGAGAGAGAGAGAGAGAGAGAGAGAGAGAGAGAGAGAGAGAGAGAGAGAGAGAGAACCAGGAAAAATATGACAGCAAAAGGAATGGAATCGATTATCAGCGATACACGAAAACAACGCAGATGTGAGAGAGAGAGAGAGAGAGAGAGAGAGAGAGAGAGAGAGAGAGAGAGAGAGAATTACACACAGCTTCCTCTCAAGCACCTGACGCCTCCCCCCCACCCCCCGGTCCTTGTTCCGGTGTGCCTCAGCTGTTGAGCAGAGAGCATCTCAGATTCTTTGCCAAAGAATGTGGCAACGGACCTCAATTACGGGGCTTGGGATTTTACCAGAGAGCTTTCTCTTCTCTCTCTCTCTCTCTCTCTCTCTCTCTCTCTCTCTCTCTCTCTCTCTCTCTCTCTCACATACACACATATATACATATATATACATATACTGTATATTATATATACTGTATATACATATACATATATATATACAATATGTATATATAATGTTCGAATTCTCTGGAATTCCTCCTGCTTCTGTGTTCCCTGCAACTTATAACCATCCATTCATTCCTCTTGCAAGTCTGGACAAGATGCAAGTGCTTGTGCTTTCCCCAAAGCACTGGCCTGTGTCAAAACAACACGACATATGAAGCTAAACCAATTCTAAGACGAAATAAAAAAAAAAAATTAATAAATCAAAATTCTATTCACGTTTCACACGCGTTCCGGATATAAGTGTGAGTCAGTGTACATCTGTGTTACAGGAACCAAAAAAAAAAAATACAGAAAAAAAATAACAGGAACAAAAGAAAATTACAAGGGAAAAAATAACAGTACCTAATAAAATATTAAAAAAATAACAAGAAAAAATTACAGGGAAAAACTACCAGTACCTAAAAAAATATTAGAAAAATAACAGGAATAAATTACAGGGGAAAAACTAACAGTACCTACTAAAATATTAGAAAAATAACAGGAATAAATTACAGCGGAAAAGTAACAGGAATAAAAAATTACGGGGAAAAATAACAGGAAATAAAAAATATGAAAAATAACAGGAACAAAAAAATTACAGTGGAAAAATAACGGGAACAAAAAATTACATGGAAAAATAACAGGAACTAAAAAAATTACAGAAAAAATAAAGGAAAAAAATTATAGGATAAATAACAGGAATAAAAAATTAAAGGAACTAAGAAAATATTACAGAAGAAATAACAGGAAAAAAATTACAGGGGAAAAATAACAGGGGAAAAATAACAGGGAAAAAGCAAAAAATAACAGGAACTAAAAAAAATATTTCAGAAAAAAAAATCCACTTTGGTATTCTCGAAATCAAGTGTTGTTTGATGTCACGCTATGCAGTGATTTTCTACAAAAAAAAAAAAAACTGTCTACGATTTTTTTGTGAACGTTAAAGTGATAACGGAAGTAAAGCGAATGACCGAATTGTTGAAAAAAAAAAAAATAAATAAATAAGAGAGATGGAAATGACGTCGACGACCTGTGATATTGTGACGCCAGTTGGATAATACTTATATTTATATATATATTCATTTATTTATTACTTATATATTTATAATATTTATATATATACAAAATTAGAATAAGATTTGTACTGTATAATATTTCATCAAAAACAACAAAATTATTCACAGCAAAAATGAAAGGTAAAAAAAAAAAAAAAAAATTATAATTATCAAGGAAATCGATCACTTAACAAAGTACAAAGTAAACAACGCTCACATGATTACCAGAGATGCTTCCTCGGTCACATTCTCAGCAGATATCTTACAAAAAAAAAAAAAAGTAAAAAATGCGCCGAAGAAATCGAGTTTTCTGTACAGCGCATCATCAACGCCACCGAAAACAGATCTATCATTCGGTGGTCTCGGTATAATGCTGTATGAGCCGCGGCCCATGTAACTCTCAGCCGGCCGTGGTGGCCTATGTTGCTGCGTTGCCAGACGCACGATTATGGCTAACTTTAACCTTATATGAAATAAAAACTAGTGAGGCTAGAAGGCTGCAATTTGGTATGTTTGATGACTGGAGGGTGGATGGTCAACATGCCAATTTGCAGCCCTCTAGCCTCGGTGGTTTTTAAGATCTGAGGGCGGACAGACAAAGCCGGCACAATAGTTTTCTTTTCAGAAAACTAAAAATGCTAAAAATAGCAAATGCTTCTTCATTGCAACTGTTAAAATTAATATAATGAAGCGTATATACGGTAGATACGCATATCACAGCGAGAAGAAAAACATATATATTCAATTAATGAAATTGGAAAATGCTTTTTCATTGTTATTGTTAAAATTAACATTATAATTCTAATGTCAATTTTAACAAAATTATGCATAAGTCAAAACTGAATATCAGAGCGAAGAGAAAAAATAAATTAAAAAAACTGGATTAAAATACGGCTGAAAATAATGTAACAATTTTTAACACTGTTAAATGTACAAGATATTCTGCACAATTGCGGATCATTTTTAACATTGTTAAATTTACAAGATATTATGTACATCTGCTGATGATTTTCAACATTGTTAAATGCGCAAGTGTAATTTCATTTTGCAAAACCTTTCGCCAACAGCTTTTTTTTTCTTCTCAACAATTTCCTTCATTGCGGAAGAGCATTTATTCTCTTCCGCAATGAAGAAAATTGATTTTAATCTATTTTATTTGTTTAAAATTACGTACAGCGTTCGATAAAGCTGTTAGGTAACAGCTTAACCTTTTTCTCATTCCTCTTACGTTGTCGATTAAGTAGTGAAAGGGATTTTATTGTATATATGTTCTTCGTTATTTCGCAAGATATAATTTTTTTTTTAATGTGGATGTATATATATAATGTATATACATAAATATATACATATATGTACATATATGTATATATATATATATATATATATATATATATATATATGATGAACATAAAATTAGGTATAATTTCCCTTCAATATACAAGTTCCATACACAAACTAAAGTAATACACACCCCTTCCCTTTCCCCTCCCCTTCCTCTACCCCCTCCCAAAAAAAAAAAAAAGGATAAAAAGGAGTGAAATTTGAAATAATCATATTTCTTCATGCGGGGTCTACGAACCTCTGTCTCTAAATACTTCATCTTTAACAAGACCTTGAACTTTGCCCGAGTCAGTCATTAAACATACGGTCTCTCTCTCTCTCTCTCTCTCTCTCTCTCTCTCTCTCTCTCTCTCTCTCTCTCTCTCTTCTTCTTCTTCTTCTTACATGCATACCTGTGTGATACCACAATCTTTTCGTACATGCCAGTGTCACCCGAGTTAAAAGTTAAAGTTCTCTCTCTCTCTCTCTCTCTCTCTCTCTCTCTCTCTCTCTCTCTCTCTCTCTCTCTCTCTCTCTCTCTCTCTCCACATGGAACATGCCCACCAAAGGAGCCACTGGACTTGAAATTCAAGCTTCTTTATGATGAAACTATATTTTACTTCCTCTAAGGTGTTCTCAAATGGCGTTACAAAGATTTAGGTCATAAATTTAATGCCAGGGGATTAGAAGCTTGCTATCATGTCCCTGATTTTCTTAAATAGTAAAAAAAAATATAAAAAAAAACAGCCAGGATTTTGCGGTGTCATTGACCAGTGATACTTAAGGACCCAACATTCCAAAGGTGTATGCATATATATACATATATATATGTATATATATACATATACACACACACACATATATATATATACACATACAAACACATATATATAAGAAAATAAACTATATGATAATAATATTTATTAACCAACATGATTTTAGACCCAGAAC
>NC_089785.1:22530206-22552706 GCF_040412425.1 Macrobrachium rosenbergii | reverse complement strand
AAAAATCTGAAATATATAAACGTTTTCCCTCACATGAAGTTTCTCAAGACTGCGTTGACCTTTTGGTTCGCGTCAAGTCTTTTTGGGATGAGGTTGCTACCCCTATGGCCTACTCCCGGTTGGCTGTGACTCACCACAGTCAACTGACTGCCAAGTACAATTTCACTGCTTAAGTCAACACAGACAAAATGGGATTAAGCAGAATGCGCTTATAGGACCCGATTCCTCTCGTTGGTCGAACGAGCGTCCCAACCATGACTGTGAGAACCTCTCTCTCTCTCTCTCTCTCTCTCTCTCTCTCTCTCTATACATATATATATATATATATATATATATATATATATATATATATATATATATATATATATATATATTTTTTTTTATATATACTGTATACATATATGTAAATATACATATACATATACTGTATATATACATATGTATAACGAAAACCTACAGACTACTACGTAGAACAGAAAGGGAAAATAACAAGAGAGAGGAAAAAGGCGAGAAATGGGAAGGGCCCAGCAAAAAAAAAAAAAAAAAAAAAAAAATAAAGCATGAAAAGGGGAGGGGGAGAGGTGGGAGAGGGGAGGGGGTGGGAGGTCTGTTAAGGGCATATTCGGCACCACTCCCCCTAGGAAGTCCGCGACGTGCTGGTTTAGGCCCTAACAGAATGACAATGAGGTTGGGGGAGGGGAAGAGGAGGAGGGGGAAGATGATGAGGGGAGAGGGAGGAGGAGGAGGAGGGGAGGAGATGGAAGAAGAAGAAGAAGAGGAGGAGGAGGAGGAGGAGGAGGAAGGGGAAGAGGAGGAGGAGGAAGAAGGGAAGGAGGAGATGGAAGAGGAGGAGGACGAGGAAAAAGGGGAAGAGGAGGAGGAGGAGGAGGAAGAAAGGAAGGAGATGGAAGAGGTGGAGGAGAAGGAGGAGGAGGGGAGGAGGAAGGAGGACGAGGAGGAGGAGGAGGAGGAGGAGTAGGAGGAGGAGGAGGAGGAGAAGGAGGAGGAGGAGGAGGAGGAGGAGGAGGAAGGAGGAGGAGGAGGAAGGAGGAGGAGGAGGAGGAAGAAGGGGAAGAGGAGGAGGAGGAGGAAGAAAGGAAGGACGAGATGGAGGAGGAGGAGGAGGAGGAAGGGGAAGAGGAGGAGGAGGAAGAAGAAGGGGAAGAGGAGATGGAAGAAGAGGAGGGCGCTGAAGAGGGGAGGAGGAGGAGGAGGAGGAGGAGGAGGAAGGGAGGGGGAGGAAAGGGGGAAGGGGATTAATGCGTCAAGTCTAGAGGGGCTTTATTGCATATTGGTGGGCGGAGGCGTTGGGCTCCAATGCCCAATGCATACAACTGGCCTCATTTGGGGACACACGCGCCCTTGGATTATGCTAGGGGAGGGAAGAGGCAGGGGAGGGAGGAGGGAGGATGGAGGGGAGGAAGGAGATTCGGGAACGGCGTCGAGGGCCACCAAGGCTTTGAGGTCAACCATTTTTTTTGGGGAAGGGTGGAAGAAACCTGGAGGCCTATGTTGGTCTTTCTCTGAGGGAAAATGATCAATATACAAATAAAGATTTCTCTAGCGGCCTTTGTGTTCCTTTTTCTGTCCTATATTTTTTTCGGGACACTAGACGAGACCTCTCTCTCTCTCTCTCTCTCTCTCTCTCTTTCTCTCTCTCTCTCTGCCAAATAATACCTCAATACACAAATTAAGATTCCACAACCCACTACCAAATCTAATTATTCGTCCAATATTGAACCGAAAAGAATCTCTCTCTCTCTCTCTCTCTCTCTCTCTCTCTCTCTCTCTCTCTCTCTCTCTCTCTCTCTCTCTCTCTCTCTCTGAGCTACACAAAAATCCTGCGATACGCTATCAAAAATCTCTCTTTCTCTGTCACTACCAAAATCATTCCCTGACACAAAAACAAGAATTTTATTTGTCTGTCTGTCTCTCTATCTCCTCCTCTCTCGCAAGGAAAAAATAATTGAAAAGGTGCATACATCTATTTATGAAGTCTAACGAGACATGGAGCTGGTGCCCTCATTCCTGCAGACTTCCAAGAGAAGAGGAATTAAAAAAAAAAATAATTGTATGGAAGAGAAGACAGGCGTTATCTGAGCTTTAAAATATTGACTGGATTCCCGTTCACATTCGAACACACCAAAATTGACAGATGAATTGAAGAACGATTTGAAAACGAGCGCAATCAAGTCGAAGGAAGAAGAAGAAGAAGAAGAAGAAGAAGAAGAAGAAGAAGAAGAAGAAGAAGAAGAAGAAGAAGAAGAAGAAGAAGAAATGCAGATATCTCCCGAAACCTAACCACGAGTTGTCAGTTCTGCCCTAAAATGGGAGACTGCAGTATTTGCAAAAATACAAAGCTGAGAAAAGTGGTAGATATTCCCTTGCCTTACTACTGATTTTGCAGATACTGCAAATGGGACCCCCTAAATACTCGTGGAAAGCATCGAAGAATCATTCTGAAACTGCAGTAACCTGTGTATTAGTGTTTCACAAGCCCAATAGGTGGCATATCTCAGTTTCGAAAATTTTTGCAGATACTTCAGTCTTCCATTTTAGGGCAGAATTGCTTTCTCAGTCGCATCCTGAAAATATTCACGACCTCAAATCTGGCATCTGGTTTTGAGGTTACAGCAGGTCAAATAATGACAATTTAACTGTACCTTGAATATAAGAGTAACAAATATCTAAAACTAGGTAACGTGAAAATCTATCTAAGAAATGACAGGTGGGTCTGAAAGACTGTATCACTATATATATATATATATATATATATATATATATATATATATATATATATATATATATATATATATATATATATATATATATTTCCCTCACTGCAAATGACCTCAGTATTACAAACGAAAAAATAATAGACTTTTAAGACTTCAGTTTATGCCCAAAATAGATGAATAATAATAATAATAATAATAATAATAATAATAATAATAATAATAATAATAATAATTCAAAAGCACAGCTCACTAAAAATACTCCAAGCTTAAAATTTCCCTCATCCCAAACACCCCTCCCCCTCACGGAATCGAAGACCGCGTCGCCAATACGTAATTCCCCCTTCCCCTTTCCTTCCCCCTCCCCTCCCACCCCCTCCCACATCCAGCATCTATTCACACACACAACAAAGCCATTATTAGCCCGAGCAATTGAACAGGAGAGAAAATACCTGGCTGACAGCAGCTCAAAGGGGTGACCTTGACATTAAAGAGAACAGGTAATACACACACAGGTATATAGAGAGAGTTGGTCATTAACCCCAGGTGTGACGACGTATTGTTGCAGTGCCCCACAGGATGAAGAAATAATACAAAAAAATATATTCATTTTTTACACGCAGAGGGCTTTGTTCATTAGCGGCAGGTCGAGAGGGCGTTTGCGCGAGCGCAAGCAAGCAGGTACACGGAAACGCTGCTGGTTAGTTGGTTAGGGAATTGTCACCGAGGCTACGGGGTACAGTGGTGGAACTGTATTCCTGTATCGAGGGAGTGGTGACGTTACAGAAGGGTTTGAAGTCATTTCTTAATTATGTCTTCTGGGTAATTACAGAACTCCGTAAAGGGAATTTGTTCTCGAGAGAAGTGAAGTAATTTCTTAATTATATCTTCTCTTAAATTAACAATTTTTTTGGGACACGTCTTCCACTGTAAACCTTGAATCTACACTGGATGAGAAATGGAGAATTTCCTCCACCCCAGCCGGGATTCGAACCTGTGATGACGAACCTCACGACAGCAGCTAGTATAGAAGATAGTTTCTGAATGAGAAACTGCCCTCTATAAATAAATAAATAAATAAATAAATATTAGAAATCCATATTTTTATATATTTATTCTTTCTTATAGACTCAAGGACATATAGGCTGGACCTCAGCCTGTGAATTGAATATAGAACTGAATATAGAATTTAGGCCAAAGGCCAAGCACTGGGACCTATGAGGTCATTCAGCGCTGAAACGGAAATTGACAGTAAAAGGTTTGAAAGGTGTAACAGTAGGAAAACCTCAAAGCGGTTGCACTATGAATCAATTGTTAGGAGAGGGTTGAGGAAAGTAAGATGGAAGAAAGAGAATATGAAAGGAGGTACAGTAAAAAGGTCCGAAAGGCTCCTCAGCCCCTCGATTTTCTGTCCGGCCAAAAATGATCTCAAAAACTAATGGATGGATTTCGATGAAATTTTACAGAAAGGTCGGTTACAGCCTCAGGAAGAGATGACGAGATTTTGAAATGAATCTACGCTGTATGAGTTGAGAAATCAGTTAAATATGCAACAGTCATGCAATTAGCAAGGCGGACTTTTCAACACTGCAAAGTATCTATTCCCGAAGCCAAATTATTCTCATAGAGACTGATATCTGTTTTAAACAAATTCCTACACCTATTCATCATCAAAACCTATTAATTTTGTCGATAAAAAGAAAATCTGATCCTTGTAAAAGGGAATAAAAAGAGATAAACCAATAAAAGAGAAGAAGCAATAACGACGACAGGAAACACTCAAGAAGGCGGAACTAGAAGCACGCGTTGGACCGCGGCCAGGATCGCTTACTACCTACGACAAAGTGATCAACCTGGCCCAGGTAAAACACATGACACTGAAACTCCATCCGGTATAATACCTGTCGGATTAAGCGTTTTCTGATGTCACAGGGGGGTCTCGCACTATTCCCCCCGGCCCCCGGGGGCTCAGGTTTTTTTTTAGAAGGTCTTACGCACAGGGGGAGAATTCCTGTGCATTAGTGCTTGGAGAAAATTTGGCCTTTCAGTTACTTTGAGAGGAAATTTGGCCTTTTCAGTTACTTGAGAGGAAATTTGGCCTTGCAGTTACTTGAGAGGAAATTTGGTCTTTTCAGTTACTTGAGAGGAAATTTGGCCTTTCAGTTACTTGAGAGGAAATTTGGCCTTTCAGTTACTTGAGAGGAAATTTGGCCTTTCAGTTACTTTGAGAGGAAATTTGGCCTTGCAGTTACTTGAGAGGAAATTTGGCCTTGCAGTTACTTGAGAAGAAATTTGTCCTCTGAGAGGATATTTGTCCTTCCAATAACTTGAGAGGAAATTTGTCCTTCCAGTTACAAAAAATAACTGAGCCGTTTCAAAGTACAGGTACACTTGTAGAATCTAGAATGAAGAGTTTTGCGTATTCAGAATTAACCGTCAAATGGACTTCGGTATAAACCCGCATAAAAATTGAAAGCTGACTGTATCATGTTTACATATGAACGTTTCTGGAAATGTGAAAAATGATCATGTTAAAGAAAATGTTAAAAGTTGATGTTTTTGAGGTGTAAAGTCCAGGTGTACAACAGATGAAGAACTGTTCTATTCCATGAAGTGTAACATAGGAATATTTTCAATTAACAACTAACTACTGATTGAGCAAATTCTTTCTAAGCCCCCAAACTAATTATGTTGGAATTTATTCTCATTTCTTAAGCTATTTTTTTTTTTTTTTTTTTGCTTTTCCTAATATCCGCCTTATAGTTCTCAATCCCTTTCTTCATGTCCTGAGTCCTTGTTACCTGCCTACCCACCCAACCAAGCCCTCCTTACTGGAAACAGTATTGCACACTACATTATATACCTCCAACTTTATTTAGGCCTGCGTTCAATAAAAAAAAATTCATTAACACACATTACAGCCTTGTTAAGTAACTCTGTAATGCCATTGGCAATAACAGTAACAATTACAGTAAGATAACAGCCACGCGAAGAGACAATTACCAGGAATATTTAAAAGGTTGTAACAAATGTTTTTACAACCGCAATTCTAGTTCACGCAAGGGCTGATTGCATAATAAAAGCGTTGCAGGCCTGTTGGCAACACTGACTCTCACAAGCAGTATTAGATCTTATTTTTAACAGGAAGAAGAAAAATGAACTCATTCTGAATTTAACTTATAAACATGTCTGGTAGATTATACTTAGTGGTCACTATAGTTTGTTTGTTTGTCAATTCATATTTCTCAAGAAATAACTCACTGACATCCACTAAATATCTGGTTGGGTTACCTGTAGATTAATTAAGTGTTCCATGTAATTTGGTGACAATTGAATATTATTACAAATCCAGGTTTTTAAAAATGTAACTCATTGCAAAATTGAGATTCAAAATGTACGCGCAAGCACCGTAGATTTGTCAATACCTGTGCCAAGTTTAGTTTCGTTGTTGTCAATGAATTTTTAAAATCTGCGTACCTGTGTCACAGATAAATTAACCAAAAATTTATCAATAATTCGGCTAACGGAGTCACACATCGTGTAAATTCAAAGAACAAACTAGATTTGGCGTCTGTTCGATGATAATATTACCTCAAAAAGCTGTAACTTAAGACTCCACTTCAATCAGGTCTTGTAATGGGGTCGAGGTAAATAAAACGCCTGGATTTTGTGATAAATCCGAATCTGTTTAAGGTACTGTAATCTGGAAGGTGATTATAGAAGGTAAGACATACCTGGATTTTGTGATAAATCAGGATCTGTTACCATTGCCCTGTTCTTGATATTGCAAAGTTTCTGAGACCGTTCAGTAGAGTTAATAAAAAAAAAATTACAGTTACTACTGTCAATCTCTCTTATTGATCCGAACTTCATACATTTGAAATCTACAAACCGACGACGCATATTCACTGACATATCTAACGTTTGCCTTCACAAGCGCGGTTCAACAAGCGCTGTCTGGCCTGACCTGTAAAATTTCGGGGAAATCCCAACTGATAACCGGATTAGTTGTACTGAAATGAGCTTATATGTTTTTGATGGGATTTATTGCATTTCGGGTAAGCCGGCGTCTTAGTTTTATTATTCTTCACTGCTTTGGTGATGCTTAAATTAAATTTAATAATTAAATTCTTTCATGGCGTTCTTCCTTAAAGAGCGTGGCTCCAGAATGCATAAGTTCTAATATATATATATATATATATATATATATATATATATATATATATATATATATATATATATATATATATATATATATGTATGTAGGTATTAATGAAAGAGTACTGGCTTAATTTCTTAATTAAAAAAATAATCTTCTTAAACTTAACTGGCAACTGACAAATGCAAAATATTTTGTTTCAGTCAAATTTCACGAAAATTCCAATCAAATTTCAAGAAGCTTTCGATCAAATTTCATGAAACCTTTAGCCAAATTTCACGAAAATTTCAGGGAAATTTCACGAAAATTTCAGGGAAATTTCACGAAACTCTCTATCAAATTTCACGAAACTCAATCAAATTTCACGAAACTTCCAACGAAATTTAGCGCAACTATCCATAAAATTTCACGAAACTCAAACAAATTTCATGAAACTCCATCAGATTTCACGAAATTTTCAGCCAAATTTCACGAAGCTTTCAATCAAATTTCATGAAACTTTTGGCCATATTTCACGAAACTCTCAATCAAATTTCAAGAAAAATTTAATCAAATTTCACGAAACTTTCAATAGACTTCCAAGAAAATTTTTAAGACTGCCAATCGTGCGAATCTTCCAAGTCTAAGCAGGTCATTACAATGACAGACTTTATTCCGGTTCGCGAAGGTAAAAATAGAATGATGACTCACTCAAGAATGAATGAATAATTTTTATGAATAAGGACAAATAAACCATACGCATGCCAACCTAATTAAGTAATAAAAGTTAATTATAAGTGCTTTGTGAAAACAAATCAATTGTGACACTCCCCATAGCTAGTCATACTTATAAGAATTCATTACTTTCTCTCATTATAGAGATTACCTTTTTTTTCTCTCATAAGTTATTCATCCCCTTCTCTCAATGTAAAGAGTTATCTCCTTAACTTCTCTCATTGCGGGGAATGTCATCTCTCTCATTAGAGAGATTATCTTTTTTCTCTCTCATAAGTTATCCATCCCATTCTCTCAATGTGAGGTGTTATCTCACGCCTTCTCTCATTGTGGGGAATGTTATCTCTCTCTCAATAGAGAGACTCCTATCTCTCCGTCTTGTTATCATAGTGTTATCTCTCTCATCACAGTGTTATCTCTATCTCTCATTGTAGCGTTATCTCTCTCGTTCTCTCATTACAAAAGGTGTTATCTGGATATTTTTTTTTAAATATTACTGTATCGTATAAAATACAAACATTCAACTGAAACTTTCTATAAAATATTTTTAAATGTTGAAAAGCGTATAAAAAAAATATCTGCTTGACATTTCTTTAAATGTCACTTAATTGTATGAGACAAAAATATTAAAATAAAGTGAACTTGAATTATATTGAACTTACCTAGGAATTCTTAAAACAAATACTCTTCAATGCTCAAAATCGTACAGAAATATTTCCCGACCTGTCTAGATCTTTATACATTCTGCACAGTACGTGAACTTAACACGTACTGAAACACCTGTAATGAACATGTGTTGCATTTTATACACGATGCTCTAGATTTCTAGATTAGCTAGAGGTTATTGTACAGGCACAAATGTTTTTCTGTGTTTCTGCGTTATCTTGTTTGGCAAGATAAATAAATAAAAATAAAAGATATATGTATGGATGTATGTGTGTATATATATATATATATATACATATATGACTTTTTATCACATCACCGTGATTCATATACAATCAGTAAGCTACAACCGTCCTTTAATATCCAATTCGCTCTACCTCGGAAATAATATATCTCCATATATGTTACCGAAGGGGAATTTTTTAGTTGATAATAAGTTCGTCGTCCCGTGGGCTCGAACCAGCGAAGGACAAGAACTCAGGACTACGGTGGACGCATTTAACCCACGCGGCCAGCAACTAAAAAATTCCCCTTCGGTAACATATATGAAAATATATTATTTCCGAGGTAGAGCGAATTGGATATTAAAGGACGTTTGTAGCTTACTGATTATATACATATATGTATATAAGTATATATATATATATATATATATATATATATATATATATATACACATATATATATGTGTGTATTTATGAATGACTACATACAATTAAGGATGAAAGATTATTAATAATTTTTCCTACTCAAAAATCAAGAAATGCATAAATCTAAATTCTTAAGAAAGTAACACTACCTATTGTATTGCTTTAGAATTCTCCACATCCTTCCGTGTTCCTAAGAAAAAAAATGGACACTCTTTATTGCTTGTAAATGTACATATGTGAGTGTGTACTTAATTCGGTAAGTCACATGTCGGCAACATACTGCATACATATCACATACAAGTTGAAAACATGCCAACAACGGTAAATGAAGAATGAATCTATGGCTAACGTGTTTGTGATGTGTGTGTGATAAGTTTACAACATGTGTTGATGACATGCTCTATTGCAGTGAGGAAGCTTCCTGTTGTATACACTCAGGGTGTGTCCAACTTATCGCCGACATGTCACTAACATGTTGGATACAAGTCAACGATTTGTTGGAAGTTCTAGTCAGTGCTACCAGCAGTTTGTTCTACACATAATGTTACCAGCTTGTTGTCAACAGGTTTGTGATAAATGCACAATAAGTTGCCGACATGTTGCCAACATGTGTTCATGACACGTTTTACTATAGCGTGGACACAACCTTACACACAATAATGAGATACTTGTTTAGCAACGAGAGGGGCTCAGGCTCGAATCCCGGGCAAGGCGGAATAAATCCAATAGTATTTGGTTGAATCTCAATGTACCTCGGTTGGCTAAGGAAATGAATTATGAACCTGGTAGACAGCTGAATGTGGTGGATCGCAACCAGAGCAGGGGAAAAGTACATACATACACACACACACACACACACACACACACACACACACATATATATATATATATATATATATATATATATATATATATATATATATATATATATATATAACAACTGAGGTATTTCAGACTAGTTGCCTCAACCATTTTACCCTTCCCCAGAGAGAGAGAGAGAGAGAGAGAGAGAGAGAGAGAGAGAGAGAGAGAGAGAGAGAGAGAGATAAAATCTCGACCTGACAGCACACATGTGCTGCTTGTTACAAATGTACAGCATATACTTCCTGGTAATCAAATGTGGGTGGCTATAATACATATATACACACAAATATATATATGAATATATGTACGTGTGTATGTGGATATGTATACATATGTATAATATACAGGAATAAATACATACGTGTTTATCCATTGTATCCATCCAAACACGTCATATCATTTACTCCAATAGAAGACGCATCAAAAATATTTGACTCCCTCCCCCTCCCCCTACCCCACGGGGGCTAAGAGCGCACGTGCGTAACTGCGCAGCGAATGAATCGTGACTCATCTGTTGAGTAACACTTATATACACATACGGCGTACCTACGCACACGCTGCGTGGGCGCACGCACGCAAATCACGCACGCGAGCGGAAGAAAGCTGACGCTGGTTGGCCTAGTTTGCCGATCGATGAGATGAGAATTCTTCGGTGGAAATAATTTTCTATTCAATATAAAAATAATATAAATATAAGTAAGTATGATTTTATATATGTATAAAAGGTAACCAGGATTAACAAATAACTCGTATTAATGCGAGAGGAAGTACGACATTACAACGCAAAGGAGAAAAACGCAAAAAAAGGGAACAAAAAAATAAAAGGTTAAAAAATAGCGACACTCAGACGTTGGAGGAGGAAGTCACCGCTCGGGAGACGGGGAGTGGGGTGATCTAACGGCTGGGAGGAAGGGGAGGGGAGAAAGAATGGGGTGGGGGTAAGCAAGCTAGAGAAAATAACGGTGAGGAAAGGAAGACGTGGTGGAGAGAGAGAGAGAGAGAGAGAGAGAGAGAGAGAGAGAGAGAGAGAGAGATAAACATCCGATGAACGCGGGAAGCCACTGGCGCGCTTTTCTGGCGGGAGACGAACCACGTGGGTCTAACGTTCTTTTACTCTCTCGTACAGACTCCTGTAGTTTTGTAGTTCCTGTAACGGCGTTACAAAAACAGGTTTTCCCCGAGACTCCCTTCGTTTGTATTATGATGTCGTAGACGTTTTTTTTATTTTATACTGGAGTGTCTCTAGCGTTACAACGGCGGGGTTACATTTCTGTATTACATGAAGGGATAAATACGTCACTCTATTTAGTACAACTGTAGTTTGTATTATTGTAGTTTCTGTACCTTCAATACAACAGAGTTTTTTTTTTTGTATTTTCTTTTCACTGGCATTGTATTTACTACGAGAACTGTAACTGATTTGTCGTAGTTCTGTACCGTCAATACAACAGAGTTTTCTCTGTATTTTTCCAACAGCTTAGACTAATGATTTTACATTACAATCTTCGTTACAGCAGCTGAAATACATCGCTGTATTCAACCACAAAACCAAAGGCAATCTTGTAAATGACAACGTGTTATATCTGATTGATTGTTCGGTCTAAATCTAACGCCGGAAATATTAGTTTTCCTGTATACCAACACCTGATGCGTCTAGCAGACTGACTGATTTATATTCGTACACTGAGAAAATTCCTTATGTAATACATTAATTGCAGGTATATAATTAAGCTTGCGTCATTAGATACTGCTTTGGGAGTCATTAATACATTGCTGTATTTTCCAAGTGAGGGTAAATTGCTATTTTATTTGACAATGATTTTATTTGACACTGATTTACAACATACATTGCATACCTCATTCATATTAACAGGCTTCATAACCAAATATTTCCTTACTTCGAAAAACAAACTTTATATTAATTACTTTTCTTGAATGACCATTAATTACAGTACGCTAATCTGTATATAAGTAATTATTAGCAAAATTACGCTTTTATTTAAGCGCAATTCATTTGCAAATGCTTTCGTTGTTCGCTGGCGTGAGTCAAGTTTCTCCTCTTATTTATTATTGCGTTATTTATCAAGTTTTTCTTTGTTATTTATTATCTATTTCCTAATAATAATAATAATAATAATAATAATAATAATAATAATAATAATAATAATAATAATAATAATAATAATATTTTTTCCTCTGTAAACAGAATTGGGTCGTCCGTCGGGAACTCATTATATTGTGTGTATATGAATTTACTTAATTTGTACAACTGTACTTCGCTAGATACTGATTGATTGGTTTATGGTGACTACAACTGGCGTTACAATGTCTAGGTTAATTGCTAGATACTTAAATTATTATTATTATTATTATTATTAACGTTCTTTTAAGCTTTGTATATGTTTATGACGTCACAGCGAGACGACTGAGTATTACGGGACTGGAGGAAGGGGGGAGGGGGGTACACAATACACACTCCCTCCACATCAGGCTTCCACCTCCCTCCCCCCACCACCTCCCACTATTCATCTCAAACATCCACTACCTCCCCCTAAAAAGAGAGGAAAGGGGGGGGGGGAGGGGAGGAGAGGAACCTTCCCAGCCTGCTTTTCGAAGCGAGACGTTCACACAGACACAGACACGCCTGTCTGCGTGTCCTTATGAAGTGCTCCATTGACCAACATCAGTCTGTGTGTCTGTCTGTCTAAGCCACGCCCACTGCGTGACCTTTCTCTTCCCTCCCCTATTGACTTCCGGTAGAATTTCGTTACTTTTATGTTGCTTTTTTTTTCGTTCGTTGTTTTTCTTTTGTTCATGGGCCTAGTTTTTTTTTTTTGGGGGGGTGAGGTGGGTTAGGTCTAACTCAACCTTCTTTTATCTAAATGTAGTAGCGATTTCGTTCAACCTTGGCGGAGGTTTGTGGTCTCCAAGGGCTCAATGTTGTTGATTTGAATACGTAAATTTTTTTATTTTTTTATTTCCATTCTACTCAATTTTCTTCTTCATCTCGTCTGTTTATTTCAGTAATTTTTGTTACGTTCTGAATATTTTTTCTATACTAATTTTCTAGACCAAATTTAGTTTTTTTAATTACTCTTTCTCTATATTTTGTTTAACTTTTTTCGTCGAAGCATTTTCAATTTTTTTTTTACTTACCTTTTAACGTCCAAACATTCATGTGGAACAAGGTGGATACGACATAGCAAGAATTTATAAAAAGAACGAAGATTTAAAGAAGAAAAAGATGAATTAATATATAAACAAAATTGAGAAAAACAATGCAGATTTATGACATAATATTGAACATGTCTTCAGCCACGCCAAGTTTCCTGATCTAACCTACTATAGAGGGCATTATAGCCCTAATCTGAGCACATTCTAGACATAACCCAAACCCAGCATACTAGACAAAACCCAAAAACCTAGGCCAAACCTAAATGTAACATTCTAGACATAACCCAACATTCTAGACCAAACCCAAACCCGACCTTCTCGACCTAACTCAACATCCTAGATCAAACCAAATGTTCAAGAGCCAAACCCAACATTATAGACAAAAAACAAACATTATAGATCAAATCCAAACCCAACATTCTAGGCCAAAAACAAACCCAACGTTCTAGACGAACCCAACAACCTAGACCGAACTTAACGACCTAGACCTAACCCAACAAGACCAAACCAAAACCTAACATTCTAGACCAAACCCATCATTCTGGACCAAACCAAAACCCAGCACTCTAGCCCAAACCCAACGTTCAAGAGCCATACCCAAACCCAACGTTAGAGAGAGAGAGAGAGAGAGAGGAAAAAAAACAAATATAGACCAAATCCAAACCCAAAACATTCTAGACCAGACACAAACCCAACGTTCTAGACCGAACCCACCATTCTCTAGACCTAACCCAACGTTCTAGACCGAACCCAACATTCTCTAGACCTAACCCACCATTCTCTAGACCTAACCCAACGTTCTCTAGACCGAACCCAACATTCTCTAGACCTAACCCAACGTTCTAGACAGAACCCAACATTCTCTAGACCGAACCCAACATTCCTAGACCTAATCCAACGTTCTAGACCTAACACAACATTCTCTAGACCTAATCCAACGTTCTAGACCGAACCCAACATTCTCTAGACCTAATCCAACGTTCTAGACCTAACCTAACATTCTCTACACCGAACCCAACATTCTCTAGACCTAACTTCAACGCCGGAAAGGATAGTTTTAAACAGAGTAGCCAGCAATGAGTGGCGGAATGGCGCGGGAGTACATATATGAAACGTGACGCAATTCCACAATTCCACCGCAACCCGCTTCTCCCTCTCACCTTCCTTCCTTCCTCCCTCCCTCCCCCCTCTTCTCACCTTCCCTCCATCTTCCTTCCTCCTTCCTCCTGTCGGCGGTGACTCACCGCACGCCGTCACACGACGCAGCAGCGTATATAAATGCCACCACCGTCGTATGACGGGGGCGGGGGAGGGGGAGGGGGCGCCCACATTGCTGTGACTTCGAGGGGAACGAAATTCCCACGGTAGACCTTCATTTATTCTCTCTCTCTCTCTCTCTCTCTCTCTCTCTCTCTCTCTCTCTCTCTCTCTCTCTCTCACACAGTTTTCCTCGTTAGATGCAGAGGAAGTTCTCTCTCTCTCTCTCTCTCTGTTTTTCTCGTTAGTGGCAGATGAAGTTCTCTCTCTCTCTCTCTCTCTCTCTCTCTCTCTCTCACACACACACAGTTTTCCGCGTTAGATGCAGAGGAAGTTCTCTCTCTCTCTCTGTTTTTCTCGTTAGTGGCAGATGAAGTTGTCTGGGTCTCTCTCTCTCTCTCTCTCTCTCTCTCTCCCTCTCTCTCTCACAGTTTTCCGCGTTAGATGCAGATGAGTTTGTCTCTCTCTCTCTCTCTCTCTCTCTCTCTCTCTCTCTCTCTCTCTCTCAGAGTTTTCCGCTTAGATGCAGATGAAGTTGTCTGGGTCTCTCTCTCTCTCTCTCTCTCTCTCTCTCTCTCTCTCTCTCTCTCAAAACACACGCTTCCCAGGATAATCCGCCGTAAAAAAAAAAAATGGTGACAGTATGACATAGCATTGAAGGTAGTGGGGAAATATCGAGTAAAAATATACATATAAAAAGATATAAAAAAGTGATATGTTATTTCTCAGTAAAACTACAGTTTTTTAATACTATAAACAGTTTTAAATATTATTAATATTACATGGGAGCTTGACATACTTGTTGGTAAATGAACGTGACTTCTTTTCAAAAGAAGTAGCGTGACTCGTTTTAGTTAAGATGGGGCAATAATATTCCTACCGAGAGTCGTATTGGACTAGTGTGATACTTGTTCGGTTTGACAGGACGTGTATGAAGGAATATTGGATTGTTGTGAAGAGAGATACTGTTCAAAATATATTAAATTCTAATAATAATAATAATAATAATAATAATAATAATAATAATAATAATAATAATACTTAGAAAAATCTCCGAAAATGCAGTTTTAAATATATTATATATATATATATATATATATATATATATATATATATATATATATATATATATATATATATATATATATATGCAGAGAGAGAGAGAGAGAGAGAGACCCGAACAACTTCATCTGCATCTAATGAGGAAAACTGAGAGAGAGAGAGAGAGAGAGAGAGAGAGAGAGAGTCACGTCCCGAGGTAAGCCATAAAACCCGAACGTGCCGTGTTGAGCCGAACGTGAGATTCACGAATAATCTGCTGCGGCTGGTTAAGGGCGTCTGCGTTGCGCGAGCGCAAGCAAGCGCGCGTATGTACGTACACACACGCACATACACACACGCACAAACACACACACACACACACGCACTCGCCATTCCAGTCGTCCTCAGAAATCGTACTTAATGACGCGGCTTTATTTTTTTTATTTCTTTGTTTTTCTCTTCAATGTTATTATTATTATTATTATTATTATTAGCTTTCCTAAGACGTAAAGTTTATTACAAAGAGAGGAATAAGTAATAAGGAATGAGTAATTTGCAAATAAGACTAAATTAGGTGACAGAAATAACATTCATTTTAATGGAAAGCTTTTGAATTACAGATAGGTGTAATGCATATATATATATATATGCATATCTGTATATATACATATATATACATACATATATACACAAACATACACACACACACACACACACACACACATATATATATATATATATATATATATATATATATATATATATATATATATATATATATGGGTGTGTATGTGTTTGTGTTACACAAATTGCTGAGAGCATAATTACCAATTCAACAAAAACATACACACACACACATACACAGATAAAAAGCCCCATGTAATTACACACTTGGAAAGTTAGTTATCGCCTTCCAAATGATTAGCAAATTATCACTGACGTTCTGCACGGACTATTTCAGCAACAAAAAATTATTATTCAGGAGAAAAGGAAATGTAAAACGAAGCCTTATTTGTCGAAGAAAATCCTTGATGAGAGAAATTACTGATTTGAGAACGTTTGAAAGATTAGGCCTGAATTTCCCAACCATGAATCAGATTCCAAGTGATATTTGATTCCTGCGTTATACAAGTTTGGATTTTTGTACTGAATTGACGTTATTGCAAAAGAATGAGTATATGGAGATATGTATATATATGTATATATAGTATACATATATTATGTATATATATATATATTGTATACATATAGTTATGTACATATATTTACATATAGATAAATAAATATTATACATATATATGTATATATACACACACATAAAATCACACAACCTTCAAACGCAGATGCAAGACTTATATAAAAATACACACACACACACACATGCATGCATGCATGCATGCAAGCATGCACGCCCAACGCCTCACGAACAAACACATATAGGTCAGAAACTGCGTCACACTGAGTATATATATATAATAAATCCGTCTTATACACCAACACGTCGAACTATTTTCGAACGGCGACCTAACAATGTATATTTCCGTCCTCGTGTTTTTCAAAAAAAAAAAAAAAGACAATAAAAATAATTCGATGAAAGTTTATTTTTTAAATATAGACGATCGTTGGTATATGGATGTTGTTTTTGGAAAAAGAAGAAGTTGAAAAAATAAATTACGAAAAATGGTCGGTTACAACATCACCTCGTGGGCAGGGATGGAGATAGGATGTGGGTTTGGTAATGGGATGGAGGAGGAGGAGGAGGAAGAGAAAGGATAATAGGCAATAGGAGGAGGGAAGAAGTGAGAGAAAGAGAGAAAGGAGGAAGGAGACAGGCCCAGCCATCCGTATAAGAGGAAACTTGTATTATGCTATGACGCAATAAAGAGAGAGAGAGAGAGAGAGAGAGAGAGAGAGAGAGAGAGAGAGAGAGAGAGAGAGAGAGAGAGAGAGACTCCCTCTCCACGTGAATAGGGGAATGAAACAGGGGCAAGGAGGGAGAGTGGGGTGGGGGGGCAGACATTAGGAAATTCGGGGGTTGCTCTGAGAGTATTTGTGGGCCAACGAGGTTACATCAGACGATCAGCGGATGTGGGAAGTGAGAGAAGAAGAAGAAGAAGAAGAAGAAGAAGAAGAAGAAGAAGAAGAAGAAGAAGAAGAAGAAGAGGGAGGTAACGGGGATAATGATAAAGGGAAAATGAATGTAAGGACGACCTTTTTTTTCTTTATTTTTTTTTTTTACTTTGTTTCATTCATTTTTTCTTTTTTTTGGAGGGGTTGGGGGTGGGGGGAAGTGGATGGGATATTTTCCAAATATGATGATAAAAAGATCTGGGAGAGAGAGAGAGAGAGAGAGAGAGAGAGAGAGAGAGAGAGAGAGAGAGAGAGAGAGAGAGAGAGAGAGTCTAATTTGTGTATGTCTGTTCGTGTGTATATTATATATATACATATATATTTGTGTGTATATGTATATATTTATACACACACACACACACACACACATATATATATATATATATATATATATATATATATACATATATGTGTGCGTGTGTGTGTGCGTTGGTTACATTACGTAACAACATCTAAATACATTTTTAAATCGACTTTACTCAAATAGGTTTAGATCTTTATTTAACTATAATTATTTTCATCCTACAAGTTTCTAAACACTGATTTTAAAGATGAAGTTAGACTCACCAAAACGTGAATCCCGGCCTAAGAAACCTAATATAACTTGCTGACTTTTCATTACTGGTTACCTATCCAAGCAGGAACCTGAACCGACAAAATTTAATTTGACAAGGTTTCATATAAATTATTTACGTTATATAGTTGTTAGCAATTGAGTATAATTTCCTTTATTATATATATATATATATATATATATATATATATATATATATATATATATATATATATCTCAAAGCTGTCGACAGGTACTGCCGACCAAAAGTACAGTGATTAAATCTAATTCTTAATTTGGGTAATAAATGATTTCTCTCTCTCTCTCTCTCTCTCTCTCTCTCTCTCTCTCTCTCTCTCTCTCTCTCTCTCTCTCTCACCCGAGACGACAAACCACTACGGAAATAAAAAAATACCTTTACATTCACCAAAGAAGGGTCACGAAAATCCTCAATGCCCAACAAATAAACAAACATACTCACAATACCCCATCACTCTAAAAAAAACCAAGTCAGGCAGGACGGAGCAAAGAAAAACAAAAACACGCCTTTAAAACAAACCCAGGCAGAAAAACACGTTCCTTGCAATTCAATTGAAAGAGGGTGCAACAAAAAAAACACGTACAAAACATACCTACAATGCACATAACTCTTTAAGATTCGAGAAGGTGGCCTCCCAAACATAACAGTGTGTGTATATATATATATATATATATATATATATATATATATATATATATATATATATATATATATATATATATATATATATATATATATATCGACGTCTCCACACAGACATTGGGGAAAAATAGTAGGAATTGCAACCGAAGGGGGTTGTACGTGATCACTGCTTTTTTTGGGGCTCGACTGAGCTGTTTCACAAACAGAACGTTCTGGTGGAGAAATTTTTGCCTACCTATACGTTCATTTTCCTTTTCTATAAGGATGGCCAACTAGTGAAAGATATCTTGCTATAAAGGCAATTTTATATAATGAATTTCATAATTTCAGCTGCTTGACAAACAAACGTTCTGTGGGGGGAAACGTTTGCCTACCTATACGTTTATTTTCCTTTTCTATAAGGACGGCCAAGGAGTGAAAGATGTCTTGCTATAAAGGCAATTTTATTGAATGAATTTCATAATTTCAGCTGCTTTACAAACAAATGTCCAGCGGGGATATTTCTGCCTACCAAGAAGCATTTAATTTTTATAATCTTCACTAAGGACGGTCCAGGATGGACGAGGATGCTGATACAAGTCGTTTTTTTTTATAAATGTCGTAATTTCAAAAGCTCTACGACCAAACGTTCAGTGAGAAGGAACGTTTGCCTACCTAGAAACCTTTCTCCTTCTTCTTCTTCTCCTCTCTAGCACCGTGTCTATGGCGGTTTTTCTGTGATGACTTTCGTCAACTGAATGCAAATTTTATATGTAATGTACTTGTTATTAATTTTTTTTTGTCGTGGGTGATACAGAGGTGTTTCATACATTTACATTTATTTACTGTTTTTAACAAGGGCCACATATTCCGGTTTATTTCTTACTGGTTAAGTATATAGCTGGGTTTGAAGTTCAAACACGTATTGCAATATCTTACCGATTGAATTCAAAATCACTTTAACCCAGAATGCACACAATTAAAATAAATGACTTCAAGGTCATTCAGAGTACTGTTTTTGGTTTGTCATAAACATACAAACACACGCACACACAAATATACATACACCTACAGTATATATATATATATATATATATATATATATATATACTACATGTATATAGATATACATGTGTATACATACATACATATATATATATATATATGTGTGTGTGTGTGTGTGTGTGTGTCTGTAATACACCGCAATGACTCTTGAAACCCGGACATAAAAGCAACAACTCATGACAAACGGAACCAAAGGTTACTCGCTAAACTTTTAATCGATATTTCAAATTTCACAGATATGAAATCACTCCCACAAAACCCCAGTTTTTCCGTCTTCATCTAAAAAAAAACTGGTTCTCCCAGGACGTAAAAACCTTCCAATGCCATTTGCATGACGATGGCGGCGAGAAGGAAATAATAATATTTGTGGTTACATAAACGACGCATTCCTTTTTCGGTTATCGGATCGGCTTATCAGCGACGCCTGCGTTCATTCTCCTATCTGCGTTATCTCGGCTCCGTTGACGTCAGACGCACGGACATACACATATATACGCACACACACACATAAATGATATCTTATCACCGACTGAAGGTACTCTGAGAGCGTATATCACCTACAGAGCCCAAAAGATTAGCTTGAATTACGAACTTTATTTTAACAAAAATATAAATTTGATAAAATGAAAATAAAAAGTTGGGTAGCAATCCGGATCGACCTCAAAATCTAAATCATTTTTTTTTGGGGGGGAGGGGGGTCTCTTAGACCAAAACATAATTAGATAATAAACATAAAAACTTAAAATAGAATCCGGGTCGACTTCAGGATCTAGTCAATTCTTATCTGGCCCTGAGACCATTCTCCCTGTAAAATTTGACTGAAATCCACCAATTAATTTTTGAGCTTTCTTTTGGGCAAAAAGGCACACGTGAGTGAGAGGATGACTTGATGAAACTTATTCAGCTTCATAAAACACTAAAGTATTCTTCGTGGAAAGTCAGTAACTATCAAAGAATAGAAATGGTTTCCAATACATTTATAGTAGTTCGATGTCCAATACACTGGCCTTTAGAATCAAGCCCAATATAAATACTATACATAATTTTCTATATATATAAAAAGACCATTCACTTAGTACTAATTCAAGTCTGGTTGTGGTCCTCCCGATTTCACTGGTAAACACTTCTCTCAGTTCCAGAGGTCCTTTATCCCCTTCACCGTTGGACTGTGGAACAGTCTCCTCTTACTTCTTCCTTATGAACACCTCAATATTCTTTGGAAGCTTAAAGAATTTCAAGTCAACGGCCCCTGTGGTGGGCTTGTTCCATATGAATAGGTTTCATCTACTGAAGAATAATAATAATAATAATAATAATAATAATAATAATAATAATAATAATAATAATAATAATAAAAAGGATTTTGAAAACCATTAAACTGAAATTTTACCCTGGAAGGCAATGACCTTGCAAACAGTAATGCACGGCTGAAGATTCCTCATGAAAAGTTGTATCCGTGGACATATAAGCGAGGCTAGGTGGAACGGTTTTGGAAACGATGAATAAACCGCATCGCATATATGCACATACTTCCAAAAATATTCATATTAATATTTATATATATGTATAAATATTCATATATCTATATATGTAAGCTTCCTCTAGCTAGAATCAAGGCTTCACTTCCCAGGCATATGGGAACATGTTCCCATAATGACCCTTTACGAGTCTGTTAACCTTGGCAGTGACGTACAGACCAGGTAGTTTGTCAAAACATTAGCTGACAATTGGATAGGTGACACCTGCAGCCCTCACTCCGTCTCTACGGATAGGAAGATGTGTGGGTATAATTACTCGTATTTTGCATACTTGTATATAGGCCAGTGGTGAGAGACCCTGGGACAATATTATACATATGTATATGTATATGTATATATATATACACAGTATATAATATATATGTATATATATTTATATATATATACATATATATGTTTATATCAACATGAGAGAGAGAGAGAGAGAGAGAGAGAGAGAGAGAGAGAGAGAGAGAGAGAGAGAGAGAGAGAGAGAGAGGGGTGCAACTGCCTAATAACTGTGAGTGCAAATTAAAGGATAAAAATGTATCTGAGAGAGAGAGAGAGAGAGAGAGAGAGAGAGAGAGAGAGAGAGAGAGAGAGAGAGAGAGAGAGAGAGTGCAACTGCCTAATAACTGTGAGTGGGAATTAAATGACAAAAATGTATCTTTAGCTCTCCAAGCGACATAAAATCATAATATATAAATACATAAGAACTCCGAACACTGTATGACGACACATGTATACACAGCCACGTACACATGCATACAAAAATATATATATACATTTTTCTTAGTTTTTCGTTCCACTTCTCAAAACCCACCTTGCAAGAGCCAGGACGTCTGACCTACATTTGTACTTCTCATCTTTTTAGACACAAATAAGACGCAGATATTACGCGGAGATCTAAAACTACTGAGGCTAGAGGGCTGCAAATTGGTATGTTGATCACCCATCCTCCAGTCATTAAACATACCAAATTGCAGCCCTCTAGCCTCAGTAGTTTTCATTAGCACCAGCCTCAAGATTCTCCAGCAGTCATCTCGTACACAATTCTCCTTAAACCTGCTAATACTGATCTTCTTTAAGATCTCATGATCAGTAACTTTTACAACAGCCCCTCTGATTCCTCGCTGTTGTTTCCTGACATCTCATGAACAACAAGGCAGGTTCACCTCGTCCTTCAAAAGTACCTGATTACAAATGACAGAAGAAGAAGAAGAAGAAGAAGAATAAGAATAAGAAGACACCAACAAAGCGAGAGCACTTCTTGCAGGAAAAGAAAAAAAAAAAACGATACATCCCAGAGCTATT
>NC_089785.1:22522706-22527706 GCF_040412425.1 Macrobrachium rosenbergii | reverse complement strand
GGGTCAATGGTCGTTGGACTAATAACACTTAAAGAACACTTATGAAGGGGGAAGGAAGGGGAGGGGGTTTAAGGTAAAGGAAAAAAAAAGGTGGTTGAGAATCCCCTGTGACAACTGGTAAAAGATGGGAACACAGAAGATCCCCTGTGTTTGGGAATAACATAACGTGGGTATTACCCCCGGGGTTCAGAAGACCTCAAATGCTTTATTATTATTATTATTCTTTAAGCTTCCAAAGAGTATTAAGGTGTTCATTAGGAAGAAGTAAGAGGAGAAACAATGAAATAAAGAAAGAAGAGGCCTCACTTATGAAAAATAAATTAACAAATAGATAAAAATGTACTAAAATGCGAGGGTCTTTTCGAATGAGGAAAAACTAATGAGAAGTCTTTGATAATTCCAAAGTCTTTTTTTCTTATGGAATAAGGCACAGGGCAGGGCAGCCTCATGCCCTCTTCCTGCCCAGGCCCGAAGAGAGCGAGCAAAACAGAAAGCAGGGCAAAAAAAGGTAGAACTCGACAACGAAAGAAGCGAGACTGTTATGAATCGGGAAAAACAGAAGTAGGAAGGGAATTCTAAAACTTAACCGTTTGAAAAAAAATGTAGATCAGGCAACTGTAGAAATGATTATAACCTCAATACTGCTTCCCGCTTATACTGCAACAGTCCTTGACACAAAAAGTGACTAATATAATTAGATATCATTTGTATTCAGCTTAGTGCAGTTACTATTCATAGGTGATAACTGCATATAGGACTAGTGAACTTGATCATGTAACTGAAAATAACTCGGTGGATTTAAAAATGACGATTGTGACAGCTTGTCAAACGTATGGTTGTTGTGAAAACTTCTGCCAAACTTGATATATAATCCCTGACAATCCCTAGGGCAGCCTGAAACTGCTCTGTGATTCCTGACAGTCCCTGAGGCAGCCTGAAACTGCTCTGTGATTCCTGACAGTCCCTGACGCAGCCTGAAACTGCTCTGTGATTCCTGACCGTCCCTGAGGCAGCCTGAAACTGCTCTGTGATTCCTGAAAGTCCCTGACGCAGCCTGAAACTGCTCTGTGATTCCTGACCGTCCCTGACGCAGCCTGAAACTGCTCTGTGATTCCTGACAGTCCCTGAGGCAACCTGAAACTGCTCTGTGATTCCTGACAGTCCCTGTGGCAGTCTGAAACTGCTCTGTGATTCCTGACAATCCCTGAGGCAGCCTGAAACTGCTCTCTAATTCCTGACAGTCCCTGAGGCAGCCTGAAACCGCTCTCTAATTCCTGAAAGTCCATGAGGCAGCCTGAAACTGCTCTGTGATTCCTGACAATCCCTGAGGAAGCCTGAAACTGCTCTGTCATTCCTGACAATCCCTGACGCAGCCTGAAACTGCTCTGTGATTCCTGACAATCCCTGAGGCAGACTGAAACTGCTTTGTGATTCCTGACAATCCCTGAGGCAGACTGAAACTGCTCTGTGATTCCTGACAATCCCTGAGGCAGACTGAAACTGCTCTGTGATTCCTGACAATCCCTGAGGCAGCCTGAAACTGCTCTGTCATTCCTGACAGTCTCTGAGGCAGCCTGAAACTGCTCTGTGATTCCTGACAGTCCCTGAGGCAGCCTGAGACTGCTCTGTAATTCCTGACAACCCAGTAGATACTCAGACAGCGGTAGCAACAGTGATAAACGGTGAATAATTGAGAAAAAGCCACTTGAATCGCGTGGATTTCCACCATTCAGTAACTTTTCTACACCACCACCTACAATATTTCACGGTCGTCAATAACCAACTTGACAGGCGTCAAAAACTGACGGACTGAATCATGTTTATTCCTCTGAATTATACAAAGCTAAACACCACAAGAAACTCCCAGTAAATAAAAAAAGAGGCGATACACAGGAACTAAAATCTCAGAAGTGCTGACATTTACAAGAAATCACATGCAGGCTCCCCTCACAGGAACGAGAGTCTGCAAGATACAACAGACTTTCACAGACAATTTAAATTTTCACCCTGACATTTTCATAAAAATGTCACCAAGTCCCCCTTGGTGGTCCTGCCGAAAGTATTAGGGAGCGGGGTGCTGGCATGACTGATTGATTGACTTCTGTGCGCTGTCGACGCCGGCTTTCATAATGAAATGGGCGCCAGAATACTACCTTGCACTACACCAGTCCTGTCATTATTATTATTATTATTATTATTATTATTATTATTATTATTATTATTATTATTATTATTATTATTATTCAGACGAACTCTACTGTATTATTATTATTATTATTATTATTATTATTATTATTATTATTATTATTATTATTATTATTATTATTTAGTAGATGAATCCTATTAAATCTTTCAATGATTATGGTGTGCATTTGAAAGAATCAACTGAATGTCACAGGAAATATAGAAAGAAGAGATCAGTTATTAGAAAAAAACACAAATTAACAAACGAATAAATATAGATAAAAATATAAATAAATCCAAAAAGAAGAGATAAGTAATTAGAAGAAATATAGAGTAACAAATTACTACATAAATGGATAAAAACGAAAATATATAATTAAAGTATAAGGCGAATAGTATTAAATTTGCAGTAGCAGTAGTAAGAATTTAGCATTTAACACACACACACATACATATATATGTATATGTATATATATGCTGTATATAATTCATACATGTATAAATATGTATATATATATATATATATATATATATATATATATATATATATATATATATATATATATATATATATATATATATATATATATATATGTGTGTGTGTGTGTGTGTGTGTGAGAGAGAGAGAGAGAGAGAGAGAGAGAGAGAGAGAGAGAATACTCCATTTCTCCTTAAACATCAACATCTCGAGTCATAAAAAACTCCAATAATGCAGATGATGTGACGGAGAAGAGAGAGAGAGAGAGAGAGAGAGAGAGAGAGAGAGAGAGAGAGAGAGAGGCGAGTCTGTGTTAGTCCTCCATTTGGCTTAAAGGCGATAGCTCGTCAAAAGGGGTGCTGGGGGCGTCGACCCCGTCCCCCTCTGAGGAAGGGGGGCGTCGATCCCCTCCTCATCCCCTTTAGGGTTAGGGGAGGGGAAGGGAGGGGGAAAGGAGGCGTCGATCCCATCCCCCTTAGGAAGAAGGGGAAGGGGAATGGGAGGGGGTAAGGGGGCGTCGACCCCCACCCCCCCTACTCTTTTCGGATGGAAGCCAACGCTTTCTTCCTCACGTGAGATGATGGAAGGTTTCTGAAAAGATGATTTCCTTCCCGGGATTTTCCCCTTGTCTTTTTTTATTTTTTTTCCTTGTTTTTTTTACTTTTTTCCTTATCTTTTATATTTTTTTCCCGATTTTTTATATTTTTTCCTGTTTTTTTTATTTTTTTTCCAAATTTTTTCCCATATTTCTTATATGTTTTCCTGATTTTTGTATATTTTTTCCTATTTTTTCCATTTTCCTTATTTTTTATGTTTTTCTTCCTAATATTTTTACTTTTTTCCTTGTTTTTTTTTATATTTTTTCCTTATTTTTTAATTTTTTTCCTACTTTTAAAAATTTTTCCTTATTTATTTTTTCCTTATTTTTCCTTATTTTTTACTTTTTTCCCTGTCTCGAGGTGAATTCGGCTTGAGAGGAATAAAAAGGTTTTCTGTCGAGGTTCAGCAATGAATGTTTTGACCTTTTTTCCTAATACGATATCTTTGAGAATTAGGGAATGACATATAATATATCCACATTAAATATGAAAGATTTTAGTCACAATATGAAAAAAACATTTCTGTAAAATTTTGTTTCATGTAATTATTTTTCATATATTTTAATTTGCATATTAATATTCTTGCTTTAAGTGATAATATCATTCATGTTTTAGTCCCTTTGTTATCTACTTTTTAATATCTTTCACGCCTTAAATTCCTTATATATATATATATATATATATATATATATATATATATATATATATATATATATATATATATATATATATATATATATATATATATATATATATATACTGTATATATATTATTTGGGTTAAGTAAATAAGATTGAAATTTCCAATCTGAGAGAAACGTACAATCATTTCATTTATGATAAATCCATATCTTGAATTAATAAATTTACACAACAAAAAAAACCCCACGAAACCAAACATTACTTCACTTACAGACTTCCAATGAAGCTTGCACGCACACCAGTCAATCACCAAAGCTCTAAATTTAGTCAAGCACCTCCAACCACACCTGCAAAAATCACAGTCAATTCCCGTTCAAGGAATTCCTGGACACGGGAAACACTTTCCCTTGGTTCAATTCCCATTTTCTTCGCAATTATCCAGCCTCGCCTTTGATCGGGGGACCTTCAGGCTGCGTCTAATTAATTCAGACTGATTGTATAGTTCCTGGAAGGGAGGTTAATATAACTGAGTGCATTGGGGAGTTATTTTTAGTTGGATATTTTTCTGTCTGTCCGCCCTTAGATCTTAGAAACTGCTGAGGAGGCTAGAGGGCTGCAAATTGGTATGTTTGATGACTGGAGGGTGGATGATCAACATGCCAATTTGCAGCCCTCTAGCCTCAGTGGTTTTTAAGATCTGAGGGCGGACAGAATAAGTGCGGATAGAAAAATTGCGGACAGAAAAAAGTGCGGACAGAAAAAGAGCGGATAGAAAAAAATGAGGACAGAAAAAATGCGGACAGAAAAAATGCGGACAGAAAAAAGTGCGGACAGAAAAAAGTGCGGACAGAATAAAGTGCGTACGGACAGACAAAGCCGGCGCAACACTTTTCTTTTACAGAAAACTAAAAGTGGCAATAAATAACGAAAAACAAATATGTAAATGAACACCTTTGGTATTATATTCAGGATAACTAATCGAATATTGAATATTATTTACAGTAGAAGCTACAGAACTTTTTCCCAATTAACTTTTTCTTCAAAGATGTCTAACCTGGTAATCGAAAACATGAACATATAACATCAAATTTACGATAA
>NC_089785.1:22510206-22517706 GCF_040412425.1 Macrobrachium rosenbergii | reverse complement strand
AAATTACTTAAAATTAAAATTATTCAAATGAATATATATATATATATATATATATATATATATATATATATATATATATATATATATATATATATATATATTATAACAGCCAGCCCTCAAAATGCTCCTGAAACACTTTCAAATTACTTCCTACTTTTGAAAATTACTTCAAATTAGTGTCACAGGAAGTTCTCAGGTAACAGAACAGGTGTCTACACACACATATATGTATATATGTGTGTATATATATATATATATATATATATATATATATATATATATATATATATATATATATATATATATATATATATATATATATGTATATATATATATATATATATATATATATATATATATATATATATATATATATATATATATATATATATATATATATATATATATATATATATATATATATATATATATATATATATATATATATATATATATTACAACACCCAGCCCTCCAAACGAGGGGAAATACCTCGCAAAAGACGCCATCAACACGAAAACACAATGAGCTCAGTCGCATGACAGAAGACGTGCAGGAGAAACACACACACACACATACACATACACACAAACAAGTACTTACACACACGTACACAGACACGCACACACACACAACGCTCCGTACACAAAGGGGGGCAACAGATGGTTTATGACGAGCGAATAAAACTCAACCTTGTTCCCAGACTCCGCAGGGGTCAAAATTTACTCCTCCTCCTCCTCCTCCTCCGACAACAAAGGAAAGGAGACCAAAGATTTATATCAACACGCAAGATCTCTCTCTCTCTCCCTCCCCCTCCCTTCTCCAACCCCCTCCCTCTCCCCCCCATTAACCAGTACCACTATAAGGCCGTGCTGCCTCTAATCACCAATCCGTTCCGCAAGCATTAGCGGGCTGCGTGCCGGGCTGCAACTACCGAAGCACGCGACCCCCGTCGGAGGAGGAGAAGGAGGGAGAGAGTATTCAGAGGCCCCGTCGGAGAAGGAAGAAGAGGAGGAGGAGGAGGAGGAGAAAGAGAGTATTCACTGATCCCTTCGGAGGAGGAGGAGAATGTTCACGATCCCGTCAAGGAAGAGGAGGAGGAGGAGGAGGAGGAGGAGGAGGAGGAGGAGGAGGAGGAGGAGGAGGAGGAGGAGGAGGAGGAGGAGGAGTATTCAGAAGTCCCGTCGGAGGAGGAAGAAGAGGAGAGTATTCAGAGACCCCTTCGGAGGATGAGGAGAATATTCACGATCCCGTCGAAGGAAGAGGAGGAGGAGGGTATTCACAGTGACCCCGTCGGAGGAGAGTATTCAGAACCCCCTTCGGAGGAGAAGGAGGTGGGTATTCACAGTGATCCCTCGGAGTAGGAGAAGAGTATTCACAGACCCCTTCGGAGGATGTGGAAAGCATTCACAACCCCGCCAGAGTTGGAACGCCAGGGAAAAAAAAAACGTTTTTATTTCGTCCCAATTTTCCTCTTTTACCTCTTATTTTCCTCTCGTGAGGAGCAAATACGGTGTTTGGGGGGGGGGGGACTCCATAAGGCATAGAGCATCCTGTGAGGACTGATATCCTACGATCCTATCCTATCGATAAGTGTATCCAGATATTTATTTTTGCCGTGTGTACCATAAGGCATAGAGCATCCTGTGAGGACTGATATCCTACGATCCTATCCTAACGATAAGTGTATCCAGATATTTATTTTTGCCGTGTGTAACACAATCCACGGGTAATGGATTACACACCTAAAATCATAAGATCTTCATTAAAATGATTAAAAACCGAATAATCATAACCATAGTAATAATTATTGAACAAAAATTTCCATAAATTCATTGAATGTTAAGTGTAAATGAAAAACAAACAGGACAAGAATAACAAATAAATAAAATAAATAAATAAATAAAACACAGAAATATTAAGGAACAGATAAATATAGAAAAATGATAAATAATAAACCGAAATAATATTTCAACTTACTTTTCCATATTCTATGAGACGTGAAAAATCTCTACCGTTTGGGATACACCTTATTACTTAGGCTACTAACCTGGGGCTGGACCCCCGCCCCATCCCCCCTTTTTAACCTGACATGGAATATAAAATCTTTATACATTAAGGATAATTTCCACTTCAATTACATTTTTAAAAGGACACTGTAGAAGTACTTAGAAATACTTCAAACGCCAGATAATTAGTTCTGTCACTGAATTAGACAGATAATTCATTCATAAGAATTTTATTCTATAATACAGTTATTCTCACCTTCGTTCTGTCATTGAATTAGGGGTAGATAATTCATTCACGAGAATTCTGTTCTGTAATTATGTCGCTCACCTTCGATCTCTCACTGACTTAGAGGCAGATAATTAGTTCCGGGAGGAGACGCGAACCAGCGACATCTGAGTGGCATGCCACGACGCTAACCACTATACCAGCGGACCAGCTAAAAGAAGAATGATAAAAGATACTCCGTAAGCTGAATAAGGAGCGATTTCTAAAGAGTTCTTTGACCTACAAAAGTAACTTTCTATCTCGAAGCGATAAAATAATAATCCATTCTTCGGCGCAATCGAGGTTTCTGTACAGCGTATATTGCTGCACGGAAATCTCAGCGACGTCCCGTGAAACTCTCAGCCGCGGTCCATGAAACTTGCAGTCACGGCCCGGTGGTGGCCTGTGTTGTTCGCACCTGTAGTGGTGCCAGACGCACGATCAGGGCTAAATTTATCCTTAAATTGAATAAAAACTACTGAGGCTAGAGGGCTGCAATTTGGCATGTTTGATGACTGGAGGGTGAATGATCAACATACCAATTTGCAGCCCTCTAACCTCAGTGGTTTTTAAGATCTGAGGGCGGACAGAAAAAGTGCGGACGGACAAACAAAGCCGGCACAATAGTTTTCTTTTACAGAATACTAAAAATTCATAAATGAGTAGAGACACTTAATCTCCATCTTAAGAATTTACTTTTATCTTCGCCGGAAAGGACAAGACAAAGTTATCTTCAAACTTAAAGAAAGAAGACAACACCACAAAATTCATAAAAAAAAAGGAAAAAAAGAAAGAAAATGATCCCCTAGCTTCAAAAAGAGAACGGGTTCCACATGATTTTAGGCGGAACGATTTCCGCCCGCTGATACGCATTATCACACAGGAACGGATATTATCAATGGCAAAAACCTTTGGAGGAAAGATTGAACAAGCCACTGGCAGAATGACTCTCTTCACACACACACACACACACACACACACACACACACACACACACACACATATATATATATATATATATATATATATATATATATATATATATATATATATATAAGGACAAACCAATAAACAATTCCAACAGAGTTAACAAAATCCATACAAAAAAAAATAAGTACAAACGAACATAAAAGTAAAACCCACAAACGACGCATGCGCACCTGGACTCTGGACTAGGTATACGTTTAATAAATATAAATATATATAAATAATATATATATGTGTATCAGTGTGTGCGCGCGTGTGTGTGTGCATATCACGCGCATACGCATAGAGTATGCGACGCACTTCAAAGAGTTCTCGACGCATGAACTGCATTCGGTTGCGTCGCGTGACGCACATCTGACTCACGGCACGAACTTGTTCCAGGTTGGAATCAGAATGACACAAAGCACTTCCGATGGTCAAAACGTGCAGATGCTTACAATGGGGAGAGAGAGAGAGAGAGAGAGAGAGAGAGAGAGAGAGAGAGAGAGAGAGAGAGAGAGAGAGAGAGAGAGAGTCTGTATTCATCTTGACGAGAATGCAATAATATTATGAGGTAGAAGAGAGAGAGAGAGAGTTTGTATTTACCTAAACTACAATGCAATAATATTATGGGGTAGGGAAGAGAGAGAGAGAGAGAGAGAGAGAGAGAGAGAGAGAGAGAGAGAGAGAGAGAGAGAGAGTCTGTATTCACTAAACAGGAATGCAATAAAATTATGGGAAGGAAGAGAGAGAGAGAGAGAGAGAGAGAGAGAGAGAGAGAGAGAGAGAGAGAGAGAGAGAGAGAGAGTTTGTATTCACCTAAACAAGAATGCAATAATATTATGAGAGAGAGAGAGAGAGAGAGAGAGAGAGAGAGAGAGAGGTAAGTGGAGACCTGTGGAAGATAAAGAACAAGGAATATATAAAGGGAGGCATTTCAAAGAGGTCTTTTGCGTCGCATGACGTTGGAGGCTGACATTATTATTATTATTATTATTATTATCTAAACTATGACAAAAATACGAACAGAACAGCAAAGGACAGACGACGATAACAAAAACCACAAGACAAAGAAAAGCGAATGAAGAAAACACCAATTAAAAAAACAGTTAAATAAATTACAAAACATTCAGGCAAATCCTTCCATTTATCTCCGCAATGTTGTTCTTCATATATCAGTTAATATTAATATTTTAATGTTGTTCTTGTACAAATATCAAGGGAATATATCACTAATATAAATATATATACATATATATATATATTATATATATAATCTATTTATAATTCGAAGTGCATTGACCCGTAACAATACTCATTGTGATCAGCTCTCAAGGCCACCACACTCTCAAGGACGCATTCGTGGGTCGCGGCAACAAGGGCCTTGTTAGGGCGCAGTTTCTTGTGCTAATGTGCAATTTCTTATTCAATTATTCCCTCCACTTCAGTCTCTGTCACGCCTTCGAAATCCGTGCATGTTCATGAACAAGTAGAGAGAGAGAGAGAGAGAGAGAGAGAGAGAGAGAGAGAGAGAGAGAGAGAGAGAGACTTCGAATACAGTGCATGTTTTGTATCAAACCCTATATTTAATTTATTTATCTATTTATTTATTTATTTGTGTATGTATGAGAGAGAGAGAGAGAGAGAGAGAGAGAGAGAGAGAGAGAGAGAGAGAGCTCCGAATACCTTAGTACTGTGCATGTTTTGAATCACATATTTTTATTTATCTGTGAGTGTGTGTGTAAGAGAGAGAGAGAGAGAGAGAGAGGAAGCACGCACTTCCTCCTCCTCCTCCTCCTCCCCTCCTCCTCTATTACGGGAGAGCGATAATGCGAGCAGTGCGTGAGTGGAACCATCTGTTATGGGGGGAACGAAGTGCGGTGAATTCACACACACACACACACACGTGTGTCCGTAACGCCAAGATGAGAGAGATGTATGCTCTTCGTACACGCTACGTGCTCTGAGTCTCTCTCCCTCTCTCTCTCTCTCTCTCTCTCTCTCTCTCTCTCTCTCTCTCAATGATTATTGTTCGTCACGTAACAAATATGGCGGATAATACACACATGTATATGTATATATATACACATATACATGAGAGAGAGAGAGAGAGAGAGAGAGAGAGAGAGAGAGAGAGAGAGAGGAATGAACGAGCAATGTGTGAAAGTGTGTGTGTACGTTACAGTCTCTACAGAAACACGTTGGAATTTACAGCAAACAGTCCTATATCGTTTCTCTCTTGTGGGATCGATCTTGGGTACCTTGTTGGTGAGGAGGCAAGGTAAAAAAATAACAAATGGAGCTAAGGAAATATATATATATATATATATATATATATATATATATATATATATATAGAGAGAGAGAGAGAGAGAGAGAGAGAGAGAGAGAGAGAGAGAGAGAGAGAGAGAGATATGTAGCAGGCGTAATGGCTTGATTTAAAATCAATTTGTTTTAGCCAACCCAGCAACTACGTCTGATATAATGCATTTATCAGACGAAGCCAACTCCAAATCTCAGAGGACTGGAGGGTGATTGGAGGAGAGAGAGAGAGAGAGAGAGAGAGAGAGAGAGAGAGAGAGAGAGAGAGAGAGAGAGAGGAAGTCTGTGCCTTTGATTCTTAACTGCATATTACAATGTTAATACCAACCATTTGATGTAATTTAACATAAGGAGTCTTGATATTAACTGTTAATATTACTGCTTTTATCACAACCATCAGTTAAAATAATGATGATGAATGACAATGATCAATATAACTTTTATTCAGCAAAAAACTTTTCACATTAAAATACCAATTTGAATTATTGTAATTCATTTAACAATAGCAACTAATGGCCACTTATTTCCTGCCACACAGCGCATCTGTACATAAACAAATATATAAAATATTATTACCAAACTATAAATCTATCCTTCCAAGATGGCTTTAAACAACCGGTTTTCAACGAGTATTTTGGGATGAGGTTGCTAGCCCCACACCATCCTCTTACCTAGGTGCGACCAGACAGCATCAACTAACTCTCGCTGCTCAAAGGTTATTAAAATTTCAATAAGGTCCATAATAAGAAGTAAAATAGAATATTTTCGGGTCTCATGAATTTTACAACTTTTTAAGACTAAGTTTTCGTGGAGTTACAGAAGGCGAGAGAGAATTCCTGATGAGGTCTGAGGTCTGAAGGACAGCGACTCTCGTGGCTAAATCGGTAGCGCGGTGGGATTGGAGATCAGTAAAACCGGTTCGAGTCTTGAATAAAAAAAAATGACATATGCTATGGAGGGAGAGGGGAGGGGAAGTGGAAGGGATGGGAAGGGGAGGGTAAGGAGGGAGGGGAAGGGGAGGAGGGAGGGGAGGAGGTAGGGGATGGAGGGGGGGTCAACCATCAAAACTCTCCTCTAGGTAAAAAAAAACATTACATATCCTATGGAGGGGGAAATGGAAGTGGAGGGAAGGGGAAAGGAGGGGGAAGGGGAGAGGAGAGGGGGAAGGGGAAGGGGAAGGTGAAGGAGGTCAACTCCCATGATCTTCCTCACCCGATAAAAGCAGCATATTTGAGAGCTGACTGAAGGAGAAGTATTGGGGAAAAATATTACACATCTTATGGAGGGGGAGAGGGAATTGAAAGGGAAAGGGAAAGGGAAAGGGGAAGGGAAAGGGGAAGGGGAAGGGGAAGGGAAAAGGGTAAGGGGTAGGGGGTTAAATCCTCACGGCTCTCCTCACCATATACAGGAGTACATTTGACAGCTGATTGCAGGAGAAATCCTGGTGAAAAAAACATTACATATCCTATGGAGGGGAAGGGGGAGGGGGAGTGGGAGGGGGAGTGGGAGGGGAATGGGAAGGGGAAGAGGGAATTGGGTAAACCCCTCATGACCCTCCTCACCTGATAAAAAATCATACTGAAGCATTCACTGAAGAGGTCTTACTTCAGACAAGGACGAATTTTAGAACTGGCACAACAGCTGATATGATGGAACCTCGATTTCTGAAAAAAGATTAAACAATAACTTTACTCTTCATTCATAACCACGACTTCTCTTCTTAGCTGATGATGGATAAGCCTCCTAAATACATTTACTACTCAGTTATAACGTCAACCAGTCGGCAGTAGCTTCATATCAATATGCTTAGCAATTTTATCAATGAAGGTTTAAAATTAAACAGATATATGATCAGATTTTGGACTGCAATAGTCTTTGAGATAAATATTTAAGTATTTTAGTATAAACAAGCTTCTTTCAGTAAAACTAAAATACTGTCA